>NC_092818.1:30613619-30913619 GCF_023375885.2 Dermacentor andersoni
GTAAGCTTCCAGTCAGGATCTGAAAATGCCTGCCGAATGCGCGCCAACCCATTTTTATTCTTCTGTAAATTTCCTTCTCATGGTCAGGGTCCCCTGTGAGTAATTGACCTGTAAGCGTACTCCTTCACAGACTCTAGGGGCTGGCTGGTAATCCTGAACTCTTGTGCCCTTGCCCGCTTATAGATCATTATATTTGTCTTCTGCACAATAATATTCAACCCCACTCCTAAGCTCTCTTTGTTAAGGTCCTCAATCATTTGTTGTAACTCGTCCCCAGTGTTGCTGAACAGGACAATGTCATCTGCAAGTCGAAGGTTGCTGAGATATTCACCGTTGATCCTTACTCCCAAGCCTTCCCAGTTTAATAGCTTGAATACTTCTTCCAAGCACGCAGTGAACAGCATTGGAGAGATTGTGCCTCCTTGTCTGACCCCTTTCTATATAGGTATCTTCCTACTTTTCTTGAGCAGAATTAGGGTAGCTGTGGAATCTTTGTAGATATTTTCCAAAATATTTACGTAAGCCTTCTCTCCTCCTTGATTATGTAGTGCCTCTATGACTGCTGGTATCTCTACTGAATCAAATGCCTTTTCGTAATCTATGAAAGCCATGTAGATAGGTAGATTGTACTCTGCAGATTTCTCGATTACCTGATTCATTATATGGATGTAATCTATTGTAGAGTATTAGCCTGTTCCCTTGTTTGACTGAAGTCAAGTGTCGACCTCATTCTATTAGAAATTATCTTCGTGAATATTTTATACAATGCTGGAAGTAAGCTAACGGGCCTATTTTTTCAAATCTTTAACATGTCGCTTCTTGTGGATTAGTATAATGTTGGCTTTCTCCAAGTTCTCTGGGAACCATGAAGTCGATAGACAGTTCGTATAAAGGACCGCTAGTTTTTCAAGCATTATGTCTCCTCCATCTTTGATCAAATCGACTGGTAGTCCATTTTCTGCTACCGCTTTTCCCCGTTTTATGTCTTTCAGGGCCCTTCTCAGTTCATCGCTAGTTATAGAAGGAGCCTCTGTAACCTGTTCATTACTACTTCGAATGGAGGTATCGTGGTTGCTTTGGGTGCTGTACAGGTCAGTATAGAATTCTTCCGCTGCTTTTACGATATCTTCGAGATTTCCCATGATATTGCCCTGCTTATCTTTCAGTGCATACAACTTCGTTTGTCCGATGCCAAGTTTTCGTGTCACTGATTTCAGGCAGCGTTCGTTCTTTACTGCTTCCTCAGTCTTTCTCACGTTATATTTCGAATGTCCCTTATTTTGTCCTTGTTGATTAGTTTTCAGAGTTCCGCGAATTCTATCTCATCTCTTAAGTTGGACACTTTCATTCTTTGTCCTTTCTTTATTAGGTCCCTTGTTACTTGGGACAGCTTACCTACGGTGGCCTTGGGGCCTTACCTCCCACCTCCCATTTCAACTGCGGCTTTTGAAGCCAGTCTAGTTACGGTTTCATTCATTGCATCTATGTCATCATCTCTCTGTTCTAAGGCTGCATATTCATTTCCACGTGCCAACCTGAATTGGTCTGCTTTTACCCTTACTGCGTCTAGGTTGGCCTGTTTCTTCTTGACCAATTTCATTCTTTCGCTCTTCAAATTGAGGTGAATCCTAGCCCTCACTAACCTATGATCACTGCACTTTACCCTACCTAACACTTATACTTCCTGCGCTATGATGGCATCGGCAGAAAGTGAAATTAATTTCATATTTTTTCACCATTAGGACGTTTCCAGGCCCACTTTTTGTTCCAACGCTTCCTGAAGAAAGTATTCATTGTTCGCAGCTTATTCCTTTCTGCGAATTATACCTACATCTTTCCTCGAGTGTTCCTATAATCTACGCCGTATTGGGAATCTACTAAACAACGAAATATGGCAGCCACTGGAGTCTTCTAAGAGGTTGCAGAGAAGGCTTCGTCTGAAAAGGGAGTTGGAGAAAAAGGCGACTGCGGGCTCTGCTTGTGAGCTCCACGCACCGCGCACGACTGTAAAAGTTGGCTGAGATGTTCACAGTAGCGACTGCTCCCTTGGACTGTATTCTTTAACCTAGACCAAGGAGTGGCTCAGGATATCGTTTTAGAGGAAAAATGATAAACCGTTGTTGCTAAACCGAATGTTCTCGCTAAGTAAATATGTATGGATGAATTGCTGCCTTTGTAAAATTTTCTTAACTGATGGAAAGCGCTATACGCGGGCAATGTTCCAGACGAACAAGTCATATCAGAATCAGAATCAGAATCAGTTTTATTCATGACAAAATGAGGATAATTACAACATAAGTATATACAGAAGGAGGTCCCGTAGTTAGAAACTGAAATGGGACCTCCTGTGCATGAAGACTAGAATTAATAATACATACAACAATGGCAACATGAAAAATTTAGGAATAAAGGTTTAAGGAGACAGGGCATAAATGAACAGAAAAGCAGCATATCTACGTATTAAACAAAAACAAGGCTTCGACTTAGTCAACGAAAGGTGAAACTACAAAAATACCTAAGAAGAAAGAAAGTAAACTATATGCACATATAAATACACACATTATACATACATACATATATATATATATATATATATATATACATATATATCACATACATACACACACACACATGTATATGCGGGAAGGAAATCAAGAGACAAAGAGAAAGTTCAAAATACAACTTATACAATACTCAAATGGGAAAGTCAGAGGAAGCTAAAAGAAAATGCTTAAGTTCAGTACGAAATCTGTGGGCTTTCAACAATTTTAAAGGGAATGGTAATGTATTCCACAGAGATAAAGCTGAAAAGTGTAGTGACTGCTTACCATAGTTGGTGCGAACTAAGGGTAAAATGAAGTTAATATCTTCAGCAAATCTAGTATTATTTGTATTAGTAAGGGATGTCTTCGGTATGATGGTTACTGGAATATCATTGTTTAGTGCCCTAAAAATAAATATGGCCAGGTTATATTTCACGAGGTCAGTCACATTCAAAATATTATGTGCATGTAACAGCCGAGTTGCGCTAATACTACGAGGTGAAAATGTTATTAGCCGAATAGCTCGATTCTGAATGACTTGCAACGAAGTTAGGTGACTGATATAAGTGTTTCCCCATGATTCAATGTTATAGTTAATATGAGAATGAACAAAAGCATAATAAAGCGACATGAGAGTAGAAAATGATAAATATGGTCGTGCTTTGATTAAAACGCGTATCCCGTATGCCATTTTCTTATTAACATTAGCAATGTGAAGGTGAAATTTGAGATGGCGGTCGAATTCCACACCTAAATAGGTGCAATGATCAACTGCATTGATTAGGTGATTGTTGATTGAAATAGACTGAAGGAGCTTAGGTGATCGCTGATGTGAGGCAAAAACGACAAAATTGGTCTTATTATGGTTAATCTGTAGTTTGTTAAGTTCACACCATGTGGAAATTTTCACGAGATCTTCATTGAGCTCGCGTGTTAGCGTTGATATACAATTGTTAGAGCTAAATATAGTAGTATCATCTGCGTACAGAATACACTTCGATGAGGAGAGACAACTGGGCAGATCATTAATATAAATTAAGAAAAGTAGAGGACCTAATATGGACCCCTGTGGTACACCAATGTTAGTAGTAGCTTCTTTAGAGTAGTACCCAGAAATATTAACGACTTGTTTTCTATCTTGTAAGTAACTGCGGATTAGAAGTAGAGGCGGACCAGTTATTCCGATGGCTTCAAGTTTAGCACAAAGAATTGTGTGATTAATTGAGTCGAAGGCCTTGGATAGGTCAACGAATATCGAGGCTGCAAATTTGCCTTCATCAATTGCTTTTTTGAGATAATCAGTAAGAGATATGAGTGCCAGATTAGTTGAAAAGCCTGAACGAAAGCCGAACTGTAAAGGGGAAAGAATACTAAATTTGTCTAAATATTTTGTTAAACGTTTTTCGATAAGTTTTTCAATAACTTTATTAAAGAATGGAAGAACGCAAATGGGTCTATAATTCCGTGGAAGCGTGCGATCACCTTTTTTGAAAACGGGAATGACTCGACCGCGTTTGAGTTCACGTGGAAAAACACCGGTTTTAAAAATCAGGTTAATGATAGCTGAGAGGACGTTAGCGATATGTTCCGCGATCATTTTAATGTGGTAGGCACTAATATTATCTAGGCCAGCGCTAGTGGCTTTAAGGGTTTTAATTACTAAAATTACTTCATCAGGTGTTGTTGGAAAAAGGAAAAATGAGTGAGGTAAGCGCTTAAAGGACATGTTGCAGCATGAATCAGAATCAGAAGTGTTATTGAAGAAAGAATCACAAAATGCATTTGCAATATCAAGCGGATTAATGTATTCCATGTCATTGTGAATGATTCTCGAAATGACTTTCTGAGAGTTATGGTTTAAAAAGGTGTTGACTATTTCCCACTTTTTCCTAGTGTTATTACCACATTCTATAATTTTTCGTTCGTTATAATTCCTCTTCGCACTTCTAAGCTGTCGAGAAAGAGAGTTAGAAAATTTTTTGTAACGGGCAAGTAGTTTAGTATTGAAAGGTTGCTTCTTTGTTTTTTTATATAAATTTTCACGAGACCGCATAGCTTTCAGAAGGCTATCTGTAAGCCATGGATTTTGTGGCAATGATACCTTTTTTCTGCATTTTATTTTATGAGAGTGGGAGTTGAAATGCGATGAAAGTGTGGTTAAAAACTGCGAAAAAGATTTTTGAGGTTCATTAGATGACATAACTTCTGACCAGTCAGTTTCAGTTACGCTTGCAAGGAACATCTCTTTGTCAAGTACAACTCTGTAGAATGACGTGTTAGATAAGGCTGAGTGATTAGGCAGGCGTAGAACGATAGGATAGTGATCGGTAATATCGGTGGTAACAATGCAAGCCTCAGGTGGATCTGTTAAGTTCGATAATGCATGATCAATTAAGGTGCCATCACCAACGTTAGGACAACGAGTAGGGAGGGAAATTAAACATTCATATCCAAAACTGTGGAAGATGCTTGAATAACTAGAAGAATTAGATGAATTGGTATCTAAGAGGTTAATGTTGAAATCGCCCATGATTATTGCATTACAATTAGCGTCTGATATTTTTTCCATGGTTAGATCCAGCGCACTACAGAAGTGAGAAACTAAAGAAGAAGGTGAGCGATAAATGCAGCCAAACACTAAGTTCTTGTTGCCTATACAGAAGACGGGGGAATCAAATTCAACAAAGACAGATTCACAGTTAGTAATATTCAACTCCAAATCTGGCCGTCGTTTATATGGAATGTTAGATGAGACAAATATAGCTGAACCACCGTGATTACTAATTTCTCTGTGAGAATACTCAGAAGTGTATGAGTTAAAGCAGAATAGGTCCTTGTCATCATTACTAAGCCAGGTTTCAGACGCACATATTATTGAAAAGGTATTGTTAAGTGTCGAAAACAGGTTCTCAAAATCATCAAAATGCTTGCGGAGACTTCTAGCATTGAAGTGAATAATTGAATGGTAGTCGCGTGACATGAATTTATTCAGCGCAGAAGCTGACAGGTAAGAATCCATGGTGGATGGTAATGATAATAAGAGTCAGAATACAGGCAGTTAGTTGAAAACAGAAAGGTCAGACTCGTGAGCAATGCGACCAACACGGCTTTCATTTGTCTTTCTGGCCTTAATCTGACAATTATCCGTCCACAGGTGCTTCCAGTTATTAGCTTTCTTTAGCACTAGTGCTTTGGAAAAGAGTGCCTTATTTTGTGGTGTCAAGTGGTCATTAACAAATATGGGAAAGTTGTTGTCATATTTGCCGATGTCATTCAGGCAGAGCCTTGCCTTTCGTGCCTTGCTGATAAACTCATTCTTTTTCGTTCGAGAACAGAATCTTGCAATTAAGTTTTTCTTACCCTTATCTTTAGTGGCGACTCGATGAACAACATCGATATCAGCAGAAGTCACGGGACAACCAATTTTCCTGCCAACTGTTTCCAGAACTGCAACACAGTCCTCGCCCTGTGTACAAGGGATACCCCTGATCTCGATGTTGTTAATGCGAGAGTACTGGTCAAGCTCGGAGACCCTGCGGGAAAGTGAACAGTTTTCCATTTTGAGGGCTTTGTTTTCTGCCACGAGTGAGGCCTTTTCACCGTTCAGCTTGTCAACCAGATCGTTCAGAAATTTAGGACTGGACTCAAGGCTGTCCACGTGCTTCTTTAGCTCCAGCACGTCAACGCCAGATGTCTTCATGTTAACGAAAATCTTCTCAACAATGCGATCAGTCATTTGATCCGATTGATTAAGAAGTCTAGATTCCAGTTCATCGATTCTCTTAGCGAGCTCAGCACAGGAGGGCATGTTTAACAACACAAAAAAACACTGAAAAACCTAATGCAAAGATACAAGTAGCATAAACACAATTCTTGGCAGCAGCGACAGTAACAGGGGAATAATAAAAACGACAGATGCTGTCGAAACCAACCTGTAGAAGTAGAAAGGAATGCGTGAGCAGATGCGCGAGCACTGCCGCTACTGCCAAGACTGGTCGACAGCAGACGAAGGTGGCCTTTATGTAGTGATGCCGGGAGAACCAAGCACCGCCTGGTGGTCTTCTGTGACGATGCTGCTTGACAAGATTGCTTCCTTGATGGCACGTGCAGTCGAGCCAGCCGCAATCAGGTGGTCTTCTGAGAAGAACTTGCTTAACAAGATGGCCTGTAGAAGTAGAAAGGAATGCGTGAGCAGATGCGCGAGCACTGCCGCTACTGCCAAGACTGGTCGACAGCAGACGAAGGTGGCCTTTATGTAGTGATGCCGGGAGAACCAAGCACCGCCTGGTGGTCTTCTGTGACGATGCTGCTTGACAAGATTGCTTCCTTGATGGCACGTGCAGTCGAGCCAGCCGCAATCAGGTGGTCTTCTGAGAAGAACTTGCTTAACAAGATGGCCTGTAGAAGTAGAAAGGAATGCGTGAGCAGATGCGCGAGCACTGCCGCTACTGCCAAGACTGGTCGACAGCAGACGAAGGTGGCCTTTATGTAGTGATGCCGGGAGAACCAAGCACCGCCTGGTGGTCTTCTGTGACGATGCTGCTTGACAAGATTGCTTCCTTGATGGCACGTGCAGTCGAGCCAGCCGCAATCAGGTGGTCTTCTGAGAAGAACTTGCTTAACAAGATGGCCTGTAGAAGTAGAAAGGAATGCGTGAGCAGATGCGCGAGCACAGCCGCTACTGCCAAGACTGGTCGACAGCAGACGAAGGTGGCCTTTATGTAGTGATGCCGGGAGAACCAAGCACCGCCTGGTGGTCTTCTGTGACGATGCTGCTTGACAAGATTGCTTCCTTGATGGCACGTGCAGTCGAGCCAGCCGCAATCAGGTGGTCTTCTGAGAAGAACTTGCTTAACAAGATGGCCTGTAGAAGTAGAAAGGAATGCGTGAGCAGATGCGCGAGCACTGCCGCTACTGCCAAGACTGGTCGACAGCAGACGAAGGTGGCCTTTATGTAGTGATGCCGGGAGAACCAAGCACCGCCTGGTGGTCTTCTGTGACGATGCTGCTTGACAAGATTGCTTCCTTGATGGCACGTGCAGTCGAGCCAGCCGCAATCAGGTGGTCTTCTGAGAAGAACTTGCTTAACAAGATGGCCTGTAGAAGTAGAAAGGAATGCGTGAGCAGATGCGCGAGCACTGCCGCTACTGCCAAGACTGGTCGACAGCAGACGAAGGTGGCCTTTATGTAGTGATGCCGGGAGAACCAAGCACCGCCTGGTGGTCTTCTGTGACGATGCTGCTTGACAAGATTGCTTCCTTGATGGCACGTGCAGTCGAGCCAGCCGCAATCAGGTGGTCTTCTGAGAAGAACTTGCTTAACAAGATGGCCTGTAGAAGTAGAAAGGAATGCGTGAGCAGATGCGCGAGCACAGCCGCTACTGCCAAGACTGAACGTTTTCAAGTACGTGAATTGATTATAAGCAACTAAGCTTCTATTTCCTAGGTATACTTTGTGGCGCAAAATACATTTCTTGAAAAGGGACAGAAAAACTGTCTGCCTTTTTTCTGTCCCTTTTCAAGAAATGAATTTTGCGCCACAAAGTATACCTAGGAAATCTAAGCACCAACTTGCCCAAGAAGAAGTCCTTTTGCAACTGAGCTTCCTATTACAAGTGCTCGAAAGAAACAGCCTCCATATAATTTGGGTTGTGATCCTGCAGAATGGCACAAGTAGGCTGGTCTTTTTAACATTTCGCCTCTTCCCTGGCTACACTTTAGAAAATTTGTGCGCATTGCGTCTGAATCTTCACGCTAGTTTTTAAATACATACATACATACATACATACATACATACTTACGTATGTATGACACATGACCCGCCGTGGTTGCTCAGTGGCTATGGTGTTGGGCTGCTGAGTACG
This sequence comes from Dermacentor andersoni, assembly GCF_023375885.2. NCBI lineage: Eukaryota > Metazoa > Arthropoda > Arachnida > Ixodida > Ixodidae > Dermacentor > Dermacentor andersoni. The sequence goes on from NC_092818.1 coordinate 30,622,026, forward strand.
AGGTCGCGGGATCGAATCGCGGCCACGGCGGCCGCATATCGATGGGGGCGAAAACGCCTGTGTACTTATCCTTAGGTGCACGTTAAAGAACCCCAGGTTGTCGAAATTTCCGAAGTCCTCCACTACGGCGTGCCTCATAACCAGAAAGTGGGTTTGGCGCATAAAACCCCATAGTTTTAATACATCAATACTATAATGCAACGGCAAAGCACGGCTATCGACCATAGCGTAATTTTTATGCCGAGCTTCCTTTATTACCACTATGCCAACCCGAATTTGAAGGTTTTCTAGGAAGTAGCCACATTTCGCCGGTACTGTGGGAACTTGGGGTAACAGCGAAAGAACAGTCACGACACGGTGCAGCCTGCTTTTATCGCATGCTTGCTGCCAATCTCCGTTCGTCGTGGCTTTGTAGTCAGCTGGCCCGCCCTCAAATTGGCAGTTGCGTTTACAGTTGGCGACTGGATTCGAGGTTAAACGTGCATGCTGTGAACGTGTAGGCGAGAGTGACAGATTCTGGCCTATAAGCATTCCATGCTTGTGCATAGGATGGTTCGGTCGCACAAGTTTATTGCTGCGTTGCCGGCAAATGACATGCAACAGAATCATCATCATCATCAGCCTGGTTACGCCCACTGCAGGGAAAAGGCCTCTCCCATACTTCTCCACTACCCCGGTCTTGTACTAATTGTGGCCATGTTGTCCCTGCAAACTTCTTAATCTCATCCACCCACCTAACTTCCTGCCGCCCTCTGCTACGCTTCCCTTCCCTTGGAATCTAGTCCGTAACCCTTAATGACCATCGGTTATCTTCCCTCCTCATTACATGCCCATGCCCATTTCTTTTTCTTGATTTCAACTAAGATATCATTAACTCGCGTTTATTCCTTCACCAAATCTGCTCTCTTCTTAGCCCCCTTAACGCTACACCCATCATTCTTCTTTCCATAGCTCCTTGCGTCGTCCTCAATTTAAGTAGAAGCCTTTTCGTAAGCCTCCAGGTTTCTGCCCCGTATACGCGAGTACTGGTAAGACACAGCTGTTATACACTTTTCTCTTGAGGGATAATGGCAACCTGCTGTTCATGATCTGAGAATGCCTGGCAAACGCACCCCAGCCCATTCTTATTCTTCTGATTATTTCAGTCTCATGATCCGGATCCGCAGTCACTACCTGTCCTAAGTAGATGTATTCCCTTACCACTTCCAGTGCCTCACTACCTATTGTAAACTGCTGTTCCCTTCCGAGACTGTTAAACATTACTTTAGTTTTCTGCAGATTAATTTTTAGACCCACCCTTCGGCTTTGCCTCTCCAGGTCAGTGAGCATGCATTGTAGTTGGTCCCCTGAGTTACTAAACAAGGCAATATCATCAGCGAATCGCAAGTTACTAAGGTATTCTCCATAAACTCTTATCCTAATTCTTCCCAATCCAGGTCTCTGAATACCTCCTGTAAACACGCTGTGAATATCATTGGAGAGATCGTATCTCCCTGCCTGACGCCTTTCTTTATTGGGATTTCGTTGCTTTCTTTATGGAGGACTACGGTAGCTGTGGAGCCGCTATAGATATCTTTCAGTATTTTTACATACGGCTCGTCTACACCCTGATTCTGTAATGCCTCTGTAGTATAGTGTCGCCCCCTGTCAGATCTCTGTGTCATCGTACATGTATGTTTTGTAGTTGTTTAGCTAGATGGCGCACCCCCCTTCTGTCATGTGACGAGCTTGGACCAATCGGGAGGTGTCATCTGGCATGTGAAGCCTTTACTAGTAGTAAACGGCCGCGGGACGGCTGAGTCTTCGTTCTGGTTTTCATCGGGAGCAGTTAGCTCCTTGTCTCCTTCACTGCGCCGGCGATAGCCGCGCGTTCGCCCGTCGGGGCCCCCCGCTTGCCTGCCGCTGCCGACGAGGATGGGATTCCCGCAGCGGTTCCGACCGAAGCCCCGGGAAACCAGCGAGCTTCGTAAGTGAAGCGTCCCTTCTTGTGTCCGCACGGCAGGCAAACGCCGCCGACGCACTCGGCGGCGCGAGGCTTCCGAGCCTAGGCCTTCTCGCCCCCTTTGTTCTTCCTTGCCCATTCCTGCGGCGAGCTCCGGCTTGCCTCCTGCACGATCTCCTGCACGCTACCTGCCATGGCTTTTACGGCGAACCTTCCCGTTTTTCTTGAAGTGCCCGGCGCACCGTTAATCCCTTGGTATCGCTGGAAAAAAATTTTTCAGGCCCACCTCCAAGCGGCCGGTGGTGGCGACTGGACGGACGCGCGACGAGCGTCCGCGCTCGTCAGCGCTCTCGAGCGTGAGGGACAACGGAAGTACTTTGCAGACGAGGAGCAGGAAGCAGCAAGGCAGTTAACCAGCGCAGCGTCAGCTTCAAGCGAAGCAGCAAGGCAGTCGACCGGCGCAGCGTCAACGTCAAGTGATGCGGTCCCGCCAGCGTCAGAGTTTCCGAGACTCTTGCAGCGGCTTGACCGGCTGTTCGCCGCGTCAACAAATGCCCTGGCGGAACGGCACGAATTCACCAGTCGAAAGCAGTTCGAGGGAGAAGGATTCCTGGAATTCGTGACCGCATTGAAGGAGAAGGCGGTACAGTGCGACTTCGGCACAACCTATAACGAGCGCGTCCGAGACCAAATCATACATGGGGTAGCGAACGTCAGCGTTCGCGAAAAGTTGCTGGCTCATGGCGAAACCCTGTCCCTGGACAAGACAGAAGAAATTGGACGCTCGTTAGAAGCCCTGCATCGAGCGAACCGCGCATTCGGCTCGGAGAAAATACAGAGAATCGAGGCAGCTCAACTTGGCGCTCCGTCGACGAGCCAAGATGGCCGACTTCTTCCGGGGAGCCGCCAAGATGGCCGACGTCTTCCAAGAGGCCACCCAGATGATCGACATTTTTCGCGAGGCTCCTCCGGCACCCGCAATCAAGCACAGGATGCGAAGGACCCTAATTTCGAGCGTAGTTCATGCGACCGGTGTGGCAGCACGAAGAATATTGCAACGTACAGGAATTGTCCAGCAAGGAACCGGCGGTGCAACGCCTGCCACACGTTGAGCCATTTTGCATCAGTATGCCGAAAAACCCGTACTGTTCAGCACGTCTCTTCCGCAGAGACGCGGTCTTCGTCAATTTCCGCAGGACAGCCGTCCGCGTCTGTCTTGACGGTGAGCGCCTTGGAAGCTAAAAAGGATTTACAAGTCCCGGTCGTGGTTAACGACGTCGCCATGCGGCTGCTCGTGGACACAGGAGCGTCTGTCTCATTGATGACGGCCGAGGATTTTGGAAAGCACTTTGGTCGACAGCACAGACTGTCAAAAGCAGCAGTGGACGTGAGGAATTTCTCCCAGCAACGCATCCACATTCAAGGCCTTTTCCAAGCCACTGTCCAGTTTCTTCAAAGGTCGTGCGCAGTCACGTTCCATGTAACGTCTACAGGAACATCGCTGCTGGGTCTTGACGCCATCCAGCGCTTGGGGATACAAATCGACGGTACGTCGCTGACATGCTGCCTGGCTACGCTTCCTCCAGTACAGAGCCCCACAGGTGTGCCTCCGGGTTTTGATCACCTCTTCAGTGGCGAGTTGGGACTCGTCAAAAACTTCGTGCACCGAATACATCGGCGGCAAGGTATGAAACCTGTATCTTCAAAGTTGCGCAGACTACCCCTGGCTCTCCGCGACCAGGTGACAAATGAACTGCGACGTCTCGAGGACTGTGACGTCATCGAGCGCGTCGAGGCTTCTGAATGGGTGTCTCCACTCGTCGTGGTGCGCAAAAAGGATGGAGCCATCCGGCTCTGTGTTGACCTCCGGGAACCGAATAAGGCAATTGTCATTGATGGGTATCCTTTGCCGCACGTAGAAGAGTTATTGCAAATGTTTCATGGTGCCACATATTTTTCTAAGCTGGATCTAGCATCTGCTTACCACCAGCTGTTACTGGATGAAGGTAGTAGAGATCTCACTACATTCATAACTCATGAAGGCTTATTCAGGTTCAAGCGTGTCTGTTTTGGCTTGGCATCCGCGCCAGCAGTGTTTCAGAATATGATGTCAAAAATCTTGCAGAATTGTAAGAATGTTGTCTGTTACCTTGATGACATTTTGGTATGGGGTCGGACGAAACCTGAGCATGGTGCTAATTTAAGAGAAGTCTTGCTTTGCATTTCAAACAGTGGTATGAAACTGAATGAAAAATGGGTCTTCTCTGTGAGAGAACTGACTTTTCTGGGCCATAAAATTTCAGCTGAAGGCATTTCGCCTACAGAAAGCAAGGTAAAAACAATCTTGAATGCGCCTGCTCCTACAGATATTAAGTCATTGCAATCCTTCTTAGGATTAGCTGGTTACTATGCCAAGTTCATTGATCATTATGCAGAACTTGTAGAACCACTTCGCCTCATGCTCAGGCAAGGGCAAAATTTTGCTTGGTCTGATGATGCACAACGTAGCTTCAATCAGTTGAAAGCTCATCTTACATGTTCCCCTGTCATTAAGATTTTCAACCCTGAATTGCCTGTGGTAGTCACGACTGATGCATCTGATGTTGGTGTTGGTGCTGTGTTACAGCAACCGTATGGTTCCAAGCTAGAAACTGTAGCTTTTGCATCTAGAACCTTGTCTGTAGCTGAACGAAAGTATTCTGTAGGTGAGCGTGAAGCGCTAGCATGTCTCTTGGCATGTGAAAAATGGCATGTTTACCTCTGGGGTAGACGGTTCACTCTTCGAACTGACCATCAAGCAGTAGTTGCATTACTGTCCGCTGGCGACTCAGGTCGTCGGCCTCTTCGCATTTCAAGATGGTCAGCCAGGCTCCTGTATTACAACTTTCAGATTGAATATTGCAAAGGATCAGAAAACCTAGTAGCTGATGCCTTGTCTAGACTTCCAGTAAAGGATTCACAGAATGTAGTTCAGGAGGAAGAAATAGTATCCTTAGTCACATCGGTCGTTGACAAGGAAACAGTACAACTTGCAACGAGTACAGATGAGACGCTTCAGAAGGTCAGTAAATGCCTAGCAGAAGGTTGGCCTTCTAAGAAAAACATAGACAATGCTTTAATAGCTTACTTTCATGTAAATGAAGAATTGTCCTTTGTAGATGGATTACTCATGCGTGGTGATCGTGTCGTAATACCCAGTGTCCTAATACCTACATTTCTACAGCTGGCACATGAAAATCATCAGGGCATAGTACGTACTAAGCAGCTTCTTCGTGAACGCTATTGGTGGCCCCAGATGGATAGCATTGTTGAACAATATGTAAAGCATTGTCATGTATGTAAGCTGGCAGACAAGTCTGCAACGCCTCATGTAGCTCCATTGCAACCAGTCGAATGGCCGAACGGGCCTTGGCAGAAATTGGGAATGGACATCATTGGCCCATTAAACACGTCCTACCCTAGGTATCTAGTCACCCTTGTTGATTACTACTCAAAGTGGCCAGAAGTACTTGGTACTAACTCCATCTCCACAGATGATGTCATTAAGCTTCTTGACTGGGCTTTCAGCCGTGAAGGGTTGCCAGACTCTATAGTTACAGACAATGGTCCGCAGTTTGTCTCAAAACGATTCCAAGATTACCTAAAGGAAAAGGGAATCGCTCATTTTTTCTCCTCCAACTATTATCCTCAGGGAAATGGTCAAATAGAAAGGTTCAACCGAGTCATTAAGGAACACCTGCAGGTAGCAAGGCTTGAAGGTCGAGATGCTTCGAAAAGCATTTCAGAATTCTTGGGTTCTTATAGGATTACGCCACATACTACAACGGGTCTCTCCCCAGCTTTCCTACTTCATGGTCGTCAACCCCGTTCAAAGATAGATATTAGCAATTTCAGGTTGCCTAAGCACACAGCGGTTCAGAACAGTAAAGTTCGCGAGAGAGTCTCGCAGAAACAGCAGCAAACTAAACAGTATGTAGACAAACGGAGAGGTGCTCAGGCAACTCGTATCAAGGTGGGAGACACCGTCAAAGTAAAACTTGCCAAGAAAAAATTTTTTTAAGTACAGTAAACCTCGTACAGTTAAGGCCCAGGTAGGACCATCCTCTTTTGTACTCAGTGATGGGAAGACGTGGAATGCGTCTAAGTTAACCACAATAGTAGATAATTCAAAACATAGTACATTGTCCACAACTGATAAAGATTTTTTGTACTCGTATTCAAACCTGGATAGTAATTCCCATGACTCGTCTGGCGTGACATCGTCCTTTCATAGGCATCACTTAAGTAGTGCATCTGACTGTATCGCTTCCGAGTCTACACAGTCAGAAATCGTTTCTGATTCCGTGGGGGAATCGGTAGCATCCCAGGACTTGTTGGGACTTCGAGAGGAGCTTCCTGGGCAACCCTCTCCAGCTTTGAGCGACAACCACATTCAATTTTTCAACCAGGGGGAGGGAAATAGTAGTGGGACGACTGGGTCTTTAAAGTCGACCGAAACGCGTCGCAACCTCCAAAGTTCTTCTGAGGTACGCACGCGTCCTCATCGTGTCAAAAAACGGCCTCCGTGGCTTGACGATTATGTTTCTTGAATGTAGAGCGTTTTGCCGTCTTCGAAATGCCACGGCTAGGGGCCTCGCTGTGACATTTAGGAGGCAGTTCACATTTTTCGTTCACACAGGTAAAATGTGTTCCTCGTTGCGGTGCAGTGAGTTTTGTGCCGTGTTCCTTGTTGGACTTTGTTTGAGTGACTGCTCGTGTTTTGGTGCCCAAGAGTGGTGCGCGTGTATGTGAACTTGGGCGGGGATGGATTGAATTTGTTGTGGACTTAAGTGCGTGCTTTGTGTGCAACTGGTGCGCGTGTGTGAACGTGGGGGGGAACGAACTGAACTCGCCTTTGGACTTAAGTGCGCGCCTTGTGTGCGCGTTTCACTGTATGCTTGCTTTGTTTCCAGGGGGGGATGATGTAGTATAGTGTCGCCCCCTGTCAGATCTCTGTGTCATCGTACATGTATGTTTTGTAGTTGTTTAGCTAGATGGCGCACCCCCCTTCTGTCATGTGACGAGCTTGGACCAATCGGGAGGTGTCATCTGGCATGTGAAGCCTTTATTAGCAAAATACGGCCGCGGGTCGGCCGAGTCTTCGTTCCGGTTTTCATCGGGAGCAGTTAGCTCCGTGTCTCCTTCACTGCGCCGGCGCTAGCCGCGCGTTCGCCCGTCGGGGCCCCCCGCTTGCCTGCCGCTGCCGACATAACAGCCTCCATGACTGCTGAGGTTTCGACTGAATCAAACGCTTTGTCGCAATCAATGAAAGCTATATATAAGGGTTGGTTATATTCCGCACATTTCTCTATCACCTAATTGATGATGTGAATATGGTCAATTGTTGAGTAGGCTTTACGGAATCCTGCCTGGTCCTTTGGTTGATAGAAGTCTAAGGTGTTCCTCCTTCTATTTGCGATTACCTTAGTAAATACTTTGTTGGCAAGGGACAATAAGCTGATCGGTCTTTAATTTTTCAAGTCTTTGCTTCCCCTTTCTTATGGATTAGGATTATGTTAGCGTTCTTCCGAGATTCCGGTACGCTTGAAGTCATGAGGCATTGCGTATACAGGGGGGCTAGAACTTTCTGCCCACCATCCTTCATTAAATCTGCTGTTACGTGATCCTCCCCAGCTGTCTTCCCTCTTTCCATAGCTCCCAAGGCTTTCTTTACTTCTTCCGGCGTTACTTGCGGGATTTCAAATTCCTCTAGACTATTCTCTCTTCCACTATCGTCGTGGGTGCCACTGGTACTGTACAAATCTCTATAGAACTTCTCAGCCACTTGAACTATCTCATCCCAGAATAATGAAAGCTAAAGGAGACAGTGCGGAGCTTAGCTCAATTCTCACCTCGTCTACCCACAAGGCCAAGTTGTTGGCGAAAGCTGCCAGAAGGCCCGCAGTCTTGTAGTTAACGAGCTGCCTGCACATCCGTCGGCTACAATAGCTCGGTGCGACTCCGTGCCTTCGTGGCTAGTGCCCGCGCTGGTGCCGTGCGCCTTCCGTTTCCATTTCGAACACATTGCTGCCCACGATCAAACAAATGGTCGACACGGGTAATCATTGTTGGTAGCAGCATCAGATAGCGCGTGGAACCTTTTGTCTTCTTTTCCTCCATCCATTTCGCCTTGTTTGTCACCTTAGTCTCATCGTCCTGAATGAACGCCTTGAAGTCTATCGTGCCTAGTTCACCAACTGATGGCGAATATATCACCGCAACATGTACCTGCTCTCGTCGTCACTTTGCTAGTCTAACACTAGCTGATGCGCTGGCAGTAGTAGTGATACGGCAGTTGCTGCTTGCGTCCCAGTAAGATAACACGGAAAGCTTTCAATTACTCGACGGAGTGCGGTGCAGGAGCTCAGCGCAGCGGAAAGCTGGCTGATCGTGTGGCATATCTTCTAGTAGTATCCTCAGGCTCCAGTTACTTCCGCTTCGTATTCCTCGAACCTCCCGAGTTCTTCGACCTTAGCATAGCTTTCAGCGGCGCAGCTGTCTTTGTCGTCAAGGTCATCTAGGGAGACTTCGTTTTTCAAAGCGTCTCAAATCCTAAATCAAAATCCCTATTACAGTAAACAGAATTTAAACATATCGCTCTAATCAAAAAAGGTCACTCAAGTTAGTGCAGGGGTTGTCTAAAAGATACTTCTACGGGTCACAGTAAGGGCCGACCTTTATTAAGCCCGCGAGACACGGCAAAGGACCCCAGGCCCAGTCAACGCTGATGATGCGCGCACACGCGCGATGAAGGTGAAGGGATCACGTATGACGATGACAATCTGCAGATGAGGAAGAAGTGCACAATAAATGCCAGCACCCGTTTGACGTGTGCTTGAATAGGCGGCATTGGAGTTGGTCTCGAGCTAAAAGCTCCCTCTTTAGAACGTGTTTGGAATTGACAAGGTCATTGCCGACGGGCAAGCACCAACAGCGCTCCAAGAGCGAATCGAGGGCGTCGGAGGGTTAGAGTAAAAACAGCAAGTTTCCTTTGGAGCTCGGTCATAGTGATGTAATTATGGCAGTTTATCGGGAAAGAATGCACGGACAGGAAGAAACAACGTGGACAAGAATGGCCACTTAGCAATCTCGTTAAGCAGGCTTGAGCATTCGGAAAAGCCCATGAGCGAGAGCGCCAACGGCGCCGCCATCCCGCGACCTTACAATCTGGCCACATAGTCAAATCTCGTTGAAATGAAACGGGTTACAAATAAACAATAGATGTAATGAAGTAAGGGAAATTTACTTCAAAGCCTCGGTTATTTTTATTGTAGTGTAAGTTGTATAATGATTATAACTAAGTAATTCCAACTTCTCCAGCAACTTCTTCAAACTAGGTGCTGTTGTAATTGCGGCTTAAGCTGACGTCGTTGCATAGATCTTTATTTTTTTTATAAATAACCTGCCAGTTCGCAGTAACGGATAAACTCTAGTATTATTAGTCAACAACACTTACTCATTTCGCAATGTACTGCTAACGCAGCAGTTTTGGGAATTTAACTGTTTCCAGCAGCAGCTCTAGAATTTGCATTTACTGAATGTGGCACTCTCCAATATTTTGTAACGCAGCCTCTTTAAACATTCCTTTGCAGCATGGAAGAGTGCGAGGTCGCCTGTGACCGGATGTGCATTATGGTGCAAGGCACAATGGTCTGCCTGGGAACATTGCAGCATCTCAAGCATAAGTTTGGCAAAGGTTGCCGAATCCAATTCCTGCTTCCCGACAATACTACGATAGCGCCACAGCAACTGATAAAGAAAGTCGGCAGTGCATTCCCAGGCCTGAAAGTATTGAATACAAATGCAGTAAGTACTTGCGTTACGTCATAGCTTCAGCCGTAGGGCTAAGATAACCACAAACACCGTTCTAACACCGCTACAACACACAGCTAATACGAAACAATTCCGAGTAGGCTTGCTTAACTTGTATATTGTGTGCCTAAGAACAAATCATATCCTCAAATATGCAGAAGACTTTCCAGTGCATCACGCCGACACTACTGGAAAATAGTTCATCCTGTTGCTGGCTCTCTCCAACAGAGTCGATTCCGTTTGCAACTGCCACACAGCAGACTCTGACATTGTAGATGCACCCGTTCTTCATACAATTATTTCGTAACAAGCCGACTGCGACCTTCCCGCTTACAACAAACTAGCAGTTCAACAGTTTGGTTACAACGAATCCAAATAACTGTGGACAGCTGATCCAGGCGAAAGGCGACCTTGAATGCGCTCAGTGCCGCGGAATGACACCACACGCCGACGACGAACTCCTAGCAGTGCGATTCATTGGATCTCAGCGTCGTGACACTCATCTGCGAGCTGAATCAACGATACCTTGCGCCGTGGGAACCCAAGACTGAACGACGGGTGTCGACCTTGGAGAATTCATTTTCACGTTTAACCGAGCCTGCATGACGACAGTTGGGAAATCATCATACGAGCTTCTTTCCTGAGATTGAAGACTTGAACCCCACGACGCGTTTTCAGAATCGAAAGTTATCCCGGAGAATCGAACGCGATTGTTGACAAATGGACTTCGACTTCGACTTCATGCTCTTCATCAAGCCCTATCTCCCTTCCCCCGCTTCCTGACATTCCTCTGCAATACTTCTCAATGGTGCCTGCAACGGAAAGATGTTTTAAATTGCATCTTTATTCCAGTGTATTTAAGAAGGCGGCGAATAAGCCTGGTTGCATTAGTTCCACAAAAGAAAAGGCTCAGGAAGTACACAGCAGAGTTACTAAAGAGTTATTTTACCATATCAGTCGAGGCGACCTTGAACGCCGCGGTGCCCTGGCGTTGCGAAGAACGATGTCGCAGGTTCGATCCCGACCTCACGTTTAGGTGGACGGTGACGAAACATAGGTCATGACAATTAGGACAGATGCTCCACTACGGCGCGCCCAATAATAACGTCGTAATTCTAGCACGTAACGTTCCGAATTATCATTGTTATTACTTAGCCCAGCGGACGCGCTGTCATTGCTTTCTCGAGTCGAGTTGAAGTATCGAGTGGAGCAATGCTCTTCAATACAGAGGTAAGATGAATGAAGAAAAAAGTATGTACACCAACCATGAACAATAATAAAGCGAATAGCCCTAACAAACGAGTGAACCAGAGAAAGAGACCAAACGTTTTCATCGTCGAATCCGACCACCAAACATCGAACGACCACTGACCACCTTTCAACCACGAAACAGCCGAAAGGTCCAAAGGTCCAAAGGTCCAATTCAGAGGGCCCCCTCAGAAGGCTTACGGTATAGTTATAGTTATTTTAGTTATACGTTGTAAATTGCCGTTTTAGTTATACGTTGTAAATTGTAATGCCCTCTAGGGTGCGTTCTACCGCAAGAATTTTTCAAATTGTTTCATTTTAGTAGATATAGAATTGTTTGAAGTGTCGAGAGATCGTGATTTCAGGATGCGAGCTTCACTGTCGAGACAGGCACTCGCGCCACTTACCCCCGTCTAGGCGCCGCACGCAAAGTTCCTTGCCTGCGTTCTCCCGTGCAGGAGCCGGAGGATCGCGTCACGAACGCGTCAAGGGCCCCGCTATTTTACAGCGAAGCTGTTAGCGTCTAGTTGGTCGGGAGCTTCCGTGTAGTCCTCACCCAAAAAAAGTCGCAATTTCGTCGGAAAGGCGAAGCATCGATTGTTGTAGCAAATTATGACACAGCTATACGAAATAGGGATAGCAGTTCTATCGGCCCTTTAAAGTTGGAAACATTCGCTTACTAACTAAATTAATAAGTATGATGTCAGCGCGCACGAGCAAACATGAACACATCACACTCGATGAGCGCGGACAGTCGCTGTCAAAACGCTGGTGTGAGCAATCGCGGCAATAACATCGAGCGAATTCACCTTCTTGCTGTCTATCGCTTCAACGCAAGCGCGGCAAGAACACAGCGCGAGTAAAGGTACGATACGATTGCACATACCTTTCAAGGTACGGCCCGCGCAAACGCGCGCGGCCGTGCAAATTACGCGTTTGTTGGCGATGTCGAAGCCGCCCCCCTTCCCCCCCCCCCTCCCCGCTGCCTCCCCGCTTTGTTTTGCTCCATATATGGCGCGTGAGATTGAGCCGCGATCGTGAGTTCCATTTGCGCCTGGCGGAATTGGAAACGTCGCAGATGGCTTTCAAGAAACAGCGGCCCGGGCGGGCCACGCGGAGGCACGCGCCGCCTGTATAGGAGAACGCGCCCACTCCTTAACCTCGCCCGGGAGCCTTGCACCTGAAGGAGACGGTGCGCTTCCTCTCATTCGTGCGCGAGATTGAGGCGCGATCGCCTGCTCACCCTCGCACGCTTTCACTCGTGCATACCGCATACAGCACGCGGCGTGCGTCGGCAATTTTATCGGCCGTGGACATTATACGGAAACTGACGGCGACGGTGAAGCCGACGGCAGGAATGCGATTGGATCGACCACATAGTTGCTATCGCAAAAAAAACGGCAGCTGGAAAAAGAGTATGAGTTTTGGTTTTCCAGTAACAGAATTGTTTTCTGGCATATTCGAATTACAATCAGAGGCTATCATGCGTGAACGTTATACCTACATCGTACTTTACAAATTTTCTGGCACATTTTACTTTGAGATATTCAATTAGTGCAAAAACGCATTTGCGTCAGGCGAATATCCTACAAGAATGAGGAGGAACTTCAAAGAGCAGGTGAAAAAGGGCTTTGTCTTTTAGTTTCCACGTGACAGAATTCTTCTATAACGTTGGGGCTGGCGTATCGTGGCCGATCTGACGTCGAGTTGGTGTCGTGCCGGGGCAGTCATCAGGACAAGTTCAGGGACGGAACAAAAACTTTATACACGTATTTATATGTTTCAACCAACTCAGTGAACGGCCCTAGCATACAACTAACGGAGCCGAAGAGCGCACCAGACCGAGGAGGCGGCTGGTGGCGACTCTCTCTCTAATAATGGGCCGGCTCTGTCTTAAATCCTTTTGGGCTCCCCATCGTCGGCAGGAACGAGGCAAGACCCGTGCTGACGTATACTTCGTCGCTTTCCTCTTTCGTTGAAGCAGGTGAAACCCAAGCTGTATAACACCAGTCTCCACGGCAATGGTTCAGTTCTGCGGAATTCTGAAGGCTGCCAGTGGTGATCAGGACCGCATCAATTCTGGAACCTTGATAGGATCATTATAAGTCACGAACACGCACTTGAACTGAGAGGGTACCTTTTCCCCTGTCAAAGGTCAAGGTCCATCAAAGGTCAAGGTCCAATCCTCCCCCGTGTCCTCTTCGGTTACTGAGGGGGAGGGAGGGGGGAGGTACGGCCCCAGGCGCCGGTGGTCGGAGGGTAATTGACTGCAGGTGCTAGGTCACAACAGCATTTTTACTGCGCGGCGCAGTTCGGTGACGGTCTCGCTCGCGGATCCGCTAGCTGTTCCGCTTGTTTCATTTCCTTCTGTGCCCTATCTTGCAAGCTGTGCACCAGCATACCTGCATTGTTTTCTGACTGCTTCTCCGAAATGGATCTCTCAGTGCGCGCACGTTTGAAGAGTCTAGTCCGGCTCATGGATCCTTGCCGCGATACACCGCGTCGTTGTACCACTGGCACCAGACTAGCGGTATGATAAGCCAGTGCCACATGAACACTCAGGTACACGCGAGCGGATCAAAGAGCATTATCGCGTGCAGGAACAGAGTCATCATCATCATCAGCCTGGTTACGCCCACTGCAGGGCAAAGGCCTCTCCCATACTTCTCCAACTGCCCCGGTCATGTACTAATTGTGGCCATGTTGACCCTCCAAACTTCCTAATCTCATCTGCCCACCTAACTTTCTGTCGCCCCCTGCTACGCTTCCCTTCCCTCGGAATCCAGTCCGTAACCCTTAACGACCATCGGTTATCTTCCCTCCTCATTACATGTCCTGCCCATGCCCATTTCTTTTTCTTGATTTCAACTAAGATGTCATTAACGCGCGTTTGTTCCCTCACCCAATCTGCTCTTTTCTTATCCCTTAATGTTACACCTATCATTCTTCTTTCCATAGCTCGTTGCGTCGTCCGCAATTTAAGTAGAACCCTTTCCGTAAGCCTCCAGGTTTCTGCCCCGTACGTGAGTACTGGTAAGACACAGCTGTTATAAACTTTTCTCTTGAGGGATAATGGCAACCTGCTGTTCATGATCTCAGAATGCCTGCCAAGCACCCCAGCCCATTCTTATTCTTCTGATTATTTCACTCTCATGATCCGAATCAGCAGTCACTACCTGTCCTAAGTAGATGTATTCCCTTACCACTTCCAGTGCCTCGCTACCTATCGTAAACTGCTGTTCCCTTCCTAGACTGTTAAACATTACTTTAGTTTTCTGCAGATTAACTTTTAGTCCCACCCTTCTGCTCTGCCTCTCCAGGTCAGTGAGCATGCATTGCAGTTGGTCCCCTGAGTTACTAAGCAAGGCAATATCATCAGCGAAGCGCAAGTTACTAAGGTATTCTCCATTTACTCTTATCCCCAATTCTTCCCTATCCAGGTCTCTGAATACCTCCTGTAAACATGCTGTGAATAGCATTGGAGAGATCGTATCTCCCTGCCTGACGCCTTTCTTTATAGGGATTTTGTTGCTTTCTTTATGGAGGACTACAGTGGCTGTGGAGCCGCTATAGATATCTTTCAGTATTTTTACGTACGGCTCGTCTACACCCTGATTCCGCAATGCCTCCATGACTGCTGAGGTTTCGACTGAATCAAACGCTTTCTCATAATCAATGAAAGCTATATATAATGGTTGGTTATATTCCGCACATTTCTCTATCACCTGATTGATAGTGTGAATATGGTCTATTGTTGAGTAGCCTTTACGCAATCCTGCCTGGTCCTTTGGTTGACGGAAGTCTAAGGTGTTCCTGATTCTATTTGCAATTACCTTAGTAAATACTTTGTAGGCAACGGACAGTAAGCTGATCGGTCCATAATTTTTCAAGTCTTTGGCGTCCCCTTTCTTATGGATTAGGATTATGTTAGCGTTCCCCCAAGATTCCGGTACGCTCGAGGTCATGAGGCATTGTGTATACAGGGTGGCCAGTTTTTCTAGAACAATCTGCCCACCATCCTTCAACAAATCGGCTGTTACCTGATCCCCCCCAGCTGCCTTCCCTCTTTGCATAGCTCCCAAGGCTTTCCTTACTTCTTCCGGCGTTACTTGTGGGACTTCGAATTCCTCTAGACTTTTCTCTCTTCCATTATCATCGTGGGTTCCACTCGTACTGTATAAATCTCTATAGAATTCCTCAGCCACTTGAACTATCTCATCCATATTAGTAATGATATTGCCGGCTTTGTCTCTTAACGCATACATCTGATTCTTGCCAATTCCTAGTTTCTTCTTCTCTGCTTTTAAGCTTCCTCCGTTCCTGAGAGCTTGTTCAATTCTATCCATATTATACTTCCTTATGTCAGCTGTCTTACGCTTGTTGATTAACTTCGAAAGTTCTGCCAGTTCTATTCTAGCTGTAGGGTTAGAGGCTTTCATACATTGGCGTTTCTTGATCAGATCTTTCGTCTCCTGCGATAGCTTACTGGTATCCTGTCTAACAGAGTTACCGCCGTCTTCTATTGCACACTCCTTAATGATGCCCACAAGATTGTCGTTCGTTGCTTCAACACTAAGGTCCTCTTCCTGAGTTAAAGCCGAGTACCTGTTCTGTAGCTGGATCTGGAATTCCTCTATTTTCCCTCTTACCGCTAACTCATTGATCGGCTTCTTATGTACCAGTTTCTTCCATTCCCTCCTCAAGTTTAGGCTAATTCGAGTTCTTACCATCCTGTGGTCACTGCAGCGCACCTTACCGAGCACGTCCACATCTTGTATGATGCCAGGGTTAGCGCAGAGTATGAAGTCTATTTCATTTCTAGTCTCGCCGTTCGGGCTCCTCCACGTCCACTTTCGGCTATCCCGCTTGCGGAAGAAGGTATTCATTATCCGCATATTATTCTGTTCCGCAAACTCTACTAATAACTCTCCCCTGATATTCCTAGTGCCTATGCCGTATTCCCCCACTGCCTTGCCTCCAGCCTGCTTCTTGCCCACCTTGGCATTGAAGTCGCCCATCAGTATACTGTATTTTGTTTTGACTTTACCCATCGCCGATTCCACGTCTTCATAGAAGCTTTCGACTTCCTGGTCATCATGACTGGATGTAGGGGCGTAGACCTCTACAACCTTCATTTTGTACCTCTTATTAAGTTTTACCACAAGACCTGCCACCCTCTCCCGCGTGTAGCCGCGCGCGGTTAAGCCGTGTCCGGGGAAAAAGTGATTCTGGGGGCTGAGCCGATGTCGGGTGTCCAGACCCTTAAGGCCCCTCGGCTGTGGCAACGCGCGCCATTGTCCCTAGATTCACGTAGACGGCAACCCAGGATTGACCGGCCCGGGTGAAATCAGCAGTCACATTTTCCTTTAGGTACTTTCTTGGTCATCTTGCTTGTCTCCTTATTTTATCTCACGTTTTCTATTTTCCGGTGGCGAAGGTTAGCCTGATGTAATATATCCAGCCTTGGGTTTGTTATACTGGGTTATGTTGCGCGTGTAACTCTTTTTGTTAAAAGGCATTGTAACGTCCCCTTGTTGGGTACCCTAGTGGGTGGCTGCAATCGCTGCAGAAAAACATGAACCTTTATGGCTTCAACTTCTTTCACCACTCTACCTCATCGTTCTCTTTCAAAAAGAGGACAAACCGAAGAAACGTTCATTTTCCTCAGCCATATCAAAGAAAGATTTCCGAGATTCCACATGACACATAGTGAAAAACCCGACAAGAATGTAAGAACTCTCTTACCATTTCTCGTGGCTAAATGCTTAGAAGACACGACAGGCCCAGGATACAAGTTAACCAAGGTGGCACGTGGTTACTCCTCCTTAAGGTGCGCCACAAGCTTCAATACGAAAAACTCTTGAAATTGTGATGTTCGGAGATATTCCTGTGACAGTAAAGCAGCATCGTTCCTTAAACACTGTTAGCGGTGTCATATTGGAGCAAGACCTACTGGATTTGAGTAAAACGAAGCTTCTTGAAGGATGGAAGGTCCAGGATGTCATCAATGTTCAAACAATTAAACTGCGACGTGACAACAAAGAAATTCCCACCAAACACCGGATCTTGATCTTTGCCTCTAGTACTCTTCCTGAAGCTATCGAAACTGGATACACTAAAATCCGCGTAAGACCTCATATCCCCAACCCTCACCGATGCTTTATTCGTTAGAAATTTCGCCATGGCTCGCAGTGCTGCAGAGGTCGATATTAACCCGCGCAAAATGTAGCTCCCAAGTTCGCCCCTCCAACATACCTGGAAACACGCCTTAATGTGCAAACTGCCAAGGGGGACCTGCAGCATACTCCCGGTCCTGTCCATCCTCGAAAGAAAAAGGACATTTTCGCTTTGAAATACGAAGAGAACATCTCGTTTAAAGAGGCGCGGAAACGCCTCTCCCCGTTTCAAGAATCAAGTTATGTCGCAGTAGCACGTCAGGGGGTGGTGCCACCGCGGCCTCTGGCGGCCGCTCGGACCACATGCAGTGTGCCGACAGGAACTAAAGCCCCTCAATTTTTCAAAAGTAGCGCCATTCTTAGATCTTTCCGACACCCCGCTCACCCTTGCGCGACCTCCTCCACGCTTCCTGTCGCCCCAGCCTCCTCCGCTCCCCCATTGGCCAATCTGTGTCACGTGGAAGCGGGCGCCGCGCTTTTGTATATTTTTTTCTTTCCAGCGCGGAGCAGGCGCCGCGCTTTTGTATATTTTTGCTTTCCAGCGCGCGCCGACCTCCATTGTTGGGCCTGCGCGACGAAAGTACGGCAGGTGCACTGACAGAGTGCGTTGGCTTAATAGGATGTGCAGGGCCGAGAACTTAATTGTGATGCCATGCTGCTGCGCCTTCGGTTGCCGCAACAGACACAGCAAGGGCAAAAAGCTTTTTGCTTTGCCGTCCGGCGGGCGCAACGCAAAAAGAAGTGTGGATTCGCAGGATCGGGCGGGCTGACTTCGAGGAAATGGCAAAGAACGCACGGCTTAGTGAAGTAAGGGCCACGGCTACTCACAACCTCTTATTTTGAGCCTAGTTCACGCCTTCCGCTTCGAAAAAGTGGGTGTTCATGCTCTGCGTGGTTTTTAGCGCGTTGTATGACTTTCTTTTTTCGAATGTGCTCTCTTTGTTTCATATAGTATCGTCTTGCGGTGAAATGCACGCATCTGCAGCTGGCCTGTGACATAAAAGCGACCTTATTCAGGGTGTGTTTTGAGCTCCACCAGAAGTTAGCACATTCTCGACGCTATTGCAAGGCTCACTATGACTTACGATGCAGTCTTTTGGCTTCGAATGTACGCCCGCATGTATTGATTTGGTTTGTGGTGATTAATGTTTTTAGCGTTCCGAAGCGACTAAAGCTAGGATGGAGGTCGTAGTGGATGGCTCCGGATAACTTTATCTAGCTCGCCTGGGGATGTTTAACGTGCACTTTGATCGTAGAGTTGTACGTGGGCCGGTAAATTCCTCGTCGGCGTTTCATAATACTCGCGCGCTAGCGCTGCTTTAGAAGTTGGTGCCTCGGCGCGATTGTATTTCTTCAATAAATTTTATTTACTAGCGTAACAACTTGTCATTATTTCGTATTATTGACGGCGCCAAAGCGGCAACGGGAACACCAAAGCTAGAACCAGCGCTGGATGGGGCTCGCCGAAGCCTGTGCATGCCAAGGGGGTATAAGATCGCGGACAGCCAATTTTGTATGCGAACACTCCCTGCGACGCCTGCATTAGTGTAATGTTACGTGCTCTTCAGAGCCCTCCGTTAGCCATTACATGTGCCCTCCTGGAGCAGTACTTGTAAAAAAAATATATATATCGTCACGATTACCAAAGCACCCCGCAATGAAAAAACGGCCCTGTTGCCAGGCATTGCTGACCGCACACAGCCGGAATCTCTCACGCGCCGACCGAACAAAAGTGTCCTGCATGTACGTGAATGAACCTACGAAACCACGTACACATACTTTCACGCTGTCAATACCTGAAACTTTGGTAATTACGCGCGTGTTTGAGTACACCGCGTGCTTGCGTCGCGTTTCAGCAACACGAACTCTCAACGTCGCGCGCTTTACGCCTTAAATACGCCTTGAATAATGGTCATTTTCTGTATTTCCTCCGCAATTCTAACACTAAATTCTAAAGGCCAGTTACCGACTGACGAAGAAAGATCTCGATTGAAAAAACTGCTCCGCAGGGCTCGAACGAACTTTTCTGTGGATTTCCTCCCGTAGCGTGTTAGCCGTCGTCTGCTACGGCAGGCCCACCACCGGCGGCGCCACCGTCGAGGCCGCGCCGAGCGGAGGAGGAGGGAAGCGAATGGCGCTACTTTGGGAGATTGAGGGGCTTTAACAGGAACGCGCCGCCAGCGCCCCAGGCGGACGTTGCTAGCAGCGCTCCGCCGCCAACGAAGAAGTGCCTGCAGGTCTCTGAGCATGCGGGCTCTGGGGCAGGCACGTACCCAAGGGGGGACCCGGGGGGGCCCGGCCCCCCCCCTATATCAAGTGGCATACCCCCCCCCCCCTCCCCACCCACGCCACCACTCCTCACACATTCCTAAAGCGCGGCCAGATGAATGTTGAGAGTTGGCAGCTGTTCATCGGTCAGCATTATGCTGCCTTTTTCACTCCTTTTAGATGGCGGTAGTTATGGGCATCTCTTGTAATGTGAAGGCCAGTTTTCTCATAGATTCCGCACCCGCGCGATTAACTCGAGATGCGTTCAGTTGTCACCATCTCTGATCTATTCAACCGTCACGCGCATAGCTGTTGCTTTTGTTAGTTCAACCTTCTTTGTTTAGGCTGATCCTGGGACCAGAAGAGGGATGCGGCTGTTACTCAGCTGGTCTGTACTCTCATGGAACGAGTTGCGGCGGGAGAAAACGCCAATTGCGTTTAACTTATCCCTTGGCTTCATTATTTCCTTGAGTTACGGCTCGCCGCGACGCTGACAGATGCCTGGAACGATATACGCGTGATATGGGTTAGATAAGGTAGGAAATAAAATAATGTGAAAGAGCGTCCATCATGAAACCCTGCAATAACCCTCAAACCCATAAGCAAGATGACTGCCGCCCGTTACCTCGTCTGTTTTTCCCTAATTGTATTGTACTTTTCGCGCAAAATTGACAACTGGAAACAAAAATCGCAAGGACTTGAGAAATTAAGCGATCTACTAAGGGAGAGAGCCAAGGCAACAGCCAAACTGCAAGCAAAAGCGAATAATAAAAAAGTTAACCGTTGTTTATGAGAATATTTATCGATCAACATATTTTTATTGAAAAAGGAAGTAGAGAAAACGCCGCCGGAAGTGGAGAACAATTACTTGTTTTGAATGACGCTTCTACAGTTATCGGTCGAACCGCCTCACGTAGCCACTTCTCTGCTGTGCTTATGTGGGTGTTTTTCTAACCGTTCGCGGTGAGTGCAGTACGTCTAGAATCGCAGAGTCCTGCGCTCAACGCGGTTGTATGGGACTGGCGGCCGCATAGCGTTACGCAATTCGCGGAACTGCCAAAACTGATCAACAAGGCGAAAATAACTGATATTCGAAACTATAGCATGAGAAAGACTGAAGAAGCCGTAAAAAATGAACGCAGCCTGAAATCAGTAAAAAAGAAACCTGGCATAGGACAAACCATGATGTATGCACTAAAAGATAAGAAGTATAATATCATCAGCAATCTGGAAGATATAGTAAAAGCAGCAGAAAAATTCGAAGCTGACCTGTATACAGTACCCAGAGGAGTCACGATACCTCACTTAGGAACAGTAATGAACAGGATACAGAAACTCTCCTATAGCTAGCGATGAGGTCAGAAGGGCCCTGCAAGACATGCAACGATGAACAGCGGGACGAGAAGATGGAATAACAGTCGATTTAATTAAAGATGAAGGAGACATAATGCTTGGAAAACTGGCGGCTCTTTATAGGAAGTGTCTATCGACTGCAAGGGTCCCAGAAAACTGGAAGAATGCAGACATTATACTAATCCACAAAAAAGGCGACGTTAAAGAATTGAAAAATTATGGGACCATTAGCTTACTCCCAGTATTATATAAAATATTTACCAAAATAATCTCCGAACACAGCACTTTAGTCAACCAAGGGAACAGGCTGGCTTCAGGAAGGGATACTCTACAATGGATCACATCTGTGTCATCAATCAGGTTATCGCGATATCTGCAGAATACAATAAGCCTCTCTATGTGGCTTATATAGATTACGAAAAGGCATTTGATTCAGTAGAGATACCAGCAATTGTAGAGGCACTACGTAATCAAGGAGTACAGAACGCTTACGTAAAAAGCTTGGAAAATATTGCTACATGCGTGTGGTATTTGTTTGTTTGAACGAGGCGCGTAGGCGCCATCACTCCAGAAAAGAGGAGGAAGAACGAACTGGGCTCGCACTGTGAATCTAACCGGTCAGCGCTGCAACCGTTGTTGTAAATATAATCTGTAAATAGTTTCTCGTCTTACTGACTCGTCCTTCGCGTAAGAATATCTACAGAGGTTCTACAGCTACCTTAATTCTACACAACAAGAGCACGGAGATAGCTATAGAGAAAGGGGTCAGACAGGGAGACACAATTTCTCCAAAGCTATTCACTGCGTACTTAGAAGAATTCAAGCTATTAAACTGGGAAGGCTTAGGAGTAAAGATCGACGGCAAATATCTCAGCAACCTTCGGTTTGCGGATGACATTGTTCTATGCAACAACAATGCAGACGAGTTACAACAAATGATTGGAGACCTTAACAGAGAGAGTGTAAGAGTGGGGCTGAATATTAATATGCAGAAGTTGAAGATAATGATAAATAGCCGGGCAGAGGAACAAGAGATCAGGATCGCCAGTCGGCCACTAGAGACTGGGAAGGAGTACGTTTACCTAGGTCAATTAATCACAGGGAACCCTGATCATGAGAAGGAAATTCACAGAAGAATAAAAATAGGTTGGATCGCATACGGCAGACATTGCCAGCTCCTGACTGGAAGCTTACCATTATTATTGAAAAGTAAGGCGTGCAATCAGTGCATTTTGCCAGTGCTGACATATGGGGCAGAGACTTGAGAGCAAGTTAAGGACCGCGCAAAGAGCGATCGAACGAAGATTGCTAGGCATAAAGTTAAGAGAGAAAGAAAGCGGCTTGGATCAGAGAGCGAACGGGTATAGACGATATTCTAATTGACATCAAGAGGAAAAAATGTAGCTGGGCAGGTCATGTAGTGCGCCGGTTAGATAACCGTTGGACCATTAGGGTTACAGAATGGGTACCAAGAGAAGCTTAGGAAACGCAATCGAGGACGACAAAGCACTAGCTGGAGCGATGAAATTAGGAAATTCGCGGGCGCTAGTTGGAATCGGTTGGCGCAGGACAGGGGTAATTGGAGATCGCAGGGAGAGGCCTTTGTCCTGCAGTGGACATAAAACAGGCTGATGATGATGATGATAATGATGATGATGATGATGATGGTGGTGGTGGTGGTGGAGGTGGTGCCCCCCCCCGAAGAAAGATTCTGAGTACGTGCCTGCTCTGAGGCCTCTATTCGAGCGGAAAGGCCCGAAACACGAGCGTGTGCAGCGCGCGAGCAAGCTTGCAGTGCTTCAGTGGATCTGACGGACACGACATATTGGCTACTGCATCGGCGTCGCAGGTGCCGAAGGAGCGGCGCAGCTCTCTCGAGTGCGCCAAGACAGGAACTCCGCATAACAGGGCCCCTAAAGGGTCCTCTCAGTTAAGCTCATATTTCCCTCTGACATACAGCACACAACTCTTTCAATATTGACGCACATACTTCAATGGAATACCAGAGGTCTGATCCGCAATTTTGATCATGTTAGAGAACTCTTAATACAAACTAAAGCCAAAGGTGCTGTGCGTTTCAGAAACACTTAAAACCTACATAAGCAGACTTTCTACAACAGTACGCTATTTTCGCAATGTCCGCGCTGATGCTAATGCCCCGTCGGGCGGTGTAGCAATCATAATCGATAAGAATTCATGTGGGGCTTTAGAACTCCGAACGCCTCTTGAGGCAGAGGAAGTTCTTGCGGTAATGTTTGGAAAATAATCACAGTCTCTACTCTCTACATACCGAAATTATTGACCTTGTAAAACAAAACTCCAGGAATTGTTAGATAAACTGCCTGTACCATATATACTGGTTGGCGACTTTAACGCAGTTATTAAAAGGACCCACTTGCCTGTTAAAGAAGAAAGAACCAACATTTTACAGCCTCGCAAATAACACACACAACTCTCTAGACCAAAGCATAACATCTGCGACTTTAGTGCGCCACTTAGATCGGAATATGATGAAGGACCACTACGGCAGTGATCCCTTCCCTATCTTTCTCACAACTACAAAGGAACGTGATCCTCCACCATGTGCCCTCGATGGAATGTAGCATCTGAAGACTGCCAAAGTTTAAGCAAATGACCCATCTGCCCCAAAACGCTCTGGATGATATTAGTATAGATGATGCAGTTGCCTGCTTTATTGCTTTCATAAATATTGCAAACTAATGGCACTCCGACGAAAAGGCGTCTGCCATGCATGGCGGAATTAAGATTTTAGAAATGCACATAAGAAAGAAAATAAAGCCTGGAAGTTGCAGATTGGCCTCCTCCTTACAGAATTTGTCGAGGGATCAAATACATGAATAAAGACTGCTTTGCCATTGCCAAAGATGCTGCAAACGAATTCTTGGACGCTACGCACTGTCAATACAAGTAAAACATGTATTTTTTTCATAACAGAATATACTAGTATGTCTCAAAATAGTGCCCGAAATAACTGATATCAATGCTTTCATATTTTTTTTGTATATTTAATAAGTAAAGCAAATATTACACGAACTTTAGAACTATATCAGTTCGAAACCAACAGAGCAGTGCATGCTGCTGATATGAGAAACGTAAAAGTCATGAAATGAACTGGTTGAGGACAAATATTTTAATGAACTTTTTCGTTCAAGAACCTTGTTTACATTTTTGCACATAAGCAATGGCCAGGGAAAAATCTCAATGACGCTAGGCCTTCGTTCTAATGTGTTGCACAGGAGCAGCTGTCACCGCTCGTGTATTGTAATTGCACCGAAATTATATTGGCAACAGAGATCACACATAGAAAGCAGCATTCCTGCAAAATATACATTAGAAACGTGAAGATGCAATGGAATATACAAATGCTTGATGAAGGGCAAGAAAGTGTCACTAGAAACAAAGTTGACTTCATGTATCCACAAAACCTCGCAGCAAGGTATTTAAATATACGTATAACGCGTGAATAAATCTGCGTAGCTAAGAAAAAGTCACTGTATATAATGCGTCAAACAAGGCAAATAAACACGTTGCGCAATCACAGAATCCCTGATCCCAAAACCCTAAGCCCCCCCCCCCCCTCCTCCCTCCACTGCCTTCGACGCATCGCGCGCAACGGAAGGCGGCGCGCTTCCTCCCCGCTTTTCTTCGTCGCGCACACAATACTGACCCACCATCGTCGGCTCACCCCATCCCCACCCCCTACGCTTTCACTCGCACATACAGCATGCGGCGTACGGTGACGATGTTATCGCCCTTGGACTTCATACGGAACATGACGGCGACGACAGGAAGGCGCCTTGAGTGTCCATATAATTCCTGACGCAATAGTACAAGAGTATCCGGCAACTGATGAGTTCGGATGCCCATTACCTTCCGCAAAAGAAGTAACAAAATGAAACTTTCAGCATGCGACAATTTGCTGTGCCACAACAATGCATTTTTTTTCCTTTTGTGGATCGGAGGCACCGAAATTTATAAACAACGTAAAGGAAGGCATGTTGGCCACAATCGAATGCCTATTTTGGGCACCTAATCTGGCTACCAAAACAATATCGAAAAAAGAGCATGAGACGCTTAGTCCACAGAGGACCATATGCATGCTGCTCCTTATCCAATGCTGGCGAGACAAAAGACTTTCCGGAGGGGTTGCGGTAACATCGAAATGAAGGTGATGCGCTCAAGCGAAAGCACTGCAATCCATCGAGCCCCACAGTAATGGCGGCGAGCGACCATTGTTTCTTTTTCTTGTCTGCTAGCCAGAAAGCGTCCAAAGCTCTGTGAGGCCAAAATCCACTCGGCCAGCGGAAAAATAACGCGCACTAAAGTGCGCCGCGCGGTGGTCAGGGCAACATGCGAAAAACGCATGACATCTGGGCCGATGCCTTATTCTATGCTATTCTTATCATCCACCACACACGGCCGCCTGATTGCGTTGATAATGTGGGCAGACCGTCGCTCTGACCAGTGGCCAAGCGCGAAAAGCCTGAAAAGGCATAGAATCGGAAAAAGCATCGCTACAAAATACCGGCCCTGGCTGGCTCTGGCAGCCCACGGCTAGCGAGAACAAGAAAGTTGAAGAGGCTCAATGTGTCCTCGCGAATGAAAGTCAAAGTAGGAAAAATAAATAAGAATGTAATTACCTTTGCTGGCTTTAGTGCCTTGACATGGATGCTTTGGCACATGAGAATTAAAAAAATGTTGATATGATTTTCTGTGACATGGCGGCACAAATTAACCATCATAATGCTTCTTCTCATCGGACCTCGCTGTGTGCTTTGTCTACTTGTCTGATAGCGTGTTGGTTTGGCTTGTCTCGTTGTATGGTCCGATGTACGACTTTAGAAAAGTAATTGCACCTTTGAAGTCAAATGTTTATGAGAATAATAAACCCACAAAGATTCGGAATTGAAAAGCTAAATCACGACTTTGGCAATGTCAATGCAGCTTTCGCATCAAAAGTTTATGTGATCTTTACACCCATAAAATTTCGGGAATTGAAATGCATACATTTCGTAGATTCCGCGCCCTCCGCGTGATACCGCGACTAGTCCGCTCACCATCAAAACGCCCTTGAAACTTTATGCTCGGATGGGGGCTCTCTGCCGTTACTTGACTGCAGATGCATGGGCGTTGCCATGAAATCCAGCACTAGTTCACGATCTCCGCGCCGAAATGTCTTTTCGAGCATGAAAAATGCATTTTAGACAAAATACAGAATGATTTCCGGCGCCGGAAGTTGTTTTGGTCGGCGGGCCATGACGGCACAAAACAATTTCGGGGAAGTGAGGGGCTGAAGCCCAATGAGCAGTACCCCCCCCCCCCCAATTCCCTGGCTACGCCCCTGGTACCAGCGTGTGTGGCGGGGAATGTGGCGTGTGTGGCGGGGAATGTTGGTACCAGCATTGCCCCTTGCTCCTGCAAGGGGCGATGGCGAACGGCTGCGAATAAAGCTCGACGTGATGCTCCCTTGGGTGCTGTCACCGCTGACACTGGGCGCACGACTTCCCCGCGACGAAGGGCCGCTCTCCTCATTGGTGGAACGAAAGCGTGAGGAGAAAAGCGTAGTGGCGCGCAGGACGAGCTATGCGGCGACGATGGCTACGATACAGCGTCGTCTGTATGGAAACGTGCGCATGCGCAGGCCGTTCCCCCTCCGCTCTTCCTCCACATTCCCCCTCACGCCTTCCCTGTAGCCTCCTCGTCCACTTTCCTCCTCGCGTGCTCTTGTTTCATCTACTGCTGCGCTCCGCGATCGCTTGCATATTTCGCCTGTGCTCTTTCGTTTGGTTACGAGGTATAACGCCGCCGACGCACACCGATGATTGACGTAGGAACGGGCGCTTAAGCGTTAAGCTCTAAAGCTGAAGAGCTATGGGCTATGCTTGGGGGACACAAAACACTCGCACAAGATTCGTCTAATAAAGCGATATTCAGGATTTTAGCCACCTACAACAAGAACACGACGAACAGAGGTAACTATCAGTCGAATCCGAATAGACAACACGTACGGAACTACTCATATCTCTTAACAAACAGTGATCCTCCTGTCTGTGCGAAATGTGGCAAAACGCTAACTGTGCTGCAGACTTTGCTTGAATGTCGCGCAGTAGAAGAGAAAAGAAAAAAGCACTTTTCTTTAGGATACACACAACGTGCACCATTACGCCCTGCATTGTTTCTCGGCAAAGACCCGCTCTTTGACAGGAAATCAGTGCTAGACTTTTTGAATGATGTTCGTATGCTAAATTTTATAGACTCAAGCGGTCTCTAGCACGGCATCTCAATAGAAGCGTATGCTATGGCAGTAGTATCTACAGGTGCAGTCAAAAGTAAATGGAAGGCGCGAGAGCGTGGCAAACCGTGTCGCAGCGCTTTCTAACGCCGGCTCTGGTAATTGATTAGCCCGGTCGCCAGCAAGCAGTGCGTGCTGTCAGCCGACCCTTACCTGTAGCGCACGGCCATCACGTTTGGAGGCTCGCACGGATACTTGTTGCTTTTCAAATGCGCCAACAAGGATTTCTCTGGCACTACCTGTGATGTGTTTGATGTGCGATTGGCGGCGATTGATACTACTCAGCAGCGAGCACTGCCACGACTGTTTAGTCATGCTTTTGCAGTGAGCCGCGTGTCGCGGGCCGTTTTCTTTCTTTTTTTTTCTTGTTCTTAGGTTTTCATGGTATATCGTGGCTTCTCCAGTGTCCTCTCAAGAAATGAGGACCAGCAATGAACAGCCCTGGCTTTTTTGCTGCCTTCATTTTGTTTATTGTAAGTTGCGCATATACCCTTGCGTATGTAAGAACGAATGCGCACAAAATAATCAAAAAGACACGGTGCTGGTTTAGTCTGTTCTATTTAACAGATGACGAGGTAAAATACGCGGAATGCACGCATTGCGAATTGGCCAGGTAGTAGCGCATGCTCTGCACGTCGAACGTAACAACGTGTTTATTTTTCTTGGAAGAATTTCATCGAGTTAGTTTCACAAAGAACAAAAAATCCAAGGTGCAAAAGCAAACGCGGTTCAGAAGTGCGTGAAACTGCCGTTAACGCGGATGGCTGCTTCCATGAGCCGGGGCAGAGAATCGTATAGATACTGCACAAACTCGCGGTCTTGCTTAATGCGGTCCCATTCCGCTGCACCAGCAAGCCACAACTCTTCTTTGCTGGTTGCACCCAAGTTCATGTGTGCCAAGTTGGATTTAACTCCCCACACATTTTCTATAATGTTGAAGTCCGTGCCCTTTGGCACCCATTGCAGCTGTCGAACTCCTCGTTCTTCTAATAAGTCTTCGGCGACTTTAGCTTTGTGGACGGGGCTGTGGTCCTGCTGAAGCCAGCAAAAGTCATTCTTAAAGGGGCCGTCAGGGGTGAACGAGACGAGGTAGCTGTCAAGGATACAGCATTAGGACGCCGCGTTAAACTTTGCTGGAAGCTGCAAAAGGGGACCCAGTCGATCTCTGCAGACGGCTCCCCAAACATTCACAGCCGTGCGACCACTGCTGAGCACATTGTGCAAGTACCCGGGCTGATACCTACGTGCAAACAAACAAAAACAGAACGTTATCGTTAGACACGTGGGCAAGCGCCGTTCTAAAGCTCGTTTTGCTGGCGTGCTGACGTGATCCTTAGCTTCTAGACAAAGTTAAAGGCCTCTGGAAGAAATTCCGAAACGCCCACTCGAGCGTTGCACACAGAAAAACAGCATCCGGATTATCTTATCGCTGCGCCGTCGCATTGCCAGCCTGTGTTTGTTTCACAAATTTTTACAGAGTCCTATGCACATCGCACCTTATATTCTTCCCCCAGCACGCATATTTCATCGCACCAGCCATCACCTACCAGTTGCCCGTCCACGGCCCCGCACCGTCACTTTTTCTAATTCCATCTTTCTTCATGCAGCCGCAGGCTGGAACGGCCTTCCAAACAACGTTGCCACCATCACTTGCCCAAGTCTTTTCGCTTAAAATGTAAAATCCTTCCTGCTATTGTGAATGTGTGCTTTTAATTCTTGCCACCCCTTATGTAACACCCCTTTTTTGGGGGCTTTAAAGGGCCCCTGAAACGGTTCGGACAAATTTTGTAGACGCGTAGGGTACAGCTTAAGTAGAACATTCACACCACAATTTAAGTGAAGCGTTACGTATTAATGGAGCTACAAGCGATTAGAAGTTACCCTCCTCCCTAGTCATGCTTTTCCTCCTCAACTCGTTCGCCGAGCGATCGGGGCTAAGCTCCACCTTCACTGGTTTCGCGTCACGATGCGAAACTTCCGGTTGTTTTGGAGCCCGCCCCCGCCCGCGTGAAACCACTCCGCTAGCCGCTTGGCCGTCGACCCCAAGCGAGAGCTATCGAAGCAGCGTGCGTTGCGAGCATTCTGTCGTAGCGCCGAACGTGTCTGGTATTCCGGTAACCACAGGCAAGCTGGTCATTTCGGCAAATGACTGGAGGCATAAACTCAAGCTGATGAAGGAACTTTAGCGTAGACGTACGTGCGGCCTGATCGGTCTGCATGTCCAGCCACTTGTTGGCGCAGCGCTTAACCAGCCAAACAAAGCGCTAATATTGCTCTAACCAAATGTAAAACATTTTAAACATTTATATAAACAAAGTGTTGATGATTACACTCCTGCGAAAAATACACACCAGCAGCAGCCAAAGAAGAATATACTTCGTTACTGCTACTGTGTATGGTTGAGCTCTGTGCCACCAGGTGGCAGCACCGCGCAGACCATTCGCATTTGCGATTCTGCTCATCCCGTTACGGCACAGTCAAGCGGCCGGACCCTGTCCCCTTGCGCTTGCATTTGCCCTAATACCGGACTCGCGAAACGCTATTGCGTTAGTAATCTTCCGGTGTAAAGTGACGGCCACAAACGCGCAAACCCTGGCGCCGATCGGATAGCGGCAGTCCGATGCGCAGCAGCCAGCTCGCTCGTATGCTGCCTTGCAGAGGGACACGGTGTCGCAGCTTGACATATTGCCAGTCCCTACGTTTGCAGTCCACAAAGCAACAAAGTCGAATCATAGTGCTCGCGAAAAGACTGAGACCGACTCTGACCGCGGAGCTCTCGTCAAAATGGAGTACGTTGTAACACAAGCAGACGACACTTGCTGTGTGCCGGAAGTGCTTAATTGTATTGAAATATCGTTCTTGTGCATTCTCTTTATGTTACTTTCTGTTTATAAAAACAAATGAACTAACATTCCAACTATTACGAAGATCATTTGTTTACCATAAAGTTGGAAAAATTATTGATCACGCGCCCTGGTCAGCCAATCGGATAGCTCGCCCCACTGACGTCATATGGGTGATTTTCGTCATATGGGTAGGGGCGGCTTAAAATTCCGCCGAGCAGCGTGCTCCGATCTGCAGCGATGTGCATTTTTAAAGCCTTATAATAAATTACACGCTTTACGCGGAGCACATAGATGTGTCAATTAATGATCAGAAGGACCTACTCTAACGACTCAGTACGTTTGTAGAAAATCGTCAAAATCGTTTCAGGGTCCCTTTAAGGCAATAAAACGAAATAAAATATTTCGCCCACGCCGAAAATATAGCACTGGCAATTACAAAGCGTGACATCAATAAGAGAATATAGTTAAATCTTACCTACAGTTGTACGGGCGCCATACTCGGCGCTGTTGATCCCATCTTGAGGTTATACTCGACTCGTCAGTAAAGATTACCTCACCCCAATCGCCTACCGACCATTCTTCATGGGCTCGCGCAAAGTCCAGCCGAGCGCGCTTCTGCTGATCTGTTAAGCAGGATTTCTGAGCGGCCACGCATCCACTCAGTCCTGCTTCACGCAAGCGTCGGCGGATTGTAGCCTCACTGAGGTTGTGGGGATGCGCGACTCTCACGCGTCCCCTGATATGTTGTTTTTCCCGGCATAGCTCCCGTCTCCTGCAATCCGGCTTCGCCGCGTGGCCTGCGTGATGCCCGCGGCAGTCGGTCTGGTTGAGGCGCAGTACGAGAGATGACGCGCGTGTTGCGCTGCTAACGCCGCCTACCGGCGGGGTTACTTGGGCGCGGACAGGACAAGGCGCTTCCTCTTTGGCTCGAGGTCGGAAAGCAGCGTGGACGATCCGCGCGTGCGCCGATCCATGCTTCTGCGAGACCGTCTCGCTTGGCCTCCTTCGAACACGCCACCGTTCGCATGACCGTACACGCGAATGACCAGACGTTGGGATCCAGCATGGGGTGAACATATTCGCTCGTTATCCGGTCGCGGTGACTCGGACTTCTTAGATTTGTCGCGCGCCCATCGGCATGTTTTGTGGATAGCAACTCGGCTAGCAAGCATTGATCTATGAAAGGTGCAATAAATGCTCTTGTGATTGTTTGCACTACTGTGTGTTGTACCTTTGTCCCAAGAGCACGGGTGTGAGAATCCCACATCTGGCTGCCCAACGCGGACCTCTTGGGGCATCGGACGATAGTTTTAACAGTTTTGCTTCGTTCGAGACCTTTGTCTGAACCGAAGCGTATGCCTAGCGTGGAGCCTAGCGAGGCGGCGGCAGGGGCGTCTGCGTCAGCAGGCGTTTGGTGTGTTGCGACACCATGTACCCGAGCACACCAGGGTTGGACCCTCCCGCGTGTAGCCATGCGTGACTCAGCCGTGTTCGGGGAAAGGGGGATCCTGGGGGTTGAGCCTATGCCGGGTGTTCGGACCGTTAAGGCCCCCCGGCGGAGGCAACACACCTCTTTGGCCTCTGCTTCACGTAGACGGCACCCCCGGACTGACCCACCCGGGGGAAATCGGCAGTCGCCTTTTCCTGTCCGCCTCTTCAACCTTTTTCTTTCCTATCTTCTTTCTTTTACTGTCCTTTCATCTCTTCTCTTCCGTCACTTGCTAATTTTCCTAGGCGGCTAGGGTTAACCTTGTGTATGTGCCCTCCCTTGGGTATAATATATTAGGTTATAGTCGCAAAGTACGGTTGGCGCCTGCAGCCTTACCCGTTAAGTGCTGCAGCGTCCCCAAGTTGGGCTCGATTGTGGGTGGCTGCCATTGCCGCCCACAATAAAAGAAAGTACTATGGGAACACCCGCATTTCCCCGCATACTTGATGGTCACCCTCAAAAGAGAGGACGAATCGATGACCTAACCACATGCTTCAACATAACAAGAGAGACCTATCCGAAATACCATGTTGTGCACAGCGAGAGCTCCGAAAAACAGGCCAGATTCATTTCCCCTTTCATAGTTGCAAAATCTTTAACCGAAGCCAGAGGGTCAGGTTATAAAGTAAAGAAAATGGCTAGCGGGGACCTTCTCCTTGATATCCCTCAGAAACAACAGTACGAGAAGCTTGGCAGTTTTGTGACATTTGCTAACACGCCAATTTCTGTTACACAACACCGAACAATGAATAGCTCACGGGGAGTCGTGTCAGAGGCAGACCTCCAAGATTTGACAGAAGCTGAACTCTTGGAAGGGTGGAAAGAACAAAATGTCACTAATGTAAAACGTATTATACTTAGACGAGACAACAAGGAAATCCCCACTAAGCATTTTGTCCTAATATTTGCATCCAGCGTACTGCCAGAAACCATCGAAACAGGATACATCAGGTTAAATGTGCGACCATATATTCCCAACCCTAGACGGTGTTTCCAATGTCAGAGGTTCGGCCATGGGTCGCAGAGCTGCAGTGGTTAAATAACTTGTGCAAAGTGTGGAGTGCAGGGCCACCCCTCCGACAACTGCACTGGCACACCTCACTGTGTGAACTGCAGTGGTGACCATCCAGCCTACTCACGCTCCTGTCTGAACTGGAAGAAAGAAAAAGAAATAATTGCCCTCAAAGTCAAAGAAAACATTTCATTTAAGGGAGCCCGTAAGAGGTGCTCACCTTTCCACAGCACACCTTGTGCTGATGCGGCGCATCCAGGGGCAGCGTCGCAGCGGCCATTGCCAGGTGCCCAGCCCGCGTGCAGCCAGCAGGTACCTTTGGCTCTTGCCCCCAGGGTGGAAGTAGGTAAGCCTTCTCCATCCAACCAGCAAACAGCCAAGGCTACCCTTGGGTTGCCGGCCCCACAAGAGTTATCTGTGGCAACCTGCGCTACACGCAGCGATCCCGCAGCACCGATAGCAGCCCCGAAGGTAGGCGCAGCGAAGGCTGCCTCAAGCTCCCCGGGCCCTTCCAGCGCTGGCAACAGCCAGCGCAGCCAAATCCCACAGGGAGCCCCGTCGACCTCCGGGATGGTGGGCGCGGGGGTCTTGCCTTCCTAGGCGGGACTCTCACGGAAAACTTCCCGCTCGCATGAGTGCGTGTCCGGCGCCTCACACGAGGCAATGGACACTACTCCTATCCTCACGGCACACCAAGCGCCTAAGCAGCGGCGAAGCTCCCTCGAACGCTCCAGAAAGGGCAAAAACCCCGTTACAGGGCCTCGAAAGAGCTCTGTAAACTAAGGCATCACTTCTGTTTCTGTATACACAGCACCAATTTACTTTAAATGTGGATACACAAATCATTCAGTGTAACGTCAGAGGTCTTCTTAGAAACCTTGATGATGTACAAGAACTCATCCACGAACACAATCCAAAAGTGCTGTGTTTACAGGAAACACACTTAAAACCAAAACACACAAACTTTCTTCGACAGTATGTTACTCTTCGCAATGATCGCGATGATACTATCGCATCATCGGGTGGTATTGGCATTATAATTCAATAAAGCATAGCGTGTCAACGTTGACAGCTACGAACGGCCCTTGAAGCAGTGGCGGTGCGAGTTGTTCTGCTAAACAAACTTATTACTATTTGCTCGCTTTACATACCCCCACATTACAAATTAAACAAACATGAATTTCAGTCCTTTATAGATGAATTGCCAGAACTTTATGTTGTTCTTGGCGATTTCAATGCACACAGCTACCTGTGGGGCAACCCTCGTGTAGATGCGCGAGGACGTCTTGTTGAACAGTTCCTTTTTTCTTCTGGTGCGTGCCTGTTGAATAAGAAGGAACCCACATATTACTGCCTTGCAAACAAAACTTTTTCTTCAGCTAATCTCAACATAGTTTCCCCGTCTATACTGCCTGAACTTGAATGGGAAGTTGTGAACAATCCTTACGGAAGCGACCATTTCCCCATACTGCTACGAACACCTAAAGAAAACGAATATCCACCACATGCTCCTAGGCAGAATATTGATACAGCTGATTGGGAGAAATTCCGAACTCTCACTAGTATCTCATGGGATGACATATGTCCTCGTTAGAAATTGATGATTCTGTGGAGTATTTTACAGCCTTCATAATAGATGCCGCATCTAAATGCATATCGGAAGTAAATGGCTTGGCATGCAAATGGCGTGTCCCGTGATGGAACTAGGAATGTAGAATCGTTCATAGGAAACAGAACAAAGCGTGGGGGTTGCTACGCACTTCTCCCACTGCAGAGAATCTTGTAAACTTTAAGAAAGCAAAGTCCCAAGGCAGGAGAACCCGCCGACAGGCCAGAAGAGAGAGTTGGCAGAAGTTTTTATCAGGCATCAACTCGTATGCAGATGAGGCCAAAATCTGGAACAAGGTTAATAGGATAAGAGGGCGACAAACATATTCACTCCCTCTGGTAAATAAACAGGGCGATACACTGCAAGATCAGGCAGACTCACTTGGGGAGCACTTTGAGCGTGTGTCAAACTCAATCCATTATTCTTAATCCTTTCTTAAACATAAAGAAATAGAAGAACGTAAGCCAATCATACGAATATCCAGAGAGAATGAACCGTATAACCGGCCTTTCAGTATTGCCGAGTTGAGAACTGCCTTGAACACATTCAAGAGCACTGCACCGGGACCTGACAGAGTCATGTATGACATGATCAGAAACTTACATACTGACTCACAAGTTACACTACTCACACTGTTCAACACTATTTGGGCTGCAGGATACCTCCCATCCGCATGTAAAGAAGCGATTGTGGTTCCTGTTCTGAAGCAGGGAAAAGAGCCTTCCTTGGCAGCAAGTTATCGTCCGATAGCTCTTACGAGTTGTCTGTGTAAACTTTTTGAGAAAATGATTAATCGCAGACTCATACAGTTCCTTGAACTCAACAATATGCTCGTTCCCTATCAGTGTGGCTTCAGACAAGGGCGGTCGACAACCAATCATCATGTGCGCATTGAAGGATATATCCGCGATGCATTTGTACACAAACAGTATTTCCTCTCGATATTTCTCGATATGGAGAAGGCATATAACACAACATGGCATTACGGGATCTTGCGAGGCTTGTCGGGAATGGGCATCTGTGGAAAAATGTTGAAAATAATTGAAAGCTATTTGTCGAATCGTATCTTCCGCGTGAAAATTGGCAACGTATTATCGCGACCAAAATTTTATACAAGAAACTGGTGTACCCCAAGGAGGCGTACTCAGTTGCACACTCTTTATCGTTAAGATGAACACACTTCGTGCTTCTCTACCACCGGTCATTTTTTATTTCGTCTGCGTGGACGATATACAAATACGTTACAAATCGTGCAACCTTACAGTGTGCGAAAGACACGTACAGCAGGGCTTAAACAAGGTGTCCAAGTGGGCAGACCAAAGGGATTTAAAATCAACCCCCCAAAAGCTATTGTGTTCTATTTACAAGAAAGAGAGGCCTGGTCCCTGATCCTTGTGTAGAACTGGGTGGACAACAAATTCCCTTCAACAAAGAGCACAAATTTCTAGGTGCTATACTTGACTCCAGGCTTACTTTCATTCCCCACATGAAATATCTTAAAGAAAAATGTCTTAGAACAATGAACTTACGCAGAATACTATCCCACACAGCGTGGGGTAGCGACAGACAGTGTTTATTGAATATTTACAGGAGCCTAGTTCGATCACGACTGGACTATGGTGCCGTGGTTTATCACTATGCCGCTCCAAGCGCGCTAAAGATGTTAGACCTCGTCCACCACCTGTGTATCCGCCTGGCTACTGGCGCCTTTAGAACAAGCCCTGTCGAAAGTCTGTACGTAGAGTCAGATGAGTGGTCACTCCATTTTCAGAGAACATACATCAGCTTCACCTATTTTCTCAAAGTGCGTTCTAATACAGAAAATCCGTGTTTCACAACTGTAAACGACTTTACCTGCGAAACACTTTTTCGTAATAGACCCTCCATGAGACTTCCTTTGTCACTGCGTGCAAGAGAGCCTAGCGAAGAAATGGATGTCCGAATTCTCGAACATCGCTTAATGCTTCCAGCTAAGCTACTACCGCCATGGGAGTGGCAGGTGATAGACTGTGATGTATCCTTTGTGGAGGTCTCAAAGCACGCTCCTGACCTCGAAATTGTCATGCGTTTCCGTGAAATTCAATCGAAGTACTGCTGTTCCGAATTCTACACAGACGAGTCAAAATCACATTCTGGTGTATCTTATGCTGCTGTTGATCCCTCTCTTTCTAAATCTGATGTATTGAACCACTTAACGAGTATGCTCACTGCAGAAGCCTATGCTGTACTGTCTGCCGTAAAACATATAAAGAAATTGAAACTTGACAGAACAATAATATTCACAGACTCGTTAAGTCTTGTAAAAGCGCTTAGCTCTTTACAAAAGTTTACAAATCCGGTTTTCATTGAACTTTACTCACTCTTATGCAGCATTAAGTTATCATATAGACATGTAATAATATGCGGGGTACCTGGCCATAGAGGCATCGAGGGTAATGTACTAGCTGACAAAATGGCCAAATCACTCTCATCACTAACCACTTTTCCTACGGCTGCTGTCCCTGTCACAGATCTGAAGCCTTTCTTAAGAAAGAAACTGCGACAACACTGGCAACGCATGTGGAACACAGAAACAACTAATAAACTGCACGTTATAAAGCCACAGTTAGGTTTTTGGCGCTCCCCAACAAAACCTCGGCGAACAGATGTTCTATTCTGTCGCCTCAGAATAGGACACACATTTGGTACCCACAATTTTCTGCTTACTGGAAATGAACCGCCAACCTGTGGTCGATGTGGTGAGAGGCTGATCGTCGTCCATGTCCTCTTGGAGTGTCGGAAAGCCAAATTTGAAAGAAACATTTACCTCTTGCATATCATTATTGCGTCCCTCTTCACCCAGCTATGTTTCTTGGTAAGGAACCGCTTTTTAACACCAAGGCAGTCCTCAACTTCTTAAATGATGTTGTCCTACATGTTATAAGCCCATTAAATTCGTAGAGCATCCTCGTTACCTGAGGATGCAGCTGAGATAATTGTTTTGCATAGCACATGCCTCCAGGCCCTTGTGTTTCAAGGACTCTAAGGAGGCAGTAGTGCTCTAGCCAATCTTATAACCTGATATATTTTACACATCGTATCATTCTTCTGAAATGCATCTTAATGTTCATAGTACACGTCATACGTCATCGCCATATTCT
This sequence comes from Dermacentor andersoni, assembly GCF_023375885.2. Lineage (NCBI taxonomy): Eukaryota > Metazoa > Arthropoda > Arachnida > Ixodida > Ixodidae > Dermacentor > Dermacentor andersoni. Next base: position 30,659,273 of record NC_092818.1, read on the forward strand.
TATTACAGATTTTACGCACTTTATAGCGTATATTTTTAAGGCCCATTTACAGTCACGTCACACCAACTTCATAGAACTCATAATTACACTGCAAACTCATTACCGCGGACATGGCGCTCTTTGGTCATACTTGGCCCTTGCGCCATTAAACATCAAACATTCATTCATTCATTCGGCGGCGTGCTTTCTAGAGCGAGGCGACGGTGGCTGTAGTGTACCTGAACTTGTCAACATGCTAAGCCTTTTTGCAAGTGTTTTCTTTAATGACTTTCGTTGGTACGAGAGCCACGTGGTCTGCATCCTGGGAGAGCGAGGCTTAGCGCCTGCAGAGCGTTGGCAAACCTGAAGCGAGTGAGTACGGAAGCCTCGTGGGTGGTCCGAATTTCTTATGTAAATAGATTCTTCTACCTCTTTGACTCTGATGAAGTCGCGGCTCTGGGAGCCCGGTGGCCGCCGGCCACGGGTACCGCTACAGGCTGACTGGTATTGCGGCCTGGCACCGGGCGCTCCGACACCGTCTGGGACGGTGGGTGCCGTCAACTCGGTTGCTGTGTGCACCGAACGGGGTAGGACTACCTAATAGAGCTGACGTCTCCTCGCGGCTGCCTGTATTGCGCCCATTTTGAGTGTTATTTTTTGGATGCCGGTTGTTGTCAGGGTAGCGACGCTTTAGGCTTAAGGCTTTACGAAGCTGCCTGTCGCACGTGGAGGGACAAAACCTGGTGGACCGTGGCTTTGAGGTGTTGCACTTTACTTCCGTCATGCTAGTTAGCCTCGCACGAATTGAGATTACTCGTTCGACATAAGGAAGCGAGCTTCGTTCACGTGAACCTAGCATCTGAGTAGCCGCCCGATCTTTTGCTAGCCGAGTTGAACATCGTACCACGTGGGCGATGCGCATGCAGATTTCCTCTCCTTTGCACTACTTGAGTGTTTGCCGAGTGTGTTCAGTGTACAAAGCGTGACTGGAGTCACCCCTGGTTTGCTGTCACCTGCACATCGTCCGCGCTGCTGCCCCGGACTACGATCGAGTCACCCCGGGCGATGGTGATGCTGTGGCCAGTTCGGCGCAGCGACTTCGGCGGCCGCCTGTATCCAGCTCGCAACCCTCGGCGGCGGAGAAAAGAGCCGGCGCTCACCGACAGCTACTGCGGCTCCCGCCAGCAGGGCGTGAGCGACGCTTGCTCGTGCCGACTACTGCATTCGCCGTTTCCGGAATCCTGGCCTGGAATCGTGCCGTCGAGTCTGCAGAGCTGCTGCTGTGACCAGCGGACGCTAGCGGTGTACCCAAGGACAATGTCGGCTCGCATGTTATGGACAGCGTGTGGACTTTTCCTCGGCGCGGCCACTGTTGCATGTACTACCTTGCTCGCGAAGCACGCGTTGATGTTAGACCGTGTGACATGTTTCGCTGGAATATGCAGTGATTTAAGGTTGGGGGATGTGGGGATGCGCGACTCTCACGCGTCCCCTGGTATGTTGTTTTCCCCGCATAGCTCCCGTGGCCTGCAATCCGGCTTCGCTGCGTGACGCCCGCGGCAGTCGGTCTGGTTGAGGCGCAGTACGAGAGATGGCGCGAGAGTTGCGCTGCTAACGCCGCCTACTGGCGGGGTTACTTGGGCGCGGAAAGGACGAGGCGCTTCCTCTTTGGTTCGGGGTTCGGCAAGCTGCGCCGACATTCCGCGCGTGCGCCGATCCATGCTGTGGGACCGTCTCACGAGGTCTCGTTCGAACACGCCAGCGTTCGCGTGACCGTACACGCGAAAGACCAGGCGTTGGTGTCCAGCATGGGGTGAACATATTCGCTCGCTATCCGGTCGCGGTGAGTCGGACTTACGCGATTTGTCGCGCGCCCATCGGTATGTTTTGTCGATAGCAACTCGGCTAGCAGGCATTGATCTATGAAACGTGCAATAAATGCTCTTGTGATTGTTTGCACTACTGTGTTGTCGTTCCTTTGTCCCAAGCGCACGGGTGAGAATACCACAATGTTCAGAGATAAGGCTGCTCGAATTTCTCGCGAACTCTGGAATGGATCAGCCACCAACGCTGCCACGACGAGTTCGTCAACTTCTGTCTATGTGGATTGTGGTCTCTCTGAACGAGGGGCATCTTCAATGCGGCCATCCTCATCTCGATATGCCTGGCAAATCCTATTCACAGCGCCGATCTATCGGCGAACTCGGCGACTTGTAGTGTGCTGAGGAACACCTTCATTGTAGAGGCGAATTATGTTGCGCCGTTCATCTTCAGCTATTCTGGGCGGCATCGCGCTCCGAAGAAACGGTGCAATCAATCCCTCCGTCCTGAGCACGAGAAATAAAACACGTGCTCCACAGCACGCTGCTCACGGCAAAAACATAACTGAACAGTCATGGCAGTGCTCGCTGCTGAGTATTATCAAACGGCCCGCATCGCTCATCAAACACATCGCAGGTAGCGCCAGAAAAATCCTTGGTGGCGCATTTGAAAAGGAACAAGCATCCGTTGGAGCCTCCAAAAGTGATTAACGTACGCTACAGATAAGGGTCGGCTGATAGCGCGCGCTGCTTGCTGGCGACCGAGCTAATCAGTTATCAGAGCCGGCGTTAGAAAGCGCTGCCACATAGTTTGCCACGCTCTCGCGCCTTCCATTTACTTTTGACTGCACCTGTACAGCACACGCCTCCAGGCCCTCACGTTCAGGGGCCCTTTGAGACAGTAGTGCTTCTTGAAAAGTAATCATAACCGAATGTTTTAAGCTTACATGTCATATATATATGCGCCTCACGTCACTGTAGTCATTGCAATAGTTTTACTGCATGTACATGTTTCACGCAAGAATTTGACGTAATAGTTCTACGGAAACACGCAAAGTGGAGAGAAATAATTACTAAAGGAAAAATGAGACGTTCACCCAATCGTAGCAATTTCTCTTCAACTGCGAGGCTCTCCTTTCGAGGAACCCGTATGGGTTTCCTCTGTAGCAATTGCTACGATTATGTGGATGTCTCATTTTCCCTTTATTGATTAGTTCTCTGCACCTTGCGGGTTTTCGTCGAGCATTATGTCAAATTCTTGCCTTTGCTTCGAGTTGTTAAGTTCGACTAAAGAAAGCAACAAAATCCCAATAAAGAAAGGCGTCAGGCAATGAGATACGATCTCTCTGATGCTATTCACAGCGTGTTTACAGGAGGTATTCAGAGACCTGGATTGGGAAGAATTGGGGATAAGAGTTAATGGAGAATACCTTAGTAACTTGCGATTCGCTGATGATATTGCCTTGCTTAGTAACTCAGGGGACCAATTGCAATGCATGCTCACTGACCTGGAGAGGCAAAGCCGAAGTGTGGTTCTAAAAATTAATCTGCAGAAAACTAAAGTAAAGTTTAACAGTCTCGGAAGGGATCAGCAGTTTATAATAGGTAGTGAGGCACTGGAAGTGGTAAGGGAATGCATCTACTTAGGACAGGTAGTGACTGCGGATCCGGATCATGAGACTGAAGTAATCAGAAGAATATGAATGGGCTGGGGTGCGTTTGGCAGGCATTCTCAGATCATGAACAGCAGGTTGCCATTATCCCTCAAGAGAAAAGTTTATAACAGCTGTGTCTTACCAGTACTCACGTACGGGGCAGAAACCTGGAGGCTTACGAAAAGGGTTCCACTTAAATTGAGGGCGACGCAACGAGCTATGGAAAGAAGAATGATAGGTGTAACGTTAAGGGATAAGAAAAGAGCAGATTGGGTGAGGGAACAAACGCAAGTTAATGATATCTTAGTTGAAATCAAGAAAAAGAAATGGGCATGGGCAGGACACGTAATGAGGACGGAAGATAACTAATGGTCATTAAGAGTTACGCAATCGATTTCAAGGGAAGGAAAGCGTAGCAGAGGGCGGCAGAAAGTTAGGTGGGCGGATGAGATTAAGAAGTTTGCAGGGACAACATGGCCACAATTAGTACGTGACCGGGGTAGTTGGAGAAGTATGGGAGAGGCCTTTGCCCTGCAGTGGGCATAACCAGGATGATGATGATGATGATGATGATGACGATGATGAAGCGAAACAGCGCAGACGCTTGCTTGACGTTCGACGGATGCAATACCGCATTCGCATTTTCCCGGCAGATGTGGCTCTGGTGCGACAGCGGCGGCTGTCGTCGGCGCTGCACCCAGTTTTCCTGCCTTTCAGCCTGCCCCTGGCATTTCTGGGCACTTGAGCAGCGGGCAGCACTTTTGTACTCGCACACAGTGGTTAAGTGCTGGAGCTTTTCCACCAAACTTAGCCCGAAATGTTACGCAGCTGCCCCTGGTGCTTTACACTGACGCACATACCTGTATACCGTCCACGACCAACTGCGTTAAAGGTAAATGTGTGTATGTAACAGACTGCTGAACTGCTTATCTAAACGCGAACACAACAGCCCGAAGAATCTGTATTGATGCACGTGAAGGACACGCGCTGACTTTTTCGACGAGATGACCCTGCAATGACTGTAGAGAAGGTGCATTTGTGGACGAGAGGCGTGAAAGCAAATCGCTTTTGCCGGGTTTTTCCGGAACACCCGCAGTACAGTGAAAAAGTCCATGAACAAAGCCAGCAGCATCGAGAAGTCACAGGAAATACGTTCAAGGCGTTATGGGCGGCTTTCCACGGTTTTTAAGGAAAGCAATGCCCGAACAAAGGTCGCGCACGACGAAAGCCTCAGCGACGCCACTAGTGCAGTGGTACGCGAGGAGCTGCGCATGCTGTTTCCAATGTCTCAGCCTCAGGTCTTGTTCCTCACCGAAGTAATAAGAGAAGGACTTCAGCACGCGCTAGCGACCCCCGACCTGCACGAAGCAATAACAAAGCTTCAAGTTTTAAGCTTTGCTACCGTCGCTCACTGCTCAAAGAGCCCCTAAAGCTCATGAAGACCGAAGACCACCGATGTATGAACAGCACCGGACCGTCGACCACCCTACTATCACTACGGAGAAGCAGGACACATTTACAACCTTCGCCCCTACAAACAAATGGAACTGCGGGGTTTCCCCGCCGTCGCGCCATGCCCACAAAGCGGTGAACGTCACGGGGCATCGCCGATTAATTCGCTGCCACTGAGTTGTCCTATACGTACACTCTTAGAAATATTTACACCCTTTGGGGCTTATCTTGTCCCACAACGATAATCGTCATCCGTCTTGCCCGAGTTTCCTTTCTTGAAAGTTTGGCGCTCGCTACTTTCCTTTCGAGAAGCTGCGTCACACTGATAACGCGCATGTCGTTCGTGACTGGGAAGTACCGGGCTCGCAGCCTTAAAGAAAGGAAACGCGGGCAAGACAGATGACGATTATCGTTGTGGGACAAGATACACCTCAAAGGGTGTAAATATTTCTAAGAGTATACTGTTCCCGCTCACCGTTGCCTGCCCGCCACTTTTCGCCAGAACGTTGGTCTCGGTGTTCGGGTGCTCGTGGCAGGTTGCGAAGGCCAGAAAACTAAAGACGGCAGCCGCTGTAGGTGTGCTTGCTGTACACGCACCTTCTGAAAAACATCTCCGCACACGACGGAGCTGCAAAAAAGTCGCAGTTCCGCCTTAAAGGTGAATCATCGATTGCGACAGCAAATTAGCAGACAGCTATACGAATTGCTGATAGTAGCTTTATCGGCCGTATAAACTTCTAAACATTCGTATGCTAATTAAATTACCCAGCATGGCGTCATGCAAACAGAAAGAAACATGAACACATCTCACTCGGTGACCGCGGAAGCTCGCTATCAAAATGCTGAAGCCAGGAAGCCCGGCAGCAGCCGCGAGCCCCCCCCCCCCCCCCCCCCCCCTTTGGATTGAAGTTCGTGCAGCCTCTCCCTTCAACTCGAACTAAGCGGCGAAACCACAGCGGCCTTGCACAAATGTTGACTTGTACTTTTAGACTTGTACATGAAGTCAACATTTCCGCAATGAAATGACATTCCGTACATTCAAAAACAAGGGCTCTGTATAGGAACCTGCTTAGCGCTTGTTTTAAGCAACCTGTACTTAGCCAAGCTAGACAGAGACCTGTGCTCACACATCGATGATATAAAAGTTGTTAAAATATTTACATTTGTTGATGATTTTTAGTGTTTGTCAATGTTGAGCTAGACAACTTTGACACAGAGTGTTTAACTGTTAGTAATATTATACGCGAGTGCCTTTGTCCACTAGGAGTTACATTCGAAGTGCCTATAGAACAAAACATCAAGTTTCTTGATGTTAAATTTACCTACGGTGATGATCTAACTTGCTGGTGTTAAAGTCCCAGGACCAATAAACCGTTGTTGTCATATTATTCAGCCCATTCTAAACTGCTAAAGAGAGAAATTGCGAAAATGTGTTTTACTAACGCACTTACTAAATCATGCCATCATTGCACTGACGAAGCATTCACACAACAAACAATGCGGCTACATGAAGCAGGTTATCCCAAACATATTCTGACATCAGTTGCAGAGGGAATACTTAGGCAAGTGCAGCAATCAGGGACTTCTGAACGTCCGGAAGGAAATAGCAACCGAGAGAAAAAAAGACCAAGAGTGATACCTTATATCCACCGGTTGTCGCACAAGCTAAAGAAAGTTGCCCACTGAGTTAACACTCATGTGGTTTTTTCTGCACCTAACAAACTAATCAGCCTGTGCAGGAAAACAAGACCAGAAAAGAAAGAAAGTGCTCCTAGCTGCCAAGTTAAAAACAAGAAGTTTAGAGATTGCAAGACATCAATTATATATTGTATACCCTTATCGTGTGGGATGCATTACGTCGGGCACTCAGCCGGATGCGTTAATGATAGACTGCGCGAACACAAAAATAAAGTAGACGAACTTGTATCAGATGGCTTTCTCTCCCTTCATTGTAAGTAACATAAGCGCTCCCCTCTCTTCGAATCAACCATCATTACTGGTAGAAATAAGTGCGAACTCACTAGACTTATAATAGAAGATGAGCAGATTGGTGCCTTAGGGGATGCATGTATCAGCAAACCGTCATTGGCACTTTCTGAAAAATAGCTGAAATTTTTGAGCATGGCTTAACATATCACTTTTAAAAAATGTCTCGCTCTGATTGTTTATCTGTTCGCGTGGCTGTGACTCATGTTGGATGAGCGTATAAGTACGACCTGGTTTTCGATAATAAACATTGTTGGAAGTTAGCGCTATGTGTGTCCCTGTGGGTCTTCTTTTGTCCCGTCTTTTAATCGCGCTACTGTACACCCCTTGAAGATATGGGGCAGCAATGATGCTATCGCCCTTGGACTTTACACGAAACATTGCGGCGGCGGCAGAAATGCGCCTAACTGGTCCGTATAATTGCCATCGCAGTAAAACAATTGCGAGGGCACAGCGACGACGCGCCACCTGCAAGCCAAAACTGCGTGCCAAAGGAAACGGCTTTTGACGAATACATTGCGACGAGACGCAAGAACGGTGGGACAATGGGACGGAGCCGCGACACAACGCCACGCCACAAATGCAACGCAAGATAAAGAACAACAGACCTCGACGTACCATTGCCGGAACGTCAGCGCTTTCGTGGACACGGGCGCCCACTACTGGGCGTTATTTGCAGACGCTTGGTCACTGCGCTAAAGATAGTAAACACTGTGTGGGACAAACCTCAATGCTATGCTGGTGACCGCCTTATCACGCCGAATCGAAGGTGCACTACGAGAGTCATAGTCCGCGACTACACATACCTTGCCACGCTTGTGATACTACAGCAGTGCTTTCGTGACGCGATACTTGGCATGGACTTGCTCAACCAACACGACACCATCCCTGATCTGAAGCCACAGTCGATCATGCTTTCGACAAACCAGGCGATAATCCCGGGCCGGAATGCTATACACCCCGCACCCCTTAACGAGCTTGAAGAACACGTTAAGCGGTGCCCAAATAAAACTGTCTATACGACACCTTTAGCTGGGCGTCCGCAGCAGCTCTGTGAACGCAGGAAACCCATGGGAAGCCCACGGAGGCGACAGAGCGCATGCGCAGTACGGAGTAGCACTCACGGTATCTTGCGTGCACCCGCAACTTTTCAAAAGCTGCGTTACGTACGCTGCGGGCTTTGCGGGACGTTCTCGCGTGCTCTCGCGTGTCCACGAGAGCGCATTTTTCGATATGGCTCTTGCCGAATACATCACTCCGGCTTGTAGTTTGTCTTCGTTGCGGCTGATATTGGCTGCACACTTTCAGAAGTTAGCATATGGCGGCGCTGAGTAGCACACGACCGGCTCCTGCGCGTGCAAGTCAGCAATCCGCTTCTCAACTTTCCCGTCCGGCCAACTATTGCCGTTTCGCTTGCACCGCACTTCGGTATACGTACGAACGACCTCGCGCACTGCGTACGTGGGTTGTTGCGGACGCCAACTAAAACTCTCTATTGCTATCTCGCAAAGCGCAAGTGACGTAGCCCGACTCGGCTGGCTGAAAAACGGTCGCATATCACTGGTAGTGATATCCTCTGATGATGTGAACATTAAATATAATTACACTACGAACCCAGTGGTGAAAGGTGCAAAATGTGGCCCAAGGTTTGTAACGTTCGACCAAAAATATTTCAAAGAAACGCTTCGTCAAAAAAAGAATCTGTGGCCGGAAACACAAATACCATCACCACTCGAAAGCAGTGCAAATCCTGTGAGCACTAATTATGAACAGAAGATTTTGGTGGCCCCAAACGACGGGGAAAAATTAGTCGATACACACGTCTCTCGATTCCCATCGCATATGGCCGCTCATTAGCATATTTTGCGCAGCTTGTCGCACCACAAATTATGACGGAGAATCTCTGCAGTGGCGGCCCAGCGCAACGCCACGCAAGGCCAAATTGACGTTTGCGAAACGATTTTTCCTCTGTCATCACTTACGTAATATTTCTTTAGCAACCGACATGGCGTCTATCTTGGACGGCCATCACATGTTTGCGAAATTTCAGACGCCTTGCACAGGTTTGTGTGCGCTATCGTTCACTTTCTTTTTAAAGCGATAGCATCGCGATCTAGCTACTAAGGGCCAAAAAAAGTATTATTCGAAAATTTCTGCAGCAGCACATCTCGTTTCTTCATCCTAATGAAACTGCATGGCGTTCTGCGAAAGTCACGCTTTCCAGCACAAATTTCAAAACACATGACCTCTCGTCAGCAAACCAGAAAATCAACATGGCGGATAATGGCGGCCACGAAATCGCGATGCATGCCGAAAATAGAGCCTCTGGCCACCAATTTCACCGCAAAGCAAAGAGGCCCTAAAGGCACGACTGTCGCTTTTCTGGACAATCTTGAGAAAATCGGCACTGCATTCAGCCTGACGGGCTCGTTAGAAGGACGCATGGTCCAAGTCCCGCACCCAGAGCTATGCTGCGACATCAACCGCGCGCCACCATTGCAGAGACAAAAACACCTGATCAAGCTCTTACGGCGGTACGAAAACTGATTTTCATCCTCGTAGAAAATCAAGCAAACGGCAATTGTTAAGCACCAAATTGTAACCGAACAATGCACCCAACCAGTCCTCCGAAATCCTTATTGAGGCACGACACCAAAACGTGAAGCTATTAAGAAGCAAGTCGAAGAAATGCTGCACCACGACGTCATTCACAGGGCCCCTGGGAATCACCTGTTGTGTTTGTCAAAAAGAGGAATGGAATGTTCCATTTGTACATCGATTATCGGTTAGCTGAATAGTCTTACAAGAAGAGACCTTTATCCATTACAATGACACCCTCGACCGGCTCAGTCATGCTAAATACTTCTAGTCAATGGACTAAAAGTGCGAATAGTGGCAAATTCAAGCCGACAAAAGGGACGGGAAAGAGACGTACGGACATCCGTACGTTCACGCCGGATGGCATCTATGAATTCAAACTTATGCCATTCGGGCTTATTCCAGGAGTTATGTACACGGCTCTGACTAGCCTTAAGTGTTATATGGGCCTCGTCTAGCTATATGACGTCGTTGTCATCGCGGAAAACTTCGATGAACACCTCAGCAGGCTGATGGCTGTACTTGAGGCAATATAACCTTCACGATTGACTGAAGTCCGAGAAGTGTCGGTGACCTCATCAGCAAGGATGGGGTACGCCCGGATACTCAGAAAACATCGGCCATCGCCGGGTTTCCGCACATTGCACACGAAAGCTGTCCGGAGGTTTACAGAATTCTGGGCCTCTTTAGACGCGGTTTGCGTAGAATTCCTCTAAAATTGATTAACCATTGATACGAAGGACAAAATCACTCGTTGAATTTACGCGGTGAACTCAGCAAGTTTAAACATTTCAAAGAATTAGGCGCTGCCTTCAGTCGCCGCCAGTCCTTGCGCACTTCGACGAAGACGCTGAAACTGAGATTCACCACTATTCAAACAGCGTAGACCTCGGTGTGATTCTCTACAAAAGACTGTCATGAAAAGGTCATCCCCTATGCTAGCTAGTCACCGTCAAAAGTAGAGGCCAATTATTCCACAACGGAGAAGGGGCGCTTCACCATCATCTGGGCAACTGCCGAATACTGCCGGCCCTTCAAGGTGGTCGTGGACCATCACTCACTCTGCTGGCTTGCAAGCCGGAAAAACCAGTCAAGCCGTCTCAATAGTTGGAGCTTGAGGTTTCAAGAATTTCACGTTAGTTTCGTTTACAAATCTGGAATCAAACACTTCGAAAAACCCTGTCCTTCCCAACCTCCCATCGACCAAGCACTTCAAGATGAAGATGACGACGCCTTCTTGGGGGCGATCAGTACCACTCGTATCGCCGAGCAACAACGGCGCAAACTGGACATACGTACGTTCAATAAGTACCTGGAAGGTAGGACGGGGTCTGTTGCGCAAGCCTACAACTGCAGTTTATCTTCGTCTTCCCTGCCGAACAGCCGTTCTCATAAACTCGTTCCATGAAGCGAACCCGAATTGAATTCTGGGGTTTTACATGCGAAAACCACGATTTTCCGCGATTTGATTATGAGGCATGCTGTAGTGGGGGACTCCGGATTAATTTCGACCTCAGGGGATTTTTAAGGTGCCGCCATTGCACAGGACGCGGGCGTTCTTGCAGTTGGCCCCCATCTAAATGCGCCCGCCGCAGCCGGGATTTGATCCCACGACTTCGTGCTAAGCAGAACAACACCATAACAGCTAAGCCACCGCGGTGGATGGAAATGAACCCGTATTTCGCGGGAACATAGTTTCTCTCATTTCTGCCGTCATTGTTCATCTAAATTGATCTTATTGTTTATGTAATGATTTATCCTATTGTTTCTCTAATTATTTCTGATATTATTATCCACTTCATTACAGCAGAATTACGCACAGTATTAAATTACTTCTATTTCACATCTAATTCACTAGCATGCATTATTTCCTTTCGCCGGCACAGAACTGACTACGTGGCTCTCCGAGCGTCGATTTATGTCGGGCGTTGAAGCCATCCGCATGCCATTCGCTTCGCGCCGCGCTACTTGTTCGAGAGGGCACGGCGTCAGCCGTGCCTATGACATCATCCACAGAGCCGCTCGCCTATTCTTATCTAGATCATCCATCGTCCACCATGACAGTTGCGCCACTGACCTCATTCTTGACACTGTGCCAGCTTTTATCACCGACCTTCATACACCCGCATCACGAATCTTCAAAGTGGGGCATATACGCTCACGCGTAAAATGACTTTTAGGATCTCGACAAGTTCCTGTTCGTCGTCCTTCCGAACCACGCAAATATATTCAGCCTGCCTGCCAGACGAAGCTGGTTGCGGGTCATCTTCGATTCACGCACACACTGGCAAGACTTCAGAACTACTCGTCCAGTCTCGCTGCCGATACTGCGCAGTACATACCTCAAAACCTGTAGAGGCTGCAAACAACGCAAAATTCCTCAGTTAAAACCTCCTGCACATTTATAGACGGTCGAACGGGCCTCAGTACTATACCAGCAGGTTAAATGCATCGACTGCGACAGATCCCGACGTTCACGGCCGGAAAAAATGGATTATCGTAACACATCAGGCCCGTGATGTTTTCAACGAGCTTTGCGACTTGTGCCATGCTACCCTTGGGAAGCGCTTTCGCTCGCACAATATAAGTGAGGTAATCTGTATTACCTCACTTATTTTGTGCAAGCGAAAGCGCTTCCCAAGGGTGGCATGGCACAAGTCGCAAAGTTCGTTGAAAACATCCTCCTGTGACATGGTACGCCTGAAGTGCTCATCACTGAAAGAGGAACGCCGTCCAAGACCGACCTTACGAGAGCAATCCTTGCACTACAGTCCCGCAAACCGCTATTGGACAACGGCTTACCAGACTATAAGACAAACGGCTTTACTGAGCGCCTAGACCAGACTATCGGCGACATGCTGTCAAATTACGTCGACATCGAGCACAAGTACTGGGGCGCCGTGTTACCCTACGTGACTTTTGAATAAAATACCGCAGTACAAGAAACGACACAGATGACGCGCCATTCAAGATCCTCTGTTGAAGTGTACTCGCGACGAAACTCGAAGCCATTCTTCCGAACAGGACCGTTGGACAGAACTTCGATGTCCCGTCTTTCTGCAGCAAGCAGAAGAGGCCGAGCAATTATGCCGTCTACGCAATAAAGACGAGAAAAGATCCGACGCCCGACACTACATAAGTTGCCCACGTGGCAAGCGGTATCAGCGCGTCGGCCTTGTCTGGGCTTGGACACCTATACTGAAATTTTTTATTTATTTTATTTATTTATTTACATAATACTGCAGGCAGCAATGCTGCCCAAGCAGGAGAGGGTTTACAAAAGATACTTTGTCAACATATTTTCAAATGAAACATAAGAAGTGCATTCAACAACACATTCCGGTAAATGATTTCATTCTTCGCTCGTAAGTGGAAAAAATGATTTCTGAATGGTTTTAGTTGCAGCAAAGCATGACTCAACTACTTTAGAATGAAAAATACGTGACGACCTTTGTGGAGCATGGGTAATATATGTGGCATTTGCTAAACCAGTTTGATTATGATACCACGAGTAAAAAAAATTCAACCTGGTGATTTTACGGCGCACGTGGAGCGGATCCAGTCCAAGGTGGCCTAACATGCCAGTAACTGATGAAGATGTTTTGTAATCAGAGCAAATAAACCGTGCAGCCAGGCGCTGAATTCGTTCAAGTTTGTCAATTTCCTTTTTAATGAACGGGTCCCACACTATGGAAGCATACTCTAGGAGTGGGCGTACGAGGGAACGATAAGCTTGCAGCTTGACAGATGAAGGGGACTTCTTTAGCTTTCTACGTAGAAAGCAAAGTTTTTTGAAAGCTTTGTTGCATATGTTGTTAATATGGGTGTCCCATTTGAGGTTACTGTTAATTGTTATGCCTAAATATTTAACAGAGGTAATCGATTCAAGGTTCCGATTACCAATGTGGTAAGTATAAAGCAGTGGTTTTCGTTTCAATGTTATTGTCATTGACACTGTTTTGGAAAAGTTTATTTGCATTCCTCTGTCGTCGCACCAGTCCGCGAGTTTACAGACTGTTGTTAAGTGTATCCTGGCATGAAGAACTCCTTACAGTGGAATAAATGACACAATCATCAGCAAACAATTTCACCTGGACATTAGGATCCAAATTTTTAGCAATATCATTTACATAGATAAGAAACAGCAGGGGTCCCAACACTGACCCCTGTGGTACACCGGATAAAACAGGCAGGCTGTTCGATTTCACACCATCGATTTCCACAAATTGAACACGATTCGCTAAATAAGCTTGAATCCAACGTACTATATTTTCTGGTAACCCAAGTGATTTAAGAATTTCAATTAGATTTGCATGTGGCACACGGTCAAATGCCTTTGACAAGTCTAGGAATATAGCGTCGATCTGCAGGCGGTCATCAATTGCACTGGCAAAGTCATGTACAATAGATAACAATTGAGTTGAGGTTGAAAACTTTCTACGAAAGCCATGCTGAAACTCAACAAAAAATTTATTCGCTTCCAAGTGGTTAGATATGTGATTAGCGATAATATGCTCCAAGAGCTTACAACATGTGCTTATGAGGGAAATGGGTCTGTAATTGTTAGGAATAAGTTTATCACCTGATTTAAACGCCGGTATTACTTTTGCCGTGAGCCAATCTTTCGGTACAGAGCTCTGTTTAAGAGATGCATTAAAAATAATGTATAGGAATTCAGAAGTTAGTTCGGAGTAGCGTCGAAGAAAGTTGTTAGGCAAACCATCGGCTCCAGGCGATTTTTTTACGTCAATATCAAGCAACATAGTAAGAATTCCTTCACGACTAATTGGAATGTCAGGGATTGATTGAGATGTACATAGCGTATATGACTTATCATGGGCGCTGAGAACTGAAGGTCGAGTGAATGCTTTATAAACTGTGTCATTGAATTCATTGACGATATCATTAAGATTAGAACTTACGCTGTTGTTTATTCTTAGCTGCTGAACACTACAATTAGAGTCAAACAGGAAACGCCAAAACTTGTCTGGGGAGCTTTTTAGGAATGTAATCATAGTCTGATTATGAAATTTGTCACGGGCGTTGCGAAGCTTGATGAGTAAGGCATCCCTTAAAGAGCGGAGTTCGGTACTCTGAGGTAGCTTATATTTGCGTTTGCGCTTTATTCTACGTTTGAGATGAATGATTTCACGAGTGATCCGTGGATTATGACGTTTAGTTTTCTTTCTACGCGTCGGTACGAATTTATCGATACAATACTTAACAACAGAGTTAAACTTTTCCCAGAGAAGCATGACGTCACCATCACGTTTGAATTCATCGAGGGAAAGGTGTAAGCAATCCAAGACGGATTCGTCATCAGCCGATGAAAAATCTAGAAAGGACTGCGTGATGGGTGTAACTTGGTCGCTTTTTTGTATTTCTAAGTCCACATGTACAAGTTTGTGGTCAGCTATGCCTTCAGTTAAGACAACAGTAGGGTTTTCCGCCAAGCCTTTGATAAAAACAAGATCAAGAATTGATTGGGTGAGTTCAGTGACACGTGTGGGATGTAGTACAACCTGTTTAAGATCATGAAAGAACACAGAATCAAGAAGAACGTGTGCACTGTCAGCATCATGAGAGCCAGAGATTGATAACTGTTCCCAATCAACGCAAGGTGTCACCGGCCATCAAGAATTTATGATTAGGTCGGAGCATGCGCTCTAGGTAGACGGCAAGGAATACCACGAATGACACTGGGCTTTTGGGAGGCCTGTACACGACACCGACTAAAATAAAAAATTCTCGATATTTAACGTCACACCAAATGCTTTCATGCTGTGGTATGTTTGGAAGCTGAACACAACTTATCTCCCTTTTTGCGATCAAGGCAACGCCCCCTCCTCGCCCAGTGCGGTCATGTCTAAATATTTTGTGGGATGGGGGAATTATTTCGGAGTCATTTATTTCCGGTGTCAACCAAGTTTCTGTGACTGCCAAAATGTGTAGGTCATAGAGAATGAGGATATCTTCTAACTGGGTGGACTTGTTGGCAAGACTTCTTGCATTAAGCAGGATAAAACGGAGCGTCTCTGTTTGCAATCAAGGACCAGTTCTAGGGAAATTAGTCTGAGGTAGCATAACTGGCTGCGAGGTGGCCTCATCCCAAACGTAAACGCTATCGTCTACCCGAAGTCGCTCATAGTCCAGAGAAACTTTATGGCCTTTAGCTTTAAACTGTTTGCCATGTTGCCATAGTTCAGAACGTTTCTTTAAAGTAGCCACACAAAAGTCGTGGCTAACAGAAATGAGGGTTGAGTGAAAAACTCCTGCGTCGCGACTTTGCACCATACAAGATTTTACGACGACTGGGTGCTTTGCATTAAGAGGGTGGCCCCGACGACCTAACCAGGTCCCATCGACGCAGCCCATGCTCTGAAGTGGTTCACGTCACCGGCCTTACCACTGACGCTGACTCTGATACTGACATTTTGTGTTTTTTTCATTAATAACAAAATATTTGTATTTCTGTATGTTTGTTTCTATTTTCACCGCACTATTTTTGTAACCATTGTTATGATTGGGGGTTCAATCTCATCGCTCATGATCCGTTGTCTAGATTGGAGTCGGGCATGAATTAGAAGGTAGCTGGCCCATGCCGTCGTCCAACTTATCCATGCTGAGGACGTTGATGAAGGGAAGGACTGCTTCTCATGGAGAACGAGGAATATGGGTTTATTTACAGTATTTATATCAGTCCAACATGACTGCTTGAGAAAGTACATCAGTCTAACATGACTGCTTGAGAGAGGGTACGTCAGTCTAACACGACTGCTTGACAGAGTGTCTCAGTCTAACATGACTGCTAAAGAAAGTGTCTCGAGCATCTGCACAACAGCCGTTTATATACACTCGGTCCTCCCCCGATTCCAAGGTGGCGGAAACGTTCGTCCAGTCATCGTAAACACGCCGCCTCTCCGCGGAACGGTTTACACACACACACGCACACACACACACACACAGGTGCACGGTCCGGAGCCGACGTCAGAGGGGCTTCGTAGAACTCGGAGCCGACCCGCGCAGTGCGCCCGGGTAGCCTTTGTCTTGCGTCTTGGTCGGCGCGTGGGAAGGGGTGTCCGACGACGTTCCCGCCGCAACTCCCCCACTCGCAGCAGAACAGGTCCGCGTTGGGGAGTTCGGTAACAATAGTTGGCCCGCCGAACTCATTCAGTCACAACGGCGACAAGGCTAGAGCGTAACGCCAAGGAAAGTTGCCGCCACTGTCGAAACTGGCAGGCAAAACTTGCACTGCAGCTGGCCGTACTTAACACCATGTGCTCAATGTTTTGCCTTAAGCTTCACGACAATAAAAATTTAAAGCTCAGGAATGCCACATGATGTCTTTCGTTTGCTGCGGTTTTGTGAAGGCTGGTTCACACTAGGCCGACCGGACGCCGACAAGAGAACGACAAGATAATGACGCCGGTGATCGGCCAACGAATCAACAGACAGTGTTGCTGAGAGGCATTCTGTCACATAAAGCCGACAATGCTGCTGACGCAACCGACGACACCGAGTCGTCACAGTTTGACAGCATTTCGTAACGCCAACACCGACAAAGCCAGTCTGCAGACTGTCGTTCGGCCAGGCTTCGTGAAATCGGCTGCAGAGCGAAAACATCGCACCGATAACGAGATTGCCACAGCAGCTGTGCTTTTATACATGCTTAACCGTGCCCAAAATTAATGGAAACATACTTCCGAAGCTGAAATTCATGATCTTCAGTTCCTGCCAGCAGCCTTGCGTCGAGCTAGAGCCGGTGGCGATTTCGTTCAGAGGAGAACCTATCTGCAGGAGAACTGCTGGCCTGACCTAACGGCCCGGGCACGCTAGGCCGATACGACGTTGATTTCGGCCTCTCGAGTTCTGTCGAAATCAGCAGCAAGTGCCGTTGGCGAAGCCTGGCCTCTTGTGTCAGCTCGTCTCTCAGGGGATGTGACGCTGACTGTAAGCGCGAATCTGTATGTTTTGCAGCCTTTTGTCAGTGTTTCGTGTCGGCGCTGTATGTTTTTCAATGGTTTGCACAAGAACGTTGGTTTCCACTGTATTCGAGAGCAACCACGAACCTCGGCACATACAAACAAATGCGCCCAGCGGCGCCGTCTATCGAGCAAAAGACAAGCAGGTATTCCTAATACATCGCCTCTGACATCTGACAGAGCATATAACCTCAGAGCTTATATAATCCAGATTATATGGCTTCCTTTGTTAGGCACAATGGGCTAAGATTACGAGAATGTATCTCGGAAAGAGCGCCAAGTTGTCGGTAATTGTCGTCGAAACATCATTACGCAAAATAGAAAAACATACAGGTACTCGTTGGGAACGTTAGCACGGAACACCGCTGGACGACGGCGACTTAGAACCGAAGTGGCCGGCTTTCCCCTTGAAGGCGCCGCCATTTGCAGTCGCGTGTGGTCGTTTGTTCGTGTCGTTGCAGTGTGAAAACAAAATCGCCCGAATCTCTGCGGACGTGTCCGTTCCCGCCGACGCCCTGCGGACACGGGTGTCAGCGATCCGCCTGCAGACTGCTGGCGCCGGTGTAGCGTGACAGGGGTGCCGACAGGACTGGAAACGCTGTCTCCAACAGTCCAGGTCAAAATCGGTGTAGTGTGGGCGTAGTACGAGTGAGCCTTCAGAAACCACAGACGCGCGGCCTTATCGTTTGTTGAATCGGATCGCTTTGCTGCATACGCGCAGCTACGCGCCTCGCGTGATTTCAAGCGAATGATGATATCGGCCACTTGAACAAGAAGTATCGTGTCCGTTTCTGTACACCGTTTTTTCGTGGGCGCCGCCATAGGATGGACGGATGGATGGATGGATGGATGGATGGATGGATGGACGGACGGACGGACGGACGGACGGACGGACGGATGTTATGAGCGTCTCCTTTGGAACGGTGCGGTGGGTTGCGCCACCAAGCTCTTGCTATTATACTGCTTAATATCCTACCTAGGTTAAACAATAAAGAAAGAAGAAAAAGACACTCAACTACCACACAAAAATTTTCTGATCCCCTATTTCGAACTGTGCTTTTGTACGTCTCCGTTTTTTGTCGTTTCCCTACTTTTCTTCCACGAATTCCAATTCGTGGAATTCGTTCCAATTGGATATGCCGTGCGAACTCATCGGCTACTATTCGTAGATTGAAATATGTGCCGTAATCAATGAAATTTTTTGGAGTAATTATGTTAATTATTCAATCAAGCAGTTTGATTCTTCGCACATGTAATGGCCGCTTCAATGAGTATTCTAGAGCAAGGGTTAGAGTTGTGCTAACTGCCATAGGTTTTTTTTTTTGGTACAGCTAAAGAAACACCCTGTTTAGGAACGTGCTGTTACAAGCTTTGACTCATTAGGTTCGCAAACTGCTCGAAAATTGAACGTTTTCTCAGATCCCTGTGGTCCGTAAGCTTTTGTGGTTCATTTTCCATGTAACATAAGACTTCTTTTGCTTATACTTCAATTTACACCACCTTGCGTTGCGTCTCGCATTTTGTTAATTCACAATTAACATATTGTTTCTGCGACAAAAAGAGCCTGACGCTGAGAAATGTTTGATTGTAGAAGGCGGAAGGTCGGCATTTTGGGGTGTTTAGATTTGGAGACTTTTGTGCGCGGCATTCTGCAGGGTTCGGCATGAGGGAAATAATATGAGGTCATTCGGGCATGAATTCGCCTTCGACTTCATTTTTGTGAGAGAATCGTCTGCACTGATCCTGAAGTGTAGCATGCAATCTTACACTGTACCCATTGGGACACTGTGTCATGATATAACACCATCCTAATTTACATAAGTACACCACGGTTAGCAAAATTTTTCCTGCTTTTCTTATATGTATATATTAAATAATAACAACTAGTTAATATTACTTCATTGAATTAAGTTTGGGTCGTGCGTTAATTTCTAGTTAATGGCATCAACTTTTCCGCAGTACTTTGCATGTACTGTCTAAGCAAGCTAAGATTCTGAGACCGAAATGTGAAAGCTGTTTGCCATTGGCCGGTAACACTCTAACGTCCAACATCACGATTGGGTGGCACTTCCTCTTACGAACAGTTCCAGCGTAACGTTGTTGTTGTTGTTGTTGTTGTTGTTGTTGTTGTTGTTGTTGTTAACACGAGCCGAGTGCTTTCGTTGCTGAACAGCAGAATTATTTACAATGTCGTTACCGCTTCAATTTCACCAATTCCTAACTTTTCGTTATTCTTTTTTTTCCTTCGCAGCAACTGCTCGAAATCCGTATCGAGGCAAAGCTTCCATGGAGCACAATGTTTCAAAAAATCGCATCGCTGGAGAAGGATATCGCTTTCGAGCATGTCCTCGTTTCAGACAACACATTGGAGCAATTGTTCATTGAGTTTGCTCAGAAAGGGCAACAGAAAGCAAATATTGATATTTCTTCCAAACAGCCGTCAACAGTCTAACCTCGGCTGCTTAATTTCTTCGGAAGCCATCACAGAAGATCTGATTGCGACCTGTTCAGGGCCGACCTGTGTGAAACAATAAATTGAAAAGCATTCCTTGCTTTCTTTTTTTGCATAAATTGCCTTAGTACCACCTGTGCGCCTCTTTATTAAAGCGAAGCCTTCTGTGCACGGGTACTGCCGCACGCTGCGGATAGGCAATACCACCTAGATTACTACACAAGGCCCCCATATGACATCCTTGCCAAGAAACTACATCACTGCTAAAAGATCAGGCCATGCTACCGCCGCAGCGGATTGGCATGGCACCACCCACGAGCAGGCTGACTAAGCAGCAGAACATAGTAGCAGTTCCTGTTCATAGATGGTATTGCCGGCTACTCCGGCATCCTTGACTTGGCTCTTACTTGCTATTCTCTCGTGGTTCCGGCTAGCACGCAAGAAAGCAATTTTTTTTATTTTCGCCATGCTCATATTAACTATGTTATTCTTTTAAAAAATTACCAAGTAAACTTTGTACTAAGTCTTGCTTATTTGCTGCGAATTAACACTGCAACAACATTTCATATTGAAATTTATTTGCGCTTCGATGCTCACGTTGGACTATATCCTGCGTTTGTTGGGAACATTGAGACAAGTAGTAAGCACATGATACGCATATAGTCAACTAGGTTTTAAAACCTTCTAGTTGACTGTAGTACGCACATGACTGACGGGACTGTGGGCGCATTTTCGCGAAAGAGCCGGAGACCTGTGCAAGCTGCTTCATCCGCGTAGGCTTCGTTTGCGTGAGGGAACATGTGTAGCCTCAGTTCGGAAATGCCTGGCTGTTGCTGCCCTCCAAACTGCAGATCGCACTATGGCGGTGGTCCGAGCAGCGCGAGCATCCGCGTCTACAAATTTCTTGTGGACTAGACACAAAGGACAGCATGGACAAAGGCTACATCTTGTGAAAATTTCGTGCCGACAAAACAAACAGTAGTAAGCATCGCTTTTCGTCCTGCTTTTCAGAATGCCTGTGCTAAACTTACGTGCTTCATGCCTCATTTTTTTCTGTAATTTACTTGGGAGAGCTGAACTTTTGTTACTATTACGTTGCTCGCCGAGTTTTGGTTCTCAGTTATTTCGCTTGCCGAATTTGGTGAGCCTGTGCTCTAAACATAACTGACCCAGGTTTCACTTTGTTTTTAGGTGTGTAAAAAACACTTTCAGACGAGTGACATCGGCAGGGTTGCAACGTTCATGGACTTGAAGACTGCAAAAGTTAGTGGAGTGCTACCTGGAGCGTGTTCGCCTCAAGCCAACTGCTGTCCCGAGACCTTTCCCGGGCTCCCCGAAATATATGCCTTAGCCAACGCCAACGCGGGGAACTCCTGCAGAAAAGAAGGATCGACTCGAGGCAGCATCGCTGCGAAAAGCGATAGAGCTTTCTGTTGCTGCACAAGAAGTCGAAGATCCCAGGAACAAAATTTGCCGTTTTGAAGAACTTTGTTGTGCCCTTCCGACGCTAAAGAATTCGAACTTTTGAGTAGTGATCACTAGACAGTCAAAGGTTTTGTTTCTTGACCTCTCCATCGACTGTGCTCCCGCAGTGCGTTTGTCAGTGGGATTGTTAGAGGACCTGTCTGTTGAGGCGCTCCTCCGAGGGTCCCGTCTTCGCAAACTTGGAGATGTGTCCGTGCTGCCAAAATTAAAGATTTAAGGGAGTTTGACGGAGTGCTGGACTCTATGGAAAAGCTGCAAGGTTGTTGTGCTGATAACAGTGAAAAAGAAAAGGAACACCAGCTACTTTCAACTGCGCTGATGCTCCTGGATGAAGTGAACACGGAATATGAGCGCCAAGAACGTCATGGATGGAACTTACAGGTACTGAAATTTGTGAGAAGTCAAGTCGAGATTGTGTTGAGAAATGTGCCGCGATATCCACCAGATGTGCTTGTGTTTTCAGGTCTGCTTTATAGCATTTCTCCACGTGCGTACAGGTTCATCAGTTCCCTTAAAGTTAAGCTGCCCCACTCAGACACCATTCGGCTCTCATGTTCATCAAACTACTTAAATCCAGCTCTTGAGCAGCAGAAGTTTTGTTTTTTGAACTATGCTGAAACTCTCTTGTAAGCAATGGCCGAGCATGAGCGTGTAAGCTGTATCATTAATGATGCATGAGATCCACCTTCAAACCTATTTTGAATACAAAGCAGGCTTCGCTGCAGATGCCACAGCCAATAGTTCCAATCCGGCTAAAACAGCATATGTGTCCATGTTGCAGAGCCTTTTGTTGAGCAACGAAAATGTGGTTCACATTTTAGCAGCCGCATAGATCGATGCAAAAGCATTGCATAATTTTTAATTTCTGCTCAAGCTCATCATTGACCTTAAATCACTTGAATTCAAAGCATTAGCAAGTGTATTAGAGAACAACGCTATAAACTGCAAAGCCATGACATCTTTTGCCAGCCCCCCTAAAGCCACTATTGTTTACCCACAGCCAGGTGATTGCGCTCGTCCACCGTTCTTTATTTTGGACCCTGTGCACTTTCTGAAGTCGATCAGGAACAACTGGCTAAACCAGAGAAGCAGTGGAAAGTGCATGTATTGCCCGGATCCGAGTAGCAATGACCCAAAGCCACCTATTCTTATGGTACCATTTAAATCTTTGTCTGATTTACATAACGCTGAGCAGAATAACCTTTAAAGCTGGCACCAATGCTCTCACTAAGTGCACAAAATCCATAAACTATAGTGTCAGAACGTTAAGCTGGCTCTTAGAATATTTAATGAATCGACAGTTGCTGCATTGCAATGCTCCACAGTGCAACATGCCAAAGGAACGGCATATTTAACACCATTTCGACATGGCGGCGAATAGTAAATGTAAAGACACCGAGAAAGGCTGAACGCTTATGTGATGAAATGCAGTATCCGATTGCGTCAACAACATGTCCACAGCTGGAATTCTTAGATAAATACCAGTGTAGCTATACTACTGGACTAGCCACAAGCACGATACCGGTCACCTGACGAAAGAAACGCACTAGGCTTTTGGCCACAAGAGCCACGCTCTGCATTAGATCTATGTATACTGCCTGGAAGAGCTAGGATTTCGGTATGTGCTCCTTGAAAAATTTCCAACAGGTTGCCTTGAAGACAGGTTGCGCAGTACCGCCAGCTATCTGGTGCTCAATACCACATCTCGATCAGGCACATCTATGAATTTGAGAACAAGTTCAGGCTTCAAAAATTACCGGAGCTGCCTGACCTGGATGTTATTGCACAGCCAATCCCTACCATAAGTGTTACTCACTTCGTGGGCAGTTCACCATAGCAGCGACCGATGCTGATGTTGCTAAAAAATCGTCAATGATTCCCGCTGTTACATATGTTGCTGGGTACTGTGCACATGCGACACGGAAAAAGCTCATGTGTGTGTCGTGCAAAGGAAGCCTTATACTGGAGACTACCAGTTTGGACCATGAAGACAAACTGCTCATTGTAGGTATGACAAGAGAAAGACTGAAGTTTCCACGTACTGTTGTAGTGAATGCTATACTTTTCACAGACATAGTCCTTGATAAATTAAGAAGTGAGGAGGTGCATCAAAATTTCTTGCTCTTCCAAATCAGAAAGAAACCCTTGTTGCTCTTGTGTAAACCGTTCTGCACGATTCTGGAGGCCTTGGTGGCATTGATGCCCGTGATTCTGGCCACTCGCCAGAAAGAGTCATGCACCATGTTTTGAGTGCAGCTGTCAACACGCTGTTGAGTAATCTGTGTAAAGCCAAAAACGGCAAAACAATTGTTTCAAAGGGGAAGCGTTAATTGCAAACTCAGTTCAAAATGAATGACCGTATGGTTTAATGTCAACTGTTTCTCAGTATTTAATGTTTCTTGTACATCTAATTACATGATTATGATAGCTCTGTATTAAGCCATGTTATATTTTGTACATGTTCCTTTTATACTAAGCGACTGCTGCATATAGCACTGCAGTGGGTGAAAACTTGTGTTCCAGATTGTTTCCCTTTCGTATGATGGACATGTATATGTAAATGTCTATGCTTGTTGCTGTTTCACACGCTGCGGTGGTCAACTGTACTTGGTTCTTCTGTGCTTGGGATGCATATCGCACCATGTCACACAACTTGGTGGCAGCTGCCTTGTGTGCGTGTGTGTGTGTGTGTGTGTGTGTGTGTGTGTGTGTGTGTGTGTGTGTGTGCGCGCGCGCGCGCGCGCGAAGTGCTGAAATAGGCTCTTCATTGCCGGTATTCATTGCAGACCTTTTTGAAGTTTTCAGGTTTGTTTTTAGATATCCGTGCAGCATGAAGTACCTACAGATTAACATATGAGGAAAGTTAACAGTCGCCACAACTGAGAAAAGTGTAGAGGTAAACAAGTAGTAGCAAACAATGGTAAGTGATTATGTTAATCACTTTGTGACTGCGAGGTAACTGACTAGAAATGATAAAAAAGAAACCGCATGCCACAGCTTGGATCTGAATCCATGACCTCTGAATGGACTTTTTATGAATAGTTAGTTACTGTAATGGCTAACAAATAGGTTTTTTGCTTCGAAAGCTGAGTACAAAAATAATTTCAGGAAGAAAAGAGAACAACAGAAATACTAAGTTCGCCGTTCAGTACAGTAATTAAAAAAGGCCTGACGCTTCTCATGCCAGAATTATCTTAAGAACGATGTGTCGTCCTACTGAGGAGTACATCTATTAATAGGGACACTTTAAATAGTAACAGTAAGCTGGCACAAAACACGCGGTAGCTTTGAAAACAGGTGCTCTGATGGCCAGGTGAGAAAACCCGCCTGATGTAATGCTGACTTCCAGGCCGATCTCTTGTGCGTGACGTCAGGAACGCGTGCGGAGGTCTTGAGCCAATCTAGGTGGTAGATATTTCGGAGGATACGCTTGTGGATACACGAATATTATATACGCACGAAATGATAGTACTAGGATGCGGGCTTATATTATACTGACACGTGTACTTATTTTTCACTTTTCTGAAGAAAGCATTTCACGGCGAAATCCGAAAACACCCGTGTACTTAGATTTAGATACACGTTAAAGAGCCCCAGTTGGTCCAAATTTCCGGAGTCCCCCACTACGGCGTGCCTCATAATCAAATCGTGGTTCTGGCCCGTAAAACCCCATAATGTTACGGTATTCCACACGCCAAGTTAGTTATCGCTGAGCGCAAGACGCGTCCACATGACTTGGAAATTGCTTGAATGTTATCGTTGAATCTTAATTAATTAATTAATAATGGGGTTTTACGTGCCAAAAGCACTTTCTGATTATGAGGCACGTCGTAGTGGAGGACTCCGAAAATTTCGACCACCTGGGGTTCTTTAACGTGCACCTAAATCTAAGTACACGGATGTTTTCGCATTTCGCCCCCATCGAAATGCAGCCGCCGTGGCCGGGATTCGATCCCGCGACCTCGTGCTCAGCAGCCCAACACCATAGCCACTGAGCAACCACGGCGGGTCGTTGATTCTCGCTGCTGTATATATTCACGCCGAACTTTGTGTAATCAGATTGTATGCGTGACACGAATTGTGTATTACCTTCTGGAAGGCAGGCGGGCGCCAGCATTTACGGTGGAGCGTTCGATGATCCATATATAGAAGCCCACGCGCGCGACTCACAGGTCAGACTTTCGACGATCGACGAGTGTGCTCGCGGCTGTCATTGTGCTGAGCGTTACTTGTTTTGCTGGACACAGGTTCGCCCAATAGAGAATTAAATTCGTAACTCAGTTGTGACATTGTATTTCTTCTCCGTCACTACAACGTGGCATCTGGTGGAAGTGCTGTTGTGTTCACCTACCTAACGCCCCAGTCAAACCCGCACCCCGAAGACAACACCAGCGTCACCCCAGACCATCGAGGGAGCCGAAGGCTACAAAACATGCCCCCGAAGCACGAACTTTTACCTGACACAACCAGGAAGATTGTGACGAAGTCAACTAGCACAATGCCGGACAAAGCATCGATCGCCTGCAGCCATCCGATTGCAACAACCCAGTGGCCCATCTATCTTCCGCGGAACTTCATCCCACGGCGCAGAAATCTGGCTTGATACATTCGAAAGGGTTTCAGCATTCAACCACTATAACTCTGGGGACAAGCTGCACCATGTGTACTTCTCTTTGGAGGACGCCCCGAAGACACGGTTCCAGAACAGGAAGTCCACACCTAAAGCGTGAGACCTGTTCCCTGCAGCAACTTCCCTAGTACCTTCACGAGTGTTGCCCGAAAAGAAAGGGCCGAAGTTCTAATGGAAGCTCAAGCGCAGCTACCTATAACGACAGCGTTGCGATCTTTACGAAATAAATCACCCGTCTTTTCCGCCACGCCGACCCGGAAATGTCTGAGAAGAGAGTTTGCCTACCTATGTGTGGCGTGAAGCAAGAACTTTCTGCCGGAATCATACGAAACCCGCCGACGACCGTCGAAGAGATTGTGAGGCCACCATCATCGAGTAAACATTCGAAATGTGGAACCGTCAATACAATTGCCGCACGCTGACGACAAACTATGCCTAAGTACAGTCACTGGGTTCGGATCACCTGCGCGACACCATCAGAGCGGTCGTGCAGGAGGAGCTTCAGAAGTTATTTCCTTCATCGCAGCCTCAAGTGGCTTCGATTGTCGACACCGTGGCGGAAGGAGATCAAGCAGAAACTAGGAGGCCCTGATCTACCGCAGCATCAGCAAGAATCGATTAGCTACGCCGCTGCTGCCCGCCATCACATCCACCCTCCACGCCCACTTTAGGCCTCGCCGCAATAGCGTCGCCAGGCGCAGCCACCGCCGCTGCACCCCCCCCCCCGCACGTCAGTGCACGCAACGCCCCGAGAAAGACGTACATGGGATGCGCCTCCGACCACCGCCCGCTGTGCTATCACTGCGAAGAAGTGGGCCACGCCTACCGCTGATGCCCATATCGTGAGATGGGCTTACGAGGGTTCTCCATCGAAACGCCGCCATCACAACAAGGCGAACAACCACGTAAGATCTCCGACTACCTTGCCGCAACGCAGTGGAGGCCCCGACGACCTTCCTGTTCACCGTCACCATGGCGCTGCCTGTCGCCGCAGCGCCGGTCATACACTGGCCCTGCCCGGGGCCGCTCCGTAAGCCCATATCCGGAAAACTATAAGCAGCAGCCAATAGAAGTGTAGTCAAAATGAAGAAGATCCTCCTCCGTCGATGGCGACATTGCAAGAACCAGCTCGACGATGCCTCAACGAAAAGCCGCCATCCAGGCACCCCCTTTGAAGCCAAGCAGATGCCGCCTCAAGAACGCCCGGTGACGTCAGAGCACCAGGACAACGCGACGCAGCCGGGATCCGACGCCACTGCCTAACCGCAACGCAAGGCCAAGAACCACCGACCTCGACTGCCGCATCAATGGCCAAAACGTCACCGCCCTAGCAGACATAAGAGCCGGCTACTCGTTCGTCAATGGACAGTTCACCAATCCCAGGAAAGTAAAGACTGCTTTGGAAGCCCCTCAAATCCAGACAGCTGGAGGACACCTGATAACGCCGACTGAAATATCCATGGGAAGAATCACCGTTCACGACCGGACCAACCCTGCCACCTTCGTTATCCTGCAACAGTGCTCGCGAGACGTAAATCTCGTAATGGACTTCCTGAACGAATACGGCGCGATCATCGACCTAAGTCCAAGTCAGTAACGCTATACGAAGATCAATCAATACTGCCGGAGAGTTCCCTCAGTCTTCAGTGTGCTCGATGATCAAGTCAGGGTATCGCTCCAGTATGCTTATTTTCTTCGGCACAGAAACACGCGCAGACATAGAAGGCCTCGTCGAGACTGACCAACATCAGTGGCGTAGCCCGAAATTTCGTTCGAGGGGGGGGGGGGGGCATCCACGTTGCAGCTCAGCCTCTTCGTTATAGAATTTGTCGAGGTATCAAATACATTAATAATAACTGCATTGCCATTGGCGGAGATGCTGCAAACGAATTCTTGAACGCTACGCATTGACAAGACAAGTAAAATATGTATTTTTTTCAAAAAGAATATACTCGTACGTCTCAAAAGTTGTGCCCGAAATAACTGATATGGATGTTTCCATACTTTCTGTCTATTTTATAAGCAAAGAAAATGTCACACGAATTTTAGAACTATATCAGTTTGAAACCACCAAATCAGTGCATGCCGCTGATATGAAAAATGTAAAGGCCCTGAAATGAACAAGTTTAGGACCAATATTTTAATGAAGATTTGTCATTCAAGCATATTTTTGTACATATGCCAGAGAAAATCTCAATGCAGCTGTCCTTTAAATTGTTACAATGTTTTGCGCAGGAGCAGCTGTCACTGGTAGTGTATTGCGAGTAATTGCACCGAAATTAGAGTCGCAACAGAGAGCACATATAAAAAGCAGTAGTTCTGCAAAATATACGAGGGCGAGTCAAATCAAAGTGAGCCAATGCGAATATATGACAAACGTGGTACTTTATTTAAAAGTAATCTCCATAAACATGTACACATTTGTCCCACTGACTAACGAGTCGCGGGATTCCCGTCTCATAAAGCTCCTTGGGTAGCTGCTTCGAAAATTGTGTAAGTGACTCTTTTACGTCATCGTCCGACACAAATCTGGTTCCCTTGAGCTTTTTTCAAATGCCCCAAAATGTGCAAGTCGCAAAGCGACTGGTCTGGGCTGTATGACGGATATTGCAGCGCTTCCCACTTGAACTATGCCAGTTTTGTGTTTACCACATCAGCAGCATTTGGACGGGCATTGTCATGGAGCCATTCCTGACCCCATTCATTGCGCACACAAGATCCGATAACCGAGATATTCATGAATTATGGTGTGACCCGAATCGTGACTGATGTTCACACACCCTGCCAATTCATCGATGCTTATCCTCCGTTCTTGTCCAATCAGCTCATCAACCTTTGAAATTGTATTGGGGGTGATTGCACGGTGGCTTTGGCTCGGTCTTGGATTGTCTTTGCAACTTTCACGTCCTTCTTTGAACTGTTTGCTCCAACGCTTCACAGTTGCCAATGAAGTGCAATTTTCAACGTACACGGCAGCCATACGGCGACTAATTTTTTCTTTTTTTTTTGGGGGGGGGAACACTTTCAGCTGACAAAAACCTCACGACACCACGCTGTTCCAATTCTGGAGTGTCCATTATGTCACGCAATCATGTGCAACCCACAGTAGGAGAGCATTATAGCCTTTATCGTCACACCTGTGAGTCACATTGGGTTGGGTCATGGGTTGGGTCACTTTCATTTGACTCGCCCTCGCACATTTTAAATGCGGAGATACAATAGAATATACAAATGCGAAGATACAGCTTGATAAAGGGCAAAAAAGTGTCACTGAAGACACAGTTCACTGCACGTATACACTAAATTTTGCAACAAGATATTTAAATATACGTATAAGTCGTCAATAAATCTACGTATCCAAGAAAAAGTCGCTCCATGTAATGCGTCAAACAAGGCAAATAAACATGTTGCGTAACCACAGATTCACAGATTACAGCACCCCCTCCCTCCACTCCCCCTGATGTAACGCGCGACAGGAGGCGGCGCACTTCCTCCCCGCTTTTCTCCCTTGCGCACACAAGACTCAGCCACCGTCGTCGGCTCACCCGCGCCGCCGCCCACCTTACACTTTCACTCACACATACAGCGTGCGGCGCGTGGTCACAATGTTATCGCCCTTGGACTTTGTACAGAGCATGAGGGCGACGCCGATGGCAGGAATGCGCCTGGAGTGTCCATATAATTGCTATCGCAATAATATAATAACAGTACCCGGTAACTCAAGCGTCCCATGGCCCATTACTTTCCGCAAAAGAATAACAAAATCAAACTTTCACCATGCGTCAGTTTGCGGCACCGCAACAATGTATTTTCCTCTTTTGTGGGGCGGAGGCACGGAAATAAAAAACGCAAAGGAAAGCATGTTGACCGCAATCGAATGCCTACTTTGGGCACCTAATGTGGTTACCGAAGGAATACCGAAAAAAACGTGAGACGCTTGGTCCACAGAGAACCATGCGCGTACTGCTCGGTATCCTACACCGGCGAGATAAAATTTTCCGGAGAGGTTGCGCTCAAGCGAACGCTTTGCAACCCGTCGAGTCTGCGCAGTGATGGCGGCGCGCGACCATTGTTTTTTTTTCTTTCTTTTTTTTCTTTTTTCTTTTTTTTTTTTTTTTTTTTTTTTTTTTTGTCGTCTGCTAGCGAGATAGCGTCCAAAACTCTATCAGGCGAAAATCCACTCGGCCAGGGAAAACCGAACGCGCGTCGAAGTGCGCCGCGCGGTGGTCGGGGACACACCCGCGGGCTGACTCCGGCAGCCCGCGGGTAGTGAGAACAAAAAAGTTGAAAAGGCTCAATGTGTCCTCGCGAATAAAAGTCCAAAGTAGAAAAATAAATTACAACGAAGTTAGTTACCTTTGCTGGCTTTAGTGTCTTGACATGCATGATTTGGCGGAGGTGAAAAAAAATGTTGATATTCTTTTTTGTGACATGACGGCAAAAATGAACCAGCACAACGCCTCGTCTCATCGGACCTCGCTGCGTGCTTTGCCAACATGTCTGATAGTTTATTGATTTGGCCTGTCATAGTTGTATGAACCGATGTACGATTTTAGAAAAGTACCCGCTGTGGTTGCTCAGTGGCTATGGTGTTGGGCTGCTGAGCACGAGGTCGCGCGATCGAATCCCGGCCGCGGCGGCCGCATTTCCATGGGGGCGAAAACGCCCGTGGTGCTTAGATTTAGGTGCACGTCAAAGAACCCCAGGTGGTCGAAATTTCCGGAGTCCTCCACTACGGCGTGCCTCATAATCAGAAAGTGGTTTTGGCATGTAAAACCCCATAATTTAATTTTTTTTTAGAAAAGTCAACGCACCTTTGGCCCCAAATGTTTATAACAACATTAAACCCACAAAGTTACGGAATTGAAAATCTAAAGCACGACTTTGGAAATGTCAATATGCCTTTCGCATGAAATGTTTATGAGAAAGTTATACCCATAAACTTTCGGAATTGAAATTGATGCGCTCCGTAGATTCCGCGGCTGCCGCGAGATGCCGCGACGTGCCCGTTCGCCATCAAGACGCCCTTGAAAAGTTTGTTCTCGGATGTGGCTCCTTGAGTTATGTGACTCCCGGTGCGGGGGCGTTGCCGCGAAATCCAGCCCGATTTCGCAATGTTCGCGCTGAAATGTCCTTTTAGCGCAACAAAACATTCTAGAAAAAATCCAGCATGATTTCCTGCCCCCGGGGTTGTTTTGGTCGGCGGTGGATGACCGCACGAAAAAAGTTCGCGAGCGGGAGGGGGGGGGGGGGGCTGTAGCCTCATAAGACCCCCCCCCCCCCTGGCTACGCCCCTGACCAACATAAACTCTATCTTCAGTAAGTTATAAGCTGTGTTTAGGTTTTTTGTCTGAGTAGCTCGGACGTTTCTAAAGATGTGTTTTGAGTAAAACTTTAGTTTCGCGAAGTGATCGTTAACGAGTAGGTAGGTTCTCTGTTTTTTTTTGTTTTTTTTTTGTGTGTGAGTGACCTGAAGCGGCAAGGTTGTTTGTGAGAGGCCTATGGTAACGCACGTGTGTATTATTTAATCTTCTTTTAGAAGTGTTTTCGACGTTGTTCGATTAAGATTCGGCGCGTAGGTTTCCAGGAAGAGCATAATTTGCACTGAGAAGCGTTGATACTATTTCATTAGCGTGTGTCCTGTGAGGACGGAGGGAAACAGAACGTGACTGGGTCGCTCGTGTGTTGATGGCGGCAGCATTCTGAGTTTTCGATTATGAGTGCTTGTGAGTAGTTAATAGCAGACGAGGATTTTTTCGAAAGGTTCTTGGGAATGCATAAGTTACAGAAGTTTAATCTCGTTATTCATTTAAGGTGTGTCCTGTATGGACAAAGGGAACACCCGTGAATAAGCGTTAGGAAACGCCTGCGTGAGATGCAAGTATGCATTGTGAATAGTGACCGCAAAATTGGCACCATTTTGAGTATGTATCCGCACAGTTGACGTGGCTATTCAGTGGTACCAGTGGATGCGACGAGTATGAACCAGGCTATTCATGACGTGAGGCTGCCTAAAGTGTTTTGGAACATTGGTTATATTGAGCCGGTTGTTTCAGTAAACTGACCTATTGTCTTCCTTATAACGAGGTATGTAGATTTATTAGTGGCTGAAAGTCATCCTCGGAGCTGCAAAACTGCCCTTGTGTATGGCTATATTGGTTGTTTTCATTATTTGTTTAGTTTTTTTCCCGGTCCTTTTGCAACGGCAACATCACTCTGGCCTTGTCGGCATTCGGGGAGATATGGAAAGTTCCTTAGAAAGGTGGCTGGAACTGCTTTATGAAAATTGACCAAAATATAGCACGTGGTTGGGTTGGATATAGTAAGAGCCTGGTGAGTCAAGGGTCAAGAGCCTCCGCATGCACGTGGGGCAGCTCCATATTGTTTTGTTTGGCGTACGTTCTCCAGAGCACAGGACCCTGAATTTGTCACACGAAGCTCGTCGCCAGTGTACTACAAGCGTCATCAGTGTTCTACATGACCACCGAATTGAGTTCGCCCCCCATTCCGAACATCCTTGGCGAAGAGGAGCTGTTAGATACGGACTATTTCTCAGCAACGGTCAAGTTCTCCGAGCGTAACCCCTCGTCGACGTTTTCCACTTGTGGTGCGCGTCGACCGTGTTGCCATGTCCGGCAAACAAGCTGGTTAACCTGCCGTCGTGTGGCGTGCTGGAGCTTTGGCCTCTTCCCCTGCCTGACGCTTCCCGAAAGTGTGCATGGAGGACAGCACG
Source organism: Dermacentor andersoni (assembly GCF_023375885.2). Taxonomy (NCBI): domain Eukaryota; kingdom Metazoa; phylum Arthropoda; class Arachnida; order Ixodida; family Ixodidae; genus Dermacentor; species Dermacentor andersoni. The sequence continues at coordinate 30,692,045 of NC_092818.1, forward strand.
TTTCGAGGTGGTTGACGTTAGTCCTGAGAAAAGTTGCTTTGCAGCTCTGAAAGGTCGTTTGCAGACGAACAGGCGAGGAGGCAGCGTGGGACGGATGCGGCCATCGGAAGGGAGCGCCCATTGAGTGCCCCATTGGCCGAACATGGCGACACCTGTAAGGGCTCGATGATTGGCTGAATGTGACGCGACGCCGACGGACTGAAAGGGTTATAAGCCAGCAAGCCATCGGAAATGGAGAGACGATTAAAGAAGTTCTTCTTGCCCCGGGCTGCACCGTACAATTTGTTGCCGGCCGAAAATGACTCTTTACTGTTATTTCACTTGTTTCCAGGTTCTGTACATAATGTACATAACGCAAATAAACTTTCCATTTCTGAAATTTCACATCAACGTCGGCCAACTCCTGCACTCAGCGGCAAGATCAAATAATATAGAGAGGTCCAACGTGCGCCGCAGATTTCTCACTTACCTTATTTGAGAGAAAGATTGAGCTCATTTGAGAGAAATATTGAGGAGCCATTCCACTTTGTGAAGGTGGATGACCAGCGAAGCTTTATCACATGACAGAGACTTAGACAACGGTACATGTATTTATTTTCATCATTAGATAATGGTTATGACGATAGCATTGTGATTCTGCATACTGTGATATACACTGATTGGTTTGGTTACAACCATAGACAAATTCATAGCCAAAGTAAAATCTGGGGCCGCCTAACGTTAAACTATCCTAATATGTTTTCATTCCAATCTCCTGACGTCAAATTTGCGTAACTGTCGACGCAAGCATCGGGCGGTCACACACAGGGTTTTTTTTCAACAGACCAATCAAACGCTCCCCTCGTTCAGAGGAGGTCACATTTATTTGCTTGAAAAACCAATAACATTGCCTGTAAAACACGCTGTGGGGCTAGTTGGTGCATAGCTTTCAATAGATGAAGCGCCAACAGTGACGGCACACAGGAAGGAATACAGTGCGACGAATCCTTCGGTGGTGGTCAAGCGCCTTTTGCTGTCTGTATCCCTTCCTGTATGCCGTCACTGTTGGCGCATCATCTATTGAAGACATTGCCTGCACTGAGCGGCTTGTCTTATTTAATTGGCTCACACGAGGCGAAGAGCATGCTCAAGTGGAGAGGGATTCGATGGAGCCGAGCCACTGCACTGAATATCGATAACCGGATGAAGAGGGTGGTGCCGGCGTCGTCGATTGGTTCGCTTTCTCTTAGCTTGCGGTGCCTCGTCGACAATCGCGGCGGCATGCAACAGAAGCTTAAAAATGACGCTAAAACGGATCCTCAGCAAAGAAGACTTGGCAGAACGAGGTCGTAAACGTGTCGAAAGTTTTCGAAAACGCTACACGGCCACGCAAATAGTTTTATTACACGCAAATAAACCCACGCTCACCGGCAGGGGCTAGTAGCCAGTGCCGGAGCGAACGGCGGCAGCCATCTTTTATTCCTTCCGGAACGGGGCAGCCTGCGGCTATTCAGAAGAAAATTCAGTTTTGTTCGGCATATTAAAGCATCTTTATCGCGTACGCGTCACTTTGACGCGGTGAGTATTTCCGGTTTTGTGACGTCGCGTGAGAGGCAGGTGAAGTGGGCGCAGCCCGAAAACTTTTCACCAATAGCCGAGGGCTAATGGCAAAAAGGCGTCGAATCAGAAATAATTATTTTGTTTTCTTCGGTCAAATTATGCGTAATCAGTCTGTACACGTCACATCAGATGGAGAGCTATCGCGGTTTTCGGGACGTCGCGTGACAGGCAGGTGAAGTGGGGGTGGTCCAAAAAGTCTTTGACCAATCGCGGTGGGCTGATTGCAGAATCGGAATAGAAAAGTTTGGAATAGTTTTACGTTATAGCGCCCAACAACGCGTGTAGCGTTGATGAGTAGTTGATTGACTTCGATTGGTGTGGCACGTCAAATCAAACTCTTCTAGCACAAACTGAGTGAACCATTTCTTGTCTGGTTTCGAGATCTCCAAATTGAAGTCTCCAACGATGATCGCAGGGGTAGTGTCATCATGGCTAACCCTTGCAGTGTGCGTGGTATCAACTTCTTGATTTCACAATTGGGTACACAGTAGATATCAGAATTCTAATTTTCATTTGTACGGCACAGACATCCCCACAGTCGGTGGCATTCTTCTCTTGCGAGTCGAAGGCGTATGGTTATACATACATTGTGTACATTGCCAATATGGCGATTCCTCCTGCTTGGGAGTCCCCGTGATCTTCACAAACGATTCCAGTATGCCCATCGACTTGAAAAAGACGCGTCTTGATTGATTGATTTCATTTATTATTATTTATTGTGATTATTATTAGGGGCTGAATGCTTGAAGCCTGCTTCACCTCCGCCGCGGGGCGGCTCGGTATTGTACAATCACTGGGATCGGCCTACGCACCATTTTTTTTTTTATTGTTCACGCACAAAAACGAAAAATATATGGAACGTTCCCTAGCCATATACAGCTTCGCTTTAAAACATACCAGAACAAATATTTGCGACAGGATGACGTATGTGTCTACTGCAGTACAAGTCCGGAGACAACTCAGCACATCCTAATGTTATGCGAAGGTATTCACCCAGCGATACCAGCAGGTAACCTACACCATTCAGAAGGCTGGCATTTAAAGAGCCCCTCACCAGGCCCCATAGGAAATTTTTGTTATACACTCGAAGTTGTTACGTGTCCTCTAGGGAGCGTTCTGCCGCGAAAAGTTTTCAAATCGGTTCACGAATAGCCGAGATAGAAATATTTCAGTGGCACGAACCAAAGATTTCCGCAGGCGGGCTCCACTGCCAAGCAAGGCGCTCTCTCCGCTCGCCCTGTCTAGCCTCCGCAAGCAAAATTCCTTCCCTGCGTTCTCCCATCGAGGACCTCGAGGATCGCATAACGCATACGTCACAGGCCCCACCTTCTTTTTTTTCTCCTCGCTTTTTTTTTCGGCGTTACGCACTTCCGCTGACGGCGTCGCGCGCGAGCTGTTGTCTTGTTCGCGCAACGCACGATTTTGCGCGCTCTGCACAAACAAGCATGACTAGCGATATAATTCCTAATCATCATCATCATCAGCCTGCTTACGCCCACTGCAGGGCAAAGGCCTCTCCCATACTTCTCCACAAACCCGGTCATGTACTAATTGTGGCCCTGTCGTCCCTGCAAACTTCTTAATTTCATCCGCCCACCTAACTTTCTGCCGCCTCCTGCTACGCTTCCCTTCCCTTGGAATCCAGTCCGTAACCCTTAATGACCATCGGTTATCTTTCCTCCTCATTACATGTCCTGCCCATGCCCATTTCTTTTTCTTGATTTCAACTAAGATGTCATTAACACGCGTTTGTTCCCTCACCCAATCTGCTCTTTTCTTATCCCTTAACGTTGCACCCATCATTCTTCTTTCCATAGCTCGTTGCGTCGTCCTCAATTTAAGTAGAACCCTTTTCGTAAGCATCCAGGTTTCTGCCCCGTAGGTGAGTACTGGTAAGACACAGGTATAATTCAGTGCTACACGAATACTGAGCCAGAACAAGCGGATCGCAGAACATGATCACGTGCAGGAACAAGGTGGAAAATGGCATAGTTTCGGTACCTGCGCACGTGACCGCACGACCGTGGGAACAAGCAGACAAAGCGGAAGTACCATCTATCTTGCTTCGGTGCGAAGTAAAACAAAAAACACGCAGACATTCCGTTTTTGTGTCAATTCGACAATTCAAGCAACACATCGCACACTTAACAGATGTCTTGAATTATTCTAGAAGTCACATGTCACCACGAGCGACGTCACACTACAGACACCAGTACGTAGGTGCAGGTACACGAGTACGTCATCCTCCGGCTTGGAGCTCGGCGGCCGCCATGAGAAGGAAAAACGTCGTTCGGTTGGAAATGTCAGATTTTACCGTGGCGCGTAGCGATTTAATACTTTGCAGACACGATCGTTATCGTGCAATGTATGCTCTGCGTTTTTCAGCTGAAAATGGCCAGACCCGGTGAGGGGCCTCTTAATGCGAGTAAACTGGTCATAAAGCATAAACCGGTCAGCAGTCGAAGTAAGCAGGAGACATTTAGAGTAGGTAGACTACAGTGACTACAGTAGACTAGAGTAGACTACAGTGACGGGGACCCGGTACTTTACCATCACCACTACAGTGACTAGGCCCGTCACTTTACCAACGCTGTAGCGACGGGGCCGTCACTATAACGACGTCGGTATTGGGGGCGAGCATAGAGTTTCATACAACTATGGGGGCGAGGACTTACGGAGTCGCCATCGGTCGGAAGCGTCTCACTTGCGTAGTCTGAGGGATAACGCGACGCGCTCCGCATAGGTTTGGCTATCGGCACTAAATAAAGATACTACGTGGGAGCCCTCCTGGACACTTCTGCAATTACTCTCGAAATGACAGAAGTATTTTACCTTTAAAATAATAATCTTAGATAAACAGAAAGCACAGAATGATTTACAGACGCTATCTCTTTACCTACTACGTGCAGTAAGCTGGGACACTGCGCGCGGTCGCCGCAATCGATTCCCCCGAACCGGTTTCTTGCGTGAAAGGTAGGCAATCGCTGAGAGAAAACTATGTGAAATATGTTCTTACAGTGAGCTGTCTGTGTAACTAAATGAAGCAAAGCAGAATGAAGCTTCAATGCAGCGATCGCACGGGTTCGCGGTGACCGACTGCGCGTCTGCTTGCGTGTCTGCGCACAATGTTTCGCTTTCGATGCGATCGCGTTTTCGCACCGTGTCGTGAGCTTTATGCCGCAGTATATGAGCATTTGACAGTACGCAAGCAACCATTGTTACGTGGACACTATCAGAGCTGTTCAAAAATAATTTCGTTATAACTAGGCTTCGACGCCTACGGCGACTTGTGATGTGCTGTCGCGACGATTCAGTCTTTTCTTTTTCTTCTAAAGTCTTGGAAGCTTCAATGTAATTATTTCTCAAGTTGCATCGCACTGTAAGTGTATCGGTCTTCTGAGCGAGGAATTACCAGCTGCTTCTTTTTCTTAATCCAGTACAATATTCATTGTCTGGTGCTACGCAAGCCTGAACATATATCATGCCTTTTTTAATGCGCGTTTTACCGTTCGCTTTCCATTGTAGTGAACTTTCTTTCACTCGTTCTTTATTATTATTATAGGTGTTACAGTGCATACGCAAAAGACTGTTGGACCCAATAGCCGCAGGCGAGAGGATGGGTCCGGATATGCGAAATATAATAGTCATTCGGTACAAGCATAGGGGGTCAATACAGGGGATGAATGAAACACATTAGCAAGTTAAAAAAGAAAAAAAAGAATTTTTTTTACGGCATGCGTAGAAATTATCACCAGTTACATAAATTATCAAACCGCAAACAACACGCCAAGCAAGAATACAGGCACAAAATCAGTGGTTTATGGCTAATAAATAGTGCTTTGCCGTAAGTTTGTGTTTATTTTGGAGGTTGTATTGTTCCACGTCATAACTCCAACACATTCAAGTCCAGGGTGAACCCTTCACCCTGGAAGAAATCAGGACCGTCCTTCAAAACTTGAATGGCACATCGGCCCCAGGTCCGGACGGTATTAGTAACAAGGCCCTTCGTAACTTGGACGAAGACTCCGTCCAGTTCCTAGCGGATCAAATCAATCAGGTCTGGGCTTCCGGCAGGGTCCCACCGGAATGGTAGAACGCCACCACGGTTCTCATTCCAAAGCCCAACAAGCCCTCGGGCGTCGAGAACCTCAGACCCATATCACTGACGTCGTGCGTGGGTAAGGCGGCGGAACACGCCATTCAAAACAGAATCTCCAGATTCCTCGAAACCAAGGGACTGTTACCACACACCCTCATCGGATTTAGACCCGGTCTATCAACTCAAGACACCATGATTTTAATCAAGCACCAAATCATTGATGACCCCATTAGAAACGCCAAGGCCATTCTTGGGTTGGATCTAGAGAAAGCGTTCGATAACCTCTCTCACCAATACATTGTGGACACCATTTCCGAACTCAACCTCGGAGCTAGGTTCCACTCGTACGTCAAGTCATTCTTGGATAACAGGACGGCTACGCTCCGACTTGCCGACCTCTCCACGGAGACACTCTCGCTGGGGAGCAGGGGCACCCCCCAAGGCTCGGTCATCTCCCCTATGCTTTTCAACCTTGCCATGGCGGGACTTGCTGAGAAACTAGGGCAGATCCACGGGCTCGAGCATACCATATACGCAGATGACATCACCATGTGGGTGTCCAAAGGAACCCTGGGCATGGTGCAGGACATCTTGCAAGAAGCAGTGAACGCCATAGAAGAATTTCTAGTTCCCACAGGACTCAGATTCTCACCTACCAATTCGGAGCTGCTCGTAAGCAGACCCACGCAGAAAGGCCGCAGGCCATACTCGTCAGACTTCGACTATAATCAAGAAATTATCGTACGAACCACTTCGGGACACGCCATACCGTGCGTCGACAAAATCAGAGTCCTGGGTATGATCGTAGAGACTAAAGACGTCAATGCCTCTACGATTCAGAAGCTCATCACCAAAACCAACAATGCTATTGGGCTCATCAGAAGAATTGCCAATAGACACAGGGGCCTCAAGGAACATAACCTCATCAAACTCATACACGCGTTCGTCACCTGTCACTTCGCATACGTTGCAGCAATGCTCAATTGGACACGATCCGAAAGAGACAGACTGAACGCCCAAATCAGAAAGGTCACCAAGCAAGCCCTCGGCATTCCAACCAGCACCAGCAACGAGAAGCTGGGGCACCTGGGCATGCACAACACCCTGGAAGAAATTGCCGAAGCCCAGCAGCGCGCCCAGCTTGCTAGGCTTTCGACGACGCCTCCGGGGCGCACGATCCTAGAGAAGCTAGGCTTTGCACAAGGACACATAGAAAAAGACTTTGCGGACCTCCCACGGGACATACGCGCCAGGATCACGGTCCGCCCTATACCCAGAAACGTACACCCCGAAAACAACAGGGGCAGACGACAAGCGAGAGGACAATTCCTTCTTAACCAAGCCTTGGCGAACCGTGAACGCTCAGCTTTTGTGGACGCGGCGGCATAGATGGGAAACAAAGCTTTCGCAGTGGCCGTTGTGGACGGCCGCGGATCCACAAGATATGCAGCCACGGTATTTGCAAGGAAGCCTGAACAGGCCGAACAGGTTGCGATCGCTGTTGCGCTCACCGACGACAATCTTTCCCATATCTACAGCGACTCCATAGCCGCTATCAGAGCTTTCCAGAAGGGCACGGTCTGCGCACAGGCTCTCAAAATTGTTTCAAAGAAAGAGATTAAGAAACACTTCATATACTGGTTCCCGGCACACCTAGGACCAAAGCTCGGCGACGTCCCCAACCTTAACGAGGCGGCACACGAGGCTGCGCGCGCGCTTACAGACCGCGCGGCTTCACCCGACCACTCGGAGAATAAGGACGCGCCCACTACATACAACGAAGTCACTAAACACTACTACCTACAACACAGACAATATAGCACGCCACACCGCACGCTCACTCGAGCTCAAGCGGTTACACTCAGAATGCTACAAACAGACACATACCCCACTCAAAACAGATTACACCATTACATGCCTGAGCTCTACGACAAGTATTATTGCACCAATTGCAATACATCCCTTAACATTTATCATTTACTCTGGCCGTGCTCGCAAGCTCACGTAAACTACGAACAGGACAAGCGCAAGTTTGAAGAGGCAATCCGGAGCGAAGAACTCGCTCCCCAACTCTGGGCCGTCCAGCAGGTCCACGACGCCGCCAGGAAACTCAACCTCCCGGTTCCGTCGTGGGAGACGCCCACTCCATGAGAGCCCAAAGCTCTCGTGGCCTGCAGGACCTGAATAAAGTTGATTTCCTTCCTTCCTTCAAGTAGTCTTTTGCCATATACATTATGTACAGGAGGCAGGTTGAAATTTCCAGCGGCAGTGCTTCTCGTAGCACGCGATGATGAAAAAGATATGGACACAGGGAAAGGATGATTACGTTTCACAACACTGTTTACGTAGCTAGCTGTTTTATGCTCACGCATAAGATTGAATGGCAATATGTTTAGTTGATTTAACAGTGGCCTGCTGTGTGTATCGGTTCTCAAGCGCGTCATGATTCTTAATGCCCGCTTTTGTATAACCAAATGAAGCATATAACAGAGTGAAGCTTCAATGCAGCCGGGCCCCGTCACTGTAGTGCAGATGCCAAAGTGCCGGGCCACGTCACTGTAGTCGCTACCTTTAGAGTATTGGTGGGAAAGAAGCAGGGAAGAGATTGATAGGTCAGATCCACTACAGGCATAGGTAACGCTACAATGTAGATATAGAATTTTTAAGGAAGCAGCAAAAAGGAGTCGGAAGAAGTATACAAAGTGCAGGACTGTAAAGCAATGTATACACGTTTTACAGCATCATACCCGTAGGCACCGCCATATTAGCTCACGTGACAGCGTCTGCCATTGAGAACCTTCTGATCGGCGTTTGCTCGCTCGTTTACAAGAGTAAGGGCGGCCGCAGGCACAGCTCAGACAGCGGCTATTTCGGCCACCACGGTGAGAGGCGAGTTCGTATACGACATAATACTTTGGCGGAAGTTGCACAGGCAGTGTAAGTATCCTTTTCGATTATCCATTCTGTCTACGCTTCAATTCTAACAGTCTGCAAGCTTGCCGCCTGAAGGCGACGAATGTAGCTGCTTGATGTTTGCTTTTACCTTTTCTATTGTCTTTACAATGGTAGATATGTACGGCAGTTACCGCTGCACGCGCGCCCGTTGTCGTGAACTGTATGTGCGCAACAAGATCGATCAGGACTAGGCACGAGTGCACTCGCAGTAACAAATGCCTTTTAATTTACGACCTGCTCCGACCACGGTGGCTGAAAAATTCCGACCGCGTAATAGGTGCCAGCGCTGATCAGATAACTTGGGAAAAATTTTCCGATTACTTACAGGAAAATTCAGATGTACTCGCGTACGTTTGAGCAAAAATTGTGCAAGGGGCCAATATTTCTCTCGCCAGCTGTTTGACTGTCGGCGCAGAAAGAAAAGTCGCGGTGCCCGCCTATACCAGCCCACATATGACTTCGCTATTATAGAAATTGAAATTTCTCGAGTACGTCGGTCGCACTTGCGTGGGGCCGAACATAGTGCCGGCTTGCATGCTTATCGAAGTTCGACACTCCGTGACATTTTGCGCCGGAGGTGGCGGTAACGCTGTGCTGCGGCAGGTGGTGGTAGCCCGGCAGTCACTGCCGGCAGTCGGTCATCACCGGCAATTTGCTATCCCACCCTCGCGGTAGGGCTTGTCGTGTTCGTCTTGCGGAATTGTGTGAGCGACAAAAGGTCGAAAATAAGGGCATTCCTTGCGCAACCGAGGCAGACGAAACGCGCCACATTTTACACACTCAAGTCGCTGTCGCAGTTTTTGCCGTTCACAACAGAGTACGTATTACCTCTGCTTTTCCACGTATCAAGTAAATGCCCCTAAGCGATTCCCGGCCTCTCCTCAGAAGGTTGCTGGAGCGGTGCGGGCGGCGGCTGATGCCTGCTATAGCTCTCGATTCAGAAGGGGTTCAATGTCGGCGGCAGTGTACGTAGCGGCCCCTGATGCGCAGTGCACAGATTGCTCGCTGTGAAAAGTCTTGGGTATTCAACCCTGATCATCTCAAGGAGACTCGGTGACTACTCGTCAACGCCCCGTTTCAGAGGGGATACCAATAAATCATCATCAGACACTCGCGTCATACTGCTAAAAATTGGCTGATTGTACATGTAAGGTACTTCGGAGTAGTTAAGTGAAGCTGCTCTGCACATATCACCTGCTAAGTCGGCTGTAATAGCATATATCACCTTAAACAACGCGCTCGTCGAACAATGAGCCGACTGTACCTTGACGAAACGCCTGTAAGCTGGGTGCGGAAACCCCGTTATTTGGGGTTAATTGCGGATGATCGCATCTCTTGGCGGCCTGCCATTAAATTTGTACAACGCAAATCGCACTCTCTCCTTAAGTATGTGGCCGCTTTGACTGCTAGAGGTGCTGGTTGCGACCAAACAATGGTTCTCCAGGTGTACCAGTCATCTACTCTCAGGCATGATGTATGCGTCACCAGTACTGAACGTACCACTTATTAGTTTGATGGCCCTACTTGAACGAGATCATCGCGTTGCCCTTCGACTAATGCTTGGATTACCTGGTCGCTCTAGATATGGCATCTCGGGCATATTCTGGCGTTGTATCGAGAACGGCTGGGGAGGATCGTGTCAAACGGTAGTTAGGGACTCGTCCATACAAGAGAAAAAATGTAGAGAAACCAGTAGAATCATGGCGGGACGTATAGTAACCGAATGCGACGAACGGCAGAGCGGTATCCCAGTCACGGTGGTCGGTAGAGACGTACATAGCCAGCATTTCTGCGATAGTTCTATTGAGCCGCTTTTTGAGGCCGTTGGTCTGAGGGTAATACGCCGTTGTAAACTTGCGCTTTGTAGCGCAGGTGTGCAAGATGTCCTGGACAACTTGTGAGAGAAAGTAGCAGCCCCAGTCGGTAAGGAGTTGTCGGGGAGTGCCATGGTGAAGTATCACTGCGTCGAGAACGAAGTCAGCGACGTCGGTTGCACAACTGGTAGGGAGAGCTCGCGTGATCGCGTACCGGGTCGTGTAGTCCGTAGCAAGTGCTATCTACTTGTTCCCACTAAGCGATAGAGGAAAAGGGCCAAGGAGATGAAGACCAACCCGAAAGAATGGCGAATATGGTATTTCAATGGGCTGAAAACGGCCAGCTAATAGTGCTGCTGGTTTTTTGTGGTGCTGACATGATTTACAGGAGGCGACGTAACGGCAAACGGGACGTTAAATACCTGGCCAGAAGAAACGACGCCGAAGACGGTCATATGTCTTTGAGATTCCCAGATGACCATCGGTTGGTACATCATGCAACTGTGCGAGCACAGTCTGAAGCATATGCTTGGGAACGACCAGGAGTGGTTCACGGCCATCACGGTGCATGTCAATTGTAACGGTACAATATGCCATCTTGCATCACAAATGTACGCGAAGAGGGTGAAGTCGGCAGATCCGTCAGGCTCAGAATGATGTCTCTCAGGTAAGTGTCGCGTCGTCGCTCATTGGCGATGTCACCAAACGCGGTAAGCGCGAGGACGCAAATTGGCTCGCCGGTCTCAGGCTGGTCTGGTGGGTCTACTGGATAACGTGACAAGCAATCAGCGTCCCCATGGAGTCGGCCTGTCTTATTTGGGGCCTATGCATAGTCAATCCGCCCGTCCGTTCCGCCCTCGTCCGCCCTTATACACTCTCTGTAAGAGTACTCTTGGAGCCGTGGAGCCCACCGACCGAGACGTCCTGCTGGATGTTTTAAAGATGAAAGGCAGCATAGGGCGTGGTGATCGGTGATAACCCCGAAAGGCCGTCCGTAGAGGCATGGGCGAAATTTACCCACTGTCCAAACTTGGGCGAGGCATTCACGTTCGGTTATCGAGTAATTGCGTTCGGCTGGGGATAGAAGACAGCTAGCGTACGCATTGACACAGTCGCAACCGTGCTGTCGTGCCAAAACAGCGCCGATACCGTGACCGCTGGCGTCGGTGCGAATTTCCGTAGGGGCGGACACGTCAAAGTGGCCGAGAATCCGTGGACGTCGCCTCGTCAGCTGAGTGAATGTACTAGCTTGGTCGGGACCCCAGACAAAAGTCACGTCTTTCTTAAAAAGTTCCGTTAGAAGGCATGCGATGTCAGCAAAATATCGCACGAATCTGCGGAAGTAGGAGCAGAGGCCTACGAAGCTGCGAATGTCGGTTGCGCAGATTGGCACAGGGAAAACCTTGACCGGGCGAACTTTCTCCGGATCAGGATAAACACCGGAAGAGTTGAAGAGGTGTCCGAGCACAGTAAGTTGCCGGCGACCGAAATTACATTTTGTGGAATTGAGCTGTAGTCTCGCCTTACGTAACACTGAAAGAACTGTCAAGGGACGCTCAAGGTGCTTGTAAAAAGTCGACGAAAAGACAATGACTTCATCGAGGTAGCACAAACAGATTGACCACTTTAGGCCGTGAAGGAGGGCGTCCATGGTTCGCTCGAATGTGGCGGCAACATTGCATATCCCTAATGGCATCACCTTAAGCTGATATAGCCCATCAGGTGTATTAAATGCTGTCTTTTCACGATCCGTGTCGTCTACTGCAATATGCCAATACTCGGAACGAAGGTCTATCGAAGAAAAATACTTGGAACCACCGAGACAGTCAAGGGCGTCATCTATCTGAGGTAAGGGTACACGTCATTTTTTGTTACTTGGCGCTGTATAACGTAAGACTATTCCAATGTGTTTTTATTCCAATCTCCTGACGTCAAATTCGCGTAACCGCCGACGCAAGCATCGGGCGGTCACCCGAAGGGCTGTCTGAACAAACCAATCAAATGCTCCCCTCGTTCATAGGAGGTCACTTTTGTTCGCTTGAAAAACGAATAACATTGCCTGCACTGAGCGGCTTGTCTTATCTGATTGGCTCACAAGAGGCGAGGAACATGTTCAAGTGAAGATGGGGCCGAGCCACTGCACTGAATATCGATAACCGGATGAAGAGGGTGGTGCCGGCGTCTGCGATTGGTCCGCTTTCTCTTACTTAGCTTGTAGCGGCTTATCTAAAATCGCAGCGGCATGCAATGCACAGTTAAGAATGCCGCTAAAACGGATCCTCGCAAAGAAGAGTTGGCAGAACGAGGTCGTAAACGTGTCCACAGTTCTCCAAAACGTTACACGGCCACACAAAACGCTTTATTACACGCAAATAAACCCATGCTCACCGGCAGGTGCGAGTAGTCAGTGCCGGAGTGAACGGCGGCAGCCATATTTTATTCCTTTCGGAATGGGGCAGCCTGCGGCTATTCAGAAGAAAATTCAGTTTTGTTCGGCATATTAATACATCTTACACGCGTACACGTCACCTTGACGCGGTGAGTTTTTGCGAGTTTGTGACGTCGCGTGAGAGGCAGGTGAAGTGGGTACAGCGCGAAAACTTTAGACCAATAGCCGAAGGCTAATGGCAAAAAGGCGTCAAATCAGAAATAACTTGTTTTGTTTTGTTCAGTCACATTATGCATAATCAGTGTGTATACGTCATATCAGATGGGGAGCTATCGCAGTTTTCGTGACGTCGCTTAACAGACAGGTGATGTGGGGGTGGTCCAAAAAAGTTTTTCACCAATCGCGGTGGGCTGATTGCAGAATTGGAATAGAAAAGTTTGGAATAGTTTTACGTTATAGCGCCCTTGGTTAAGATTCCGGTAGTCAATACAGAAGCGCCAGTTGTTCTTCTTTCTAACGAGCACGACAGGAGATGCCCATGTGCTTGAAGGCTCGATGGTATCAGGGGCAAGCATTTTGTCAACGTCTTTTTGTATAACTTAGCGCTCAGCGGAGGAGACACGATAGGGACGTCGGTGTATGGGTGTGGCATCGCCGGTGTGAATCCGATGCTTGACAACTGTTGTTTGGCCCAGTGATCAACCAACAGTTGAGATCAAAAATGGCCTGGTACGACATGAGCAGGCACCGAAGCGCGTATACGTGTTCGGCCGTAAGGTCAGTGGCGATCATCGTTATGTTATTTATCTAACATCGTGGGGTTCGAATCAATAGCAGCAGGAGGAGGTGCAGCAGACTCAATTAAGACGGAAACATGATAGTCGGAGGCTGGAGCTAGGGTTGCAAGAGAGATACCCTGGGGTATCACTTGAGGGCATAGTCCAAATTCACAATAGGAAGACATGCGCCATTGCCCTTTATACTGATGAGCGAGTGCGGGAACATGACATTCTGCGAACAGAGCACGGTAGCGTTGGGCGACACGATGTAATCGCCGTCGTCCACAAGGGGATCAGGAGAGACGTCGATGTACGTCACGGCTAGATGTGGTAGACGAATGTAATCGGCGGAAGACAGCCGACTCGGCGCAGGACCAGAAGGCTCAACGGCATGAGGTAAGGCAAGCTGGACAACCCCTACAGAGCAGCCAATAAATGCCGAATGTGTCGAGAGAAAATGAACTCCTAAATATGATTGCATGTGAGCACTGATCCAAGACGTAAAACAAAACTGAAGTGTGACGTCCGGCAACAGTGACACGGGTGGCACACAACCCAACAACAAACAGCTGGAGTCGCGCCATCGGCTACGCGGACTACAGCTATCGGAGCAGAGGTAACAACTTCTTTCGGAGACGAATACGGAGGTTTGAGTTCATGACCGATATGTGGGTGTCGGTGTCAATGAGTGCGATGACAGCTAGGTTTACCGTCCAACGTCTACGTTGACGAGGTTGTGATGCCCAGGTAATGTGAGCAGAGGAATTTGGCGTCGGGTCGTCGTGGCAGGTTCACCTCTCGGAGTTGCGCCCGTCAGTTTCCCGATGAGCGGCGTGAGTACGAGGGAGAAGGAGAGCGGCGACGCAGATGTGAGCGGGGCAGGTGTAGGGACGGCGAAGGGGAGCGGTTTGGTCGTACTAGAGATAATGGCAGAGCACTGTCGTCGTCATTCTGTACCGGCACTCGGGAGCTACCACCTGGACGTCGAATGTTTCGGTAGCCCGGCCAAGGCTGCGAGCTCCAAGCACTGCGACAAAGGCGGGAAATGTGTCCAACGCGTCCACAACAGAAGCAGATGGGCCTGCCATCGGAATGGGTGTGCGGTAGCGTGATTAAAAGACAGGACAAGACAAACAGGGCCACATACAGCGATGTGTGCGTCCTTGTGTGTCTTCTTTTGTCCTGTCTTTTATTCGCGCTACCATACATCTATTCAAGATGTGTTAATTACCAACAAGCCTACATTGCAACCCTCGTGAACTGTCATCGGAAGTGCGCCGTTCGGAAGGACGAACGGTTGGACGTCTGTATAACTCAGGTGGGCGGTAGTCATGTCCGTTGACTGGACAAAGCGTCTGCAATCCTGCGTTTGCTACTTCTTGACGCACAATGGTCTGGATAAGGGAAATGGTTGCATGGGACTCGTCAGGGTTACGCACCTGAAGGGGAACTGGGGAGGCAATTTCAAACTCACGGCGAATGACGCGCACAATATTGTCAGATGCAGCAGGAACGGTTCGAACGGGTTGGAGACGAAGGTCCTCAGGTAGACGTCGCAGCCGTGTTCGGTAGGCGTGTGAAGTTCGGAGTAACGCGGCGACTTTCTGCTTCTTCACAGCGTCGGCATTCATTGATGACGTCTTGCACTGTGGATGCGTTCTTTAAAACCAGAAGTGTAAACTCGTAATCCGGGATAGCATTGAGGATATGCGCAACCTTTTCCACTTCCGTCATCGTGTCATCGACTTTGTGACAAAGCGCCAGCACGTCCTGGATGGACGTCACATAAGACTCGGTACAAGTCTGAGTTCGGCATGCAAGTTCTTTCTGCGCAGCACGACGGCGTCCGATGGACTTGCCGAACGGATCGACGAGCTTTTGCTTGCATACCTCCGATCTCGTAAGTTCCTGTTCGTGGTTCAGAAACCAGAATAGTGTCATGCCCACCAGGTAAAATATTGTAACCAACAGTTACGACAGCCGTTTCTATCAAAACTAATTTATTCTGGGCGAACCCGTGCCCACCAACAAAAACGACCCTCGAGCTTCGCTTCTTCGAACGTCGTTCTCCTCTTTTTCGCCTCCTGTCGCGTGCCAGTCCGATTCTCGCGCACGAGCCGCCGGTCTGTCAGCACCGGCACAGCGTTGCCTTGCGGCGCTTTGCTTGACGCTTGCGGTGTGGCGGCTCTTTGAAACGCAGTTGGGATGTGGCGGCCGTCTTTCTGTTCTCGCAATGCTGGCGGCATTAGCCCCCTCCGAAGAAGCATCGTCCCTATGCGTAGAAAAGGCCTCGAAAGGCCAACTACTTCAAAAGGACAGTGGTCAGAGGATGGCCGGTGCTAGGCTTGATCGTATGTGCAAATTCTGTTAGTAAATACCTTTAATGGTAAGGCTTCATTCGTACTACGTGTACGACCTCTGGGCGAGTCCTGCGTCTTGTGGAGCAGACTTCGCCTTCAGGAGTTCCCTCGTAATTTAAGGGACTTAGCCGGTGAAGTACTCTGCAGGGGCCAAAGTAACGGCGCAGTAACTTCTCCGAAAGACCGGGCGTACGTATAGGCGTCCATACCCACACTTTGTCTGCGGGGTTGTACTGTACCTCTCTTCGCTCTAGGTTTTACCGGCTTGCGTCGACGTATTGCTGTTGTACGATACGGTGCCTTGCCAACTGCCGTGCTTCTGCCCTTTCTATGTACTCACTAACGTTAGGGTCGTCTTCGCTGCTGTTGTTGTTTACAGATAACATCGCGTCTAGTGTCGTTGTTACTGTCCGATCGTAAACAAGCTCAAATGACGTGAAATGTGTCGTCTCTTGTACTGCAGTATTATACGCAAAGGTAGCATATGGCAGAATACTGTCCCATGTCCGATACCCCATGTCCACGTACACTGAGATCATGTGAGCGAGTGTTCTATTGAGCCGTTCAGTCAGGCCGTTTGTTTGCGGATGGTACGCTGTGGCTTTACTATGAGCAGTATGTGTTAATTACATAACAGACTGCATCAAACGGGCCATAAAAGCTGTTCCCTTGTCTTTTACGAGTACCTTAGGTGCGCCATGTCGTAACACTATGTGTGTGACAAAAAACTGAGCCACTTCAATGGCGGTTCCTTTTGTAAGAGAAGATGTCTCAGCATGCCGAGTCAGGTAATCGGTTGCTACCACAATCCACCGCTTTCCTGAGTTTGAAACGGGAAATGGTCCAAGTAAATCCACTCCTATTTGTTCAAATGGTGCTGCTGGGTGGCTCTATCGGTTGCAGAAAACCTGCTAGTTTGAGTGGCGGTGTTTTTCGTCTTCGACAATCTCGGCACGATTTGGCATAGTGCTGCACTGAATTCATCAACTTCGGCCTGTAATATTTCTGGCGAATTTTCGCCAGAGTCCTACTAACGCTTATGTGACCAGCTGCAGGATCATCATGGCAAGCTTCTAAGATCTCAGCTATCAGCAATGATGGTACGAGAAGTAGAAACATCTCACCACTGTGCTCGAAGTTTCGTTTGTACAGGACGTTGTCCCGGAGGACATACGAACACAATCCGCGGACGAAAACTCGAGGCACTTTCACTTGTCGACCCTCGAGATACTCGATGAGCAGGAGTAATTCCGGATCAGTACGCTGATGATGAGCCATTTCCGTCGTATTCACAGCCCCTAGAAATGGGAAATCTTGCTCGTGTTCAGGTGACGTAGCTTCGATTAGTGCGCGTGATAAGCAATCAGCATCATTGTGCTTGAGACCGGACTTGTAAACGACCGTAATGTACTCCTGTAGACGCAAACTCCACCTACCGAGTCTTCCAGAAGGGTCCTTGAGGTTCGCCAGCCAGCACAATGAATTATGCTCGCTGATGGCTCGAAACGGTCTGCCATATAACTATGGCCGGAACTTACTGATGGCCCATATAACCGCCAGGCATTCCTTCTGTAGCTGAGTAATTTGCCTCGGCTTTTCATTAGGTACGGCTTGCGTACGCAATAACTTTTTCTTCTCCATTCTGCCACTGAATAAGTATGGCACCGAGACCAACTTTCGTTACTCGCGTCGGCGTGGATGTCCGTTTCGGCATTTCCATCAAAATTGGCAAGCATAGGAGAACTCTGCAAACGCCGTCGTAACTCAGAGAAGGCGTCTTCTTGTTCTTTCTCCCATAGAAAGGGGACACCTTCTTTGGTCAGTCGCGTGAGTGGTTCGGCAATTTTAGAAAAATTTTCTACGAAACGTCTGTAGTAGGCACACATTCCCAGGAAACGTCTAATAGATTTTTTGTCTCTTGGCTTCGGAAACATTTTTACTGCAGTGATCTTCTCAGGATCGGGGCGGACGCCTTCAGCACTATGTGTCCGAGAACGCGGAGCTCCCGAAAGCCGAAGTGGCATTTTTGGGGTTTTATGGCCAATCCCACCGTACGAATAGCATCCAGAACTGCTCTCAGTCCCTGCACGTGCTGCTCGAATGTAGTGGAGAAGACCACCACATCATCAAGATAGACGAGGCACGACTGCTATTTCAGTCCGGAGAGAACAGTGTCCATCATCCTCTGGAAGGTGGCGTGCGCAGAACACAGACCGAATGGAAGCACCTTAAACTCGTATAGACCATCCAGCGTCACAAATGCCGTTTTTTTCACGATCTCGCTCGTCCACTTCTATCTGCCAGTATCCGCTTTTGAGGTCCAAAGAAGAGAAGTAAGCATTGCGTAGTTTGTCTAACGTGTCGTCGATGCGTGGGAGTGGATAAACCTCTCGCTTCGTGACGAGGTTGAGTTTCCTGTAATCAACACAAAATCGTAGGGTGGTATCCTTCTTTTTGACCAGGACTAGTGGAGACGCCCACGGGCTATTGGATGGCTGAATTGCATCGTCCTTGAGCATTTCCTGTACTTGACTTCTTATCGCTTCTTTCTTTCGGAGCCACTCGGTACGGGTGTTGGCGCACTGGTCTTGCAGGTTCTTCGACCACAATGCGGTGTTTTGCGACTAGAGTACGAAGGACTTTAGATAAAGTCGAAAAGCATTCAGCTAACTCTGTGACCAAGCTCACGATCTTATCTCTTTGTGGTGATGACAGCTCTCGGTCAATGTCGATGGAGGTAAGGACACTGTCTAAAGTGACAGAAGCTGGTCATACAGCATCGAGGGTTGACACATCCGCAAGTTGTGCATAGTCATGAAGAGACGCTATGGCTGTTCCCTTCGCCACGTGTTGTACTTCATTGCCAAAGTTAGTCAAGAGGACATCCGCACCTCCGTTACGCAGATGAACTAGGCCTCTTGCCACGCATATTTGCTTTTCCAGTAGCAGCCCGATATTTCCGTCTGCAAGTCCATCATAATCACGAAATACGTCGCTCCTTACAACAACAGTCACACTGCACCATGCCGGAACCGTCACGTGTTCATCCACAATACGGAGAGGACAAATATGTGGCTGTTCTGTATCAGAAATGGTAACAGCATTTTCTGTTGAGAACAACACGCGTGATTCTTGCAAGTCGATAATTGCGCCATTCGTTTGCAAAACGTCCATGCCCAGTGTCAGCTCACGGGAACACACAGAGAGAACAATAAAGCTGCAGACGTATGTAAAGCCGCTAATTCCGATTCTTACTGTGCACATTCCTACAGGGTCGACTAAGTGTCCCCCATACCCGCCGTGGTTGCTCAGTGGCTATGGTGTTAGGCTGCTGAGCACGATGTCGCGGGATCGAATCCCGGCCACGGCGGCCGCATTTCGATGGGGGCGAAATGCGAAAGCACCCGTGTACTTAGATTTAGGTGCACGTTAAAGAACCCCAGGTGGTCGAAATTTCCGGAGTCCTCCACTACGGCGTGCCTCATAATCAGAAAGTGGTTTTGGCACGTAAAACCCCATAATTTTTTTTTAAGTGTCCCCCCGCTGTACGTATTGGAGATCCAGTCCAATGGGTCAATACCTTTTTCAATTTTCTGGCTAGTACACACCTAATAACTGAATAGTCCGCACTAATGTCTATCAAAGCGGTCACTTCGAAGTCGTCGATGATGACGCGCAAATCAGCAGTAACGGCGTCATCACTACACTTGTTCGTCGTTTCGTCACTGCCGTCGTCTTGTCGCATTGGCGATGGAGGGCCTTCGGTGTTCCGAGCGTCAGCGGCCTTGCCTCCACCGGTCACTGGCTCTAGTTTTCCCGTCGAGGACTTTGTGAGCGATGCCTCGGGGAAACGGAAGAGGAACGCGGACTGGGCGACCTATGACGCATAGGCGCTGCCGATCGAGGTTCATGTTGCTGGGAGTTCCGAATAGTTTGGCGCGTAGATAAAAATGCTTCATTTCATCAGGGCGCTCACCGTTTCGAGGGCAAGGCGCATTCACAGAGAAGCCCCGCAGTCCTACTCGGCGATACTGGCATTCCCGGTATAGGTGACCAGCCTCTCCCCACAGTGGTACCAGAGGGGACGCCGGTCTGCAGTGCGCCATACATCGCTTTTACGTGGTCTTCCTTCTACCATGGGTGGCACATTGCGAGGAAGCACCTGGGGTGTTGTGGCCGTTCGTCCAAAGTCGGTGCGTCCTAGGTCCTGACGTAAAACTTGAGCGTACGATATCCGCGGCTGACGCTCTGGCTCATAAATTACTTGCCGGACTTCTTCGCGTATGACATCGGCAAGTGAGGACACCGTAGGAGCGCTTTGAGCCAGCTGCAGTTTTTGCAGTTCTTCTCTAACGACGGACCTCACCATTTCGCGTAGGATGTCCACGTTGTTGGGGAGGGCTCCTTACGTCAAATGATGCGACGCTTACATTTATGTTGTACTGCCGCGCACGCTGCTGCAGCGTCTTCTCCATCGTCGTCGCCTCTGATTGAAATTCGGCTACAGTGCGGAGCGGATTACGAACCAGGCCGGCAAAAAGCTCCTGTTTCACACCGCGCATTAGCTGCCGCAATATCTTGTCCTCAGCCATGTTTGGATCGGCTCGGCGGAAGAGGTGGGTCAGATGGTCACACTTTCATTGTTCCGCTGGTTCCTCGCCTGAAGAGCGGCTTCTGCCCTCTCTCTGCGGTCCGTGCTCGGGTACTTAGCAAGAAGCTCTCGTCGGAAGTCCTTCCGCGATGATAACGACGCTTTGTGGTTTTGAAACCACGTGCGTGCAGATTCCTCCAGCGCGAAGTACACATACCGGAGTTCAACTTCAAGTTAAGTTCAAGTTTATTCTTCTTCTAGTACAGACTAGAAACGTCCTCCCGGGCTAAAAGCTGCCGTGAGCAGCTTGACTGGACCCAGGAGGCGTTATACATAGCAGCGCGATAACAGTAACCTTTTTGGTACAGAAAGAACTTAAGCAGAAATTTACTAAACATAAACTAAACATAAATTCTTTGTTTCGTCCCAACCGTTACATCTGGCCACACGCTCGATGTTTTCGAGCCAGTCCTCGGCATCCTCGAATGTGCCTCCGTGAAAGGATTCTGGCGTCCGGGGTGAGTCAACGACAACGTGAGGAGGGGTTACTCGAGTAGCCATCGCACTGGTACCTCGGCTGTCTGCCGCCGCTGCCTTTGGTGAATCGACGAGAAGACCAAACTCGGGGGCCTCACCTCGTATTCGGTGGCTCGTGCGTTGGTGGATAGGCGTTAATTCCGTTGGCTCCAAACTTCAGGGATCCGGGCTACCTTCCCTGGCGTGTGTGCGGCTTGGAATCATACCCAGCATCTCCACCACATATGTAACCAACAGTTACGACAGCCGTTTCTATCAAAACTAATTTATTCTGGGCGAACCTGTGCCCGTCAACAAAAACGTCCCTTGAGCTTCGCTTCTTCGAACGTCGTTCTCTTCTTTTCCGCCTCCTGTCGCGTGCCAGTACGACTCTCGCGCACGAGCCGCCGGTATGTCAGCACCGGCCCAGCGTTGCCTTGCGGTGGTTTGCTTGACGCTTGCGGTGTGGCGGCTCTTTGAAACGCAGTTGGGATGTGGCGGTCGTCTTTCTGTTCTCGCAATGCTGGCGGCAATATGATATTCGCTAGCATCAGAGTCGGGTCACAGTTGTTGCTAGTGCTCACCCGTTCGTACAGTTGAAGCCAATCTTCGACGTCGGCATTGTCAGAGCCGGAAAAGGTACCCAGATCACGCGGTTGTGTGAAGACGACTGGGCGGTTGGCGGCGGATGGTTGAGGCACGGTTGGTGACCTGCTCGAAGCATTCTCGTCCACGCCGTGCGCTGGCATTATAGATGCTGCCTCAAGGAGAGTCGGCTGCGTAGGTTCGTCTTGAAACTTGAAAAAACCGCACTCTCCGCCAAAATGTCACGGAGAGAAAAGACACTTGAAAATATATTTACGAGATATATACAGCGGGCAGAAAGAAGTTGTTGTTGTAGCCTGTCAGACGTGTGGCTCCTACCCACGATGGGGGAACCAAACCCGACCTGTGTAAATAGAAATTCAGGGAGGGAATGCGGCAGCGTAATTTGGCGAGGCAGACCTCAAGCATCTTTGTGCAACGGGATTCGCTATGCCAGGGAAATGCCAGGTGCTTATACTCTGGAGAAGCAGTCAAATGTGGGTTTGATTAGGCTAATCTAATTGATGGCATACAAAATCTTGCCGCCGTGATCCGTGCTGTCACTGGTAGAATAGGAAGAACAGGGCCAGATAGTGATGTATTTGCCAGTGAATCAGCAGTTTCATCAAAAAACAAACCTTTATGACCAGGCACCCAAAGCAAATGAACACATTGCACATGGGCAGGAACTAGTAAGTGGAAGAGTTTTAGCAATGGTGACCCATTAGTAGCGGAAAGGCAAGAGCATACAGAAAGGGAGTCAGTAAGAATAGCACCTGTTGTAATCATTTGGTCTAATTTATGTAAAGCTAGGATTACTGCTAAAAACTCGGCCAGAAAAATAGACACGGCAGCGTAATTTGGCGAGGCAGACCTCAAGCATCTTTGTGCAACGGGATTCGCTATGCCAGGGAAATGCCAGGTGCTTATACTCTGGAGAAGCAGTCAAATGTGGGTTTGATAAGGCTAATCTAATTGATGGCATACAAAATCTTGCCGCCGTGATCCGTGCTGTCACTGGTAGAATAGGAAGAAAAGGGCCAGATAGTGATGTATTTGCCAGTGAATCAGCAGTTTCATCAAAAAATAAACCTTTATGACCAGGCACCCAAAGCAAATGAACACATTGCACATGGGCAGGAACTAGTAAGTGGAAGAGTTTTAGCAATGGTGACCCATTAGTAGCGGAAAGGCAAGAGCATACAGAAAGGGAGTCAGTAAGAATAGCAGCTGTTGTAATCATTTGGTCTAATTTACGTAAAGCTAGGATTACTGCTAAAAACTCGGCCAGAAAAATAGACACAAAATCAGGCAATCAAACAGAAAAAGACCAGTCAAATGCGGGACAAAATATTCCAATGCCAGCTTTTTCGTCGCAATGTGAGGCATCTGTTGCAATGATAATGTTTGTTTCTATGCTGCTTGGGTGGTCTTGCAACATGACGTTTAAGATGCCGTAAGGGAGTAGTTTAGTGTGGTTTGGGAAAATGTCATCGAACCTGATCTCTGGGTAATTTGAATGCGTATTATTAGGAAGCACATCGCGAATTTGCACATTTAGTGGTTCAAGTAACGTTTGCACAAATATAATCTGTGGTCTATGAAACCTGGGCCAATTAACAGGAAAAAATAATTCTGGGTCGGAGATGAAAATTATTTGAGGACGGTATAATGGTGACTCATATAGCCTTAAGAAAGTATGAACGGTCAAAAGGTGAAATCGGCATAAAATGGGTGGGATTCTTGCTTCCAGGTATAATACGGCATTTGCAACGTATCTTGGGGGGCCTATATAAGCGCAGATGTAGCGCCTCTCCTTCCAACAAAACTAGCGGCCGAAGCTGATATGATGGAACACCTCAGAATAAAACATATCCAAATTGTAACACCAGACGAACGTACATTTCATATACCATCAAGAGGGATTTTCTTCGCATACCTCTTCTTGGATTGCTCAACTTGCGCAAAATGCCCACTATACGAGCTCCTTTTGTCGCAATATATTCAATATGCGGCAGCCAGTTAAGATTTCCGTTTTAAATAACTCTAAGATACTTGAGTTACTCTAATTGTGGGATATCTTCGAGATGATAGTTAAGCGATATGCATACTGGGTCTTTAACGGGAAAAACAAGGACAGGCACACAAGATGGAGACCGTGCACGCGACTATCGGCGATCGTCGTCTTCGTCAGTCCTCTCAGCATCGTTCGCTCCTGCAGCGCCTCGTAACACTGTTGTTTCGGAAATGTTGGGAGTATAAACAGACTGTATTTACAATGTATATACAAGGAGAGTCAATGGGGTTAAGATGGCTGACTAGCAATAACACGGAGCAGCCAGCGCGTCGCGATCTTCTTCCTCTCTCACCTTTTTATGCTTCCCTAACAGGACCCCCGGCTGCTGAAGCGCCGTCTCGGCGCATGGTAGGCGAAGAACTGCGTGCGAAGTATGGCTTCAGCCGCAAAACGTGCACGATGTCAATAGGCGTCGGACTTCAGGATGGATGAAACTGTAACGGCGCGATCTCGTAATCGGCTGAATCGGCGCGATCTTGGCTGAAACGCAAAAGACTTACAAAACGCTTTGTATTCCATAACTGAGGTTTCTTAGCGCACGAAAAGGGACGAAAGAAAGTGGCGAGACGAGGACACAGCGCTAACTTCCAACAATGGTTTTATTCCACGAAGCGGTACACACATATATATATATAGGTAACGCACACAACCGTACGCATGCGCATATGTACTGATTTCTAGTCAAATGAGACAGCAACGAGACATGTGTAATGGAAAGTTAAGATGATATCAAGAATGAAAGAACGACCATGCATAGCCAAAAAAAACTTTTTTTTTTGTAATTGCATGATTAAAATGTAAAAAAAAAATTTTCGCTATGCATGGTCGTTCTTTCATCCTTGATATCATCTTAACTTTCCATTACGCATGTCTCGTTGCTGTCTCATTTGACTAGAAATCAGTACATATGCGCATGCGTACGGTTGTGTGCGTTACCTATATATATATATGTGTGTGTACCGCTTCGTGGAATAAAACCATTGTTGGAAGTTAGCGCTGTGTCCTCGTCTCGCCACTGTCTTTCGTCCCTTTTCGTGCGCTAAAAAACCTCAGTTATGGAATACCAACACGCCCTAACCTACGCTCTTTCAAGTTTTGTATTGCTCTCAGTTTCAACACCTCTGTATTCGGTCCTGTCAGCCCTTAGCATGAAAAGGCCAGAAGTTCAACGAGTTTAGAAAAGAAGGATGTAGCGCAGGCACGTACCCAGGGGGGGGGGGGCGATATTAAGAGGCATATCCCCCCCCTCCCCGCCCGCGCCACCACTCCTCACACATCCCTAAAGCGTTGCCAAATCAATGTTTAAACTTGACAGCTATTCGGCGGTCAACATTTTGCTGCCTTTTTCACTCATTCCGGATAGCAGCACTTATCGGCATCTCCTGGGGTGTGAAGGCCAGTTTTCTCATTGATTCGGTGCCCGCGCGATTAACTCGAGATGCATTCAGTTGTAACCATCTATTCAACGGTCACGCGCATCGCTGTTGCTTCGTTAGTTCAACCTTTTTTGTTTAGGCTGATCAAGGCACCAGGAAAGGGATTTGGTTTGGGGTCAGCTGGTCTGTATGCGCGTGGAACGAGTTGCGGCTGGAGGAAACGCCACTTGCGTTTACCTTTTCCTTCATTATTTCCTCGAGTGACGGCTCGCCGCGACGC
Source organism: Dermacentor andersoni (assembly GCF_023375885.2). Lineage (NCBI taxonomy): Eukaryota > Metazoa > Arthropoda > Arachnida > Ixodida > Ixodidae > Dermacentor > Dermacentor andersoni. The sequence continues at coordinate 30,717,465 of NC_092818.1, forward strand.
TGGTAGATCCTCGGAACCATATGCCCGCGATATGGTTTAGATAAGGAGGAAAATAGAATTATGCGAGACAACGTCCATCATCGAACCCTGCAATGACCCTTAGACCCATAAGCAATATGACTGTCACCCGTTACCTCGTCTGGTTTTTCCCTAATTGTACAGCACCTTTCGTACAAAATTGACAACTGTAAACAAGGATCGCGAGGAGTTGATAAATTAAGCGATCTATAAGGGTGAGAGCCAAGGCAACAGCCAAACAGGAAGGAAAAGTGAAAACTGACAAATTTAGCCGTTGTTTATAAAAAATATTTAGGGATCAACATCTTTTTATTTAAAAAGCAAGTTGAGAAAACGCCGCCGGAAGTGGAATACAAAGAATGACAGTTATCATTCGAGCTGCCTGACGTAGCCACTTCACTGCTGTGCTTATGCAGGTATTTTCGTAACCTTCCGCGGTGGTCGCAGTACGTCTAGAATCGCAGCGTCCTGCGCTCTACGCAGTTGTACGGGAGTGGCGGCCACGCATTGTTATCCAACTTCCCGAACAACAATACGAGTCGGTTGTGGCACTTGGTAGAGCCGTAAACGAGAGATCCAAAAGAACTGTGATTGCTCCGTAAGTGTATATTCTCTATAATCCTTCCAGAGCTGATTAAAAAAAAAAAGCTATTATAGTCGGATACAACTTCACTCTGCAGTGAAGCCCTGCTCACGCACTCATAACCACCAGCGAGTGTTTTTCCGTTAGGCTGCAAATAATTCGTACATCAAACTTTTCCTGTTACCCAAATACGGTGGTAACCAAAAAAATAAAATTGGTGCGAAATTTCCTACGTTTTCTCTCGCTTATTATAGTGGATATGCGAGAGCCAAATTTTTTATTGAACCGAAATAATATGCTTCCTTCGCTGCAACTATTTATCAAGTTTCACTTCCGTTGGCAGTGAAGTGTCATGAGTAAAACGGGTTCAGCAGTGAAATTAACTGCACCGCAGACTTTTAAAGAGTGAAATGCTGAGACTCCGTACACTTTGTCCATGTCTGTTGCACACCTCATTGCTTCCGCCGATGAAAAGACACCCCACACCTGGGCCGATCCTGATGCTTGTGCAATGCCGGACCGATCCGCGGCGGAGGTGAAGCAGGCGTTTAGCACTCCCCACACGTGGGCCGATCCCGAAGATGTGCAATGCCGGTCCGACCCGCGGCGGGAGTGAAGCAGGCGTTAAGCACTCTCCACACGTGGGTCGATCCCGAAGGTAGTGGAATGCCGGGCCGACCCGCGGCGGAGGTGAAGCAGGCGTTAAGCACTCCCCACACGTGGGCCGATCCCGAAGGTTGTGCAATGCCGGGCCGACCCGCGGCGGAGGTGAAGCAGGCGTTAAGCACTCCCCACACGTGGGCCGATCCCGAAGATTGTGCAATGCCGGTCCGACCCGCGGCGGGAGTGAAGCAGGCGTTAAGCACTCCCCACACGTGGGCCGATCCCGAAGATTGTGCAATGCCGGTCCGACCCGCGGCGGGAGTGAAGCAGGCGTTAAGCACTCTCCACACGTGGATCGATCCCGAAGGTAGTGGAATGCCGGGCCGACCCGCGGCGGAGGTGAAGCAGGCGTTAAGCACTCCCCACAACACGTGGGCCGATCCCGAAGGTTGTGCAATGCCGGGCCGACCCGCGGCGGAGGTGAAGCAGGCGTTAAGCACTCCCCACACGTGGGCCGATCCCGAAGATTGTGCAATGCCGGTCCGACCCGCGGCGGGAGTGAAGCAGGCGTTAAGCACTCCCCACACGTGGGCCGATCCCGAAGATTGTACAATGCCGGGCCGACCCGCGGCGGAGGTGAAGCAGGCGTTAAGCACTCCCCACACGTGGGCCGATCCCGAAGATAGTGCGATGCCGGGCCGACTGCGGCGGAGGTGAAGCAGGCGTTAAGCACTCCCCACACGTGGGCCGATCCCGAAGATTGTGCAATGCCGGGCCGACCCGCGGCGGGAGTGAAGCAGGCGTTAAGCACTCTCCACACGTGGGCCGATCCCGAAGATTGTGCAATGCCGGGCCGACCTGCGGCGGAGGTGAAGCAGGCGTTAAGCACTCCCCACACGTGGGCCGATCCCGAAGATTGTGCAATGCCGGGCCGACCCGCGGCGGAGGTGAAGCAGGCGTTAAGCACTCCCCACACGTGGGCCGATCCCGAAGATTGTGCAATGCCGATCCGACCGCGGCAGAGGTGAAGCAGGCGTTAAGCACTCCCCACACGTGCGCCGATCCCGAAGATTGTGAAATGCCGGGCCGACCCGCGGCGGAGGTGAAGCAGGCGTTAAACACTCCCCACACGTGGGCCGATCCCGAAGATTGTGCAATGCCGGTCCGACCCGCGGCGGAGGTGAAGCAGGCGTTAAGCACTCCCCACACGTGGGCCGATCCCGAAGATTGTGCAATGCCGGGCCGATCCGCGGCGGGAGTGAAGCAGGCGTTAAGCACTCCCCACACGTGGGCCGATCCCGAAGATTGTGTAATGCCGGTCCGACCCGCGGCGGAGGTGAAGCAGGCGTTAAGCACTCCCCACACGTGGGCCGATCCCGAAGATTGTGCAATGCCGGGCCGACCCGCGGCGGAGGTGAAGCAGGCGTTAAGCACTCCCCACACGTGGGCCGATCCCGAAGATTGTGCAATACCGGGCCGACCCGCGGCGGAGGTGAAGCAGGCGTTAAGCACTCCCCACACGTGGGCCGACCCCGAAGATTGTGCAATGCCGGGCCGACCCGCGGCGGAGGTGAAGCAGGCGTTAAGCACTCCCCACACGTGGGCCGATCCCGAAGGTTGTGCAATGCCGGGCCGACCCGCGGCGGAGGTGAAGCAGGCGTTAAGCACTCCCCACACGTGGGCCGATCCCGAAGATTGTGCAATGCCGGTCCGACCCGCGGCGGGAGTGAAGCAGGCGTTAAGCACTCCCCACACGTGGGCCGATGCCGAAGATTGTGCAATGCCGGGCAGACCCGCGGCGGAGGTGAAGCAGGCGTTAAGCACTCCCCACACGTGGGCCGATCCCGAAGATTGTGCGATGCCGGGCCGACTGCGGCGGAGGTGAAGCAGGCGTTAAGCACTCCCCACACGTGGGCCGATCCCGAAGATTGTGCAATGCCGGGCCGACCCGCGGCGGGAGTGAAGCAGGCGTTAAGCACTCTCCACACGTGGGCCGATCCCGAAGATTGCGCAATGCCGGGCCGACCTGCGGCGGAGGTGAAGCAGGCGTTAAGCACTCCCCACACGTGGGCCGATCCCGAAGATTGTGCAATGCCGGGCCGACCCGCGGCGGAGGTGAAGCAGGCGTTAAGCACTCCCCACACGTGGGCCGATCCCGAAGATTGTGCAATGCCGATCCGACCGCGGCAGAGGTGAAGCAGGCGTTAAGCACTCCCCACACGTGCGCCGATCCCGAAGATTGTGAAATGCCGGGCCGACCCGCGGCGGAGGTGAAGCAGGCGTTAAACACTCCCCACACGTGGGCCGATCCCGAAGATTGTGCAATGCCGGTCCGACCCGCGGCGGAGGTGAAGCAGGCGTTAAGCACTACCCACACGTGGGCCGATCCCGAAGATTGTGCAATGCCGGGCCGATCCGCGGCGGGAGTGAAGCAGGCGTTAAGCACTCCCCACACGTGGGCCGATCCCGAAGATTGTGTAATGCCGGTCCGACCCGCGGCGGAGGTGAAGCAGGCGTTAAGCACTCCCCACACGTGGGCCGATCCCGAAGATTGTGCAATGCCGGGCCGACCCGCGGCGGAGGTGAAGCAGGCGTTAAGCACTCCCCACACGTGGGCCGATCCCGAAGATTGTGCAATGCCGGTCCGACCCGCGGCGGAGGTGAAGCAGGCGTTAAGCACTCCCCACACGTGGGCCGATCCCGAAGATTGTGCAATACCGGGCCGACCCGCGGCGGAGGTGAAGCAGGCGTTAAGCACTCGCCACACGTGGGCCGACCTTGAAGATTGTGCAATGCCGGGCCGACCCACGGCGGAGGTGAAGCAGGCGTTAAGCACTCCCCACACGTGGGCCGACCCCGAAGATTGTGCAATGCCGGGCCGACCCGCGGCGGAGGTGAAGCAGGCGTTAAGCACTCCCCACACGTGGGCCGATCCCGAAGATTGTGCAATGCCGGTCCGACCCGCGGCGGGAGTGAAGCAGGCGTTAAGCACTCTCCACACGTGGGTCGATCCTGAAGATTGTGCAATGCCGGTCCGACCCGCGGCGGGAGTGAAGCAGGCGTTAAGCACTCTCCACACGTGGATCGATCCCGAAGGTAGTGCAATGCCGGGCCGACCCGCGGCGGAGGTGAAGCAGGCGTTAAGCACTCCCCACCCCAGAGAGTTTCGCCTTGGAAGGGGACGGACGTGTCGTCGGCGCGCTCCCCAACCACGAAGACGACGCCATCTTCACCGACCGCCCTTGGCCGGGCCGCTTTCGCCGGAAGCCATATGGGAAGCCGCTTTCTTGCCGTTTCCCACCGACCGCTCGATGGCTGTTGCAAATCAACCGCCTGACGCACCTGCGCGTCCCGGACCCTCGCGGGTGACGGACACGCGCCGCCAGGAGCTTGACAGCATGGATTTTCAAGACTCCGCTGCTCATAACCTCACGACACCGAAAGGACCCAGTGACCAGGATGCCGGGACAGAGAGCCAAAGTCAAACAGATGGGGATTGGCAGACGGTCCTCATGCTTCGGCAGAAAAAAAAAGGATGCGAAAGAGAAGACCAGAGCACTGGAATATTCGGGGACCTTGAAGAATCAGCAAGTTTCCGCTGATCAAGCAACCGGAAAATCTAAACACAAACCAGCATACAGGCGGTTACCCCCCCCCCCTGCCAAAGGATGATTTTAAGATAGTGGTGCGACCGCATCAAGGGCTACCGGTCAAGAACCTGGCTAGTCCACTCCTGGCGGATGCCGTGATTGCTGCATGCAACGGGAAAATATCAGGTGAGCAATTTCTGCTCAGAATCAAGCCGGGCTCCAACATCTTTATCGTGTCCACACCGCACCAGACAGTGGCGGACTACGTTAGACGTATTGAAATGCTTAACATCAACGGCCGGCCTCACTCGGTCAACGCCTACGTAGCGACAAGTGACGGGACAACCAAGGGTGTCATTCACGGCTTGGACCGCACACGACGCCTGAAATGCTAAAAGCGAATCTACGCATACGCACGCAAGGGGTTGAAATTCTCCAAGCGCGCATGTTCCGTAACACTAAAACGGCCGTTATCACCTTCTTTGGAGGTATTACACCGCGGTACGTCTGCTACAACGGCGGAGAACTTGCTTGCTATCCCTACAAAATTACCACTCAGGTGTGCAAAGTGTGTCACCAAATTGGTCACCGATCGGACGTCTGTCCCCAGCCGGACATTCCAGTATGTCGTACATGTGGACAACGGGACCCTGTAGCCGGACATGAGTGTGCTCCCAAGTGTGCAGCCTGTGGGGAGGTTCACATGACAGGAGACCGAAGTTGTAAAAAACCGTCTGAAACCCCAAAGCAATAGAACGCCGAGGACTGGCGTTCAACGGACTACCCGGAAGGACAGCTCAACGAAGCCACCTCAACGCCTACGTTGGTTCAGTTCCGATGATGGAGAATCCGCATCCGATCCCTCGCCGGAGGTATCAGAGACTCGCCGTCGATCCAGGTCAAGATCGCGGACCCGAAAGAATTCCAATCCCAAAAACCCACCTCATTATCAATCACCAAAACCGCCTAAATCGGGGGCTTTCGGCACTGTGACCAAGCAAACGCCACAAGATAACACGGTAAGCTGGGCACGAGTCGTTTCTCCTACTGCTCCTATAACAGAAAATCCCGAATATCGGAAGATCATTAACGAGAACAAGCTCCTCCGCGAGAGCTTGGCAGAAATTAAGCGAGAGTTGGCCTCCCTCAAAGCTAGTCGCTGTACCGAAACGAACAAAACAGCACATACTAAAGCAGCAGGCACGCCTCTCGAGGTTATACCGACGCCGAATTCTGTGGAGGTTACACTTCAACAAGTCGTGCATCAATTACAAACTATGCAAAATTTTCAGCAGCAGATGTACGCAGAATTTCAAAGCCTAAAAACCTACGTCGATGAATCTGTGGCCAGTGCAAAGAGCGCGGCTCGTAAGCGAGCCAGCATTAGCACCAGCGCTCAATCTAACCGCCGTCCGCGACCCATATCGACCTCGGACAGCGAAAGCACTATTCATGGCGAGTAGAACGCGAGTACATCACAAATATCTCGAAATTTGGCAATGGAACTGCCGCACCTTCCACAAACGGGCGGCAGCTCTACAACAATACATTAACACGGTGCCAGTCAAACCTAATGTTATTTGTTTGCAGGAGATCGGTAACAAGCCGGTTAGATTGACTGGCTACTACACGATAACCCACCCAGACTACCCTAAGGTCGCGACGATGGTGCTCAAGGACATAGCAATCAGTATAGATTATCTGGCGACTAGCAGCATCAACCATCAAATTGTAACAATACTACCGCAGAAGCGTAGCAAGGCAAAAACCATAATCACGAACGTGTATAGCCCACCTAAAGAAAGGAGGGCCGATTTTGAGGCCATCATTCGGTACGTCATGTGTCACTCCGGCACCCAGGATAGACTACTGCTTCTTGGGGACTTCAATGCTCCTCACACCAGCTGGGGTTACCGAACAGACACCCCCAAAGGCCGGGAGCTCGAACGAGCGACCGAAGCATATGATCTCCAACTCATCATTCTCCCTCAAAACCCTAAAAGATTAGGTAACAGCGTCAGTGCAGACACCTTTCCAGATCTCACATTCACAAATAATGTCAACGAGGTATTCTGGACCAATCTAGGCGAGAGTCTAGGCAGTGACCATTTCATTATCAGTGTGTCGGTAGGCTCCCCGAAAATTCGGCGACCCTGTGGCCAGGTGGTAATCACGAACTGGGTAAATTATCGCAAAATCCCCATGCCGGAGATATCACCTGAGAACGCTGAAGAGTGGGCAACACACATACGAGACGCTCATAAAGCAACATCTAAGCGGCTAGCGCTCACAGCGGAAACGCCGGTAGTTGACAACCATCTGCTACATATGTGGGAAGCCAGAAGGGGGCTAACTAAACGATGGAAAAAACAGCGACTTAATCGCAAACTGCGCCACAGAATTGCTGAAATATCAGAGCGGGCAAACGCTTACGCACAGCAGTTAGAGACAGCGAGCTGGGCGAGCTTTTGCGACTCACTTCGCGAAACGTTACACACCTCCAAGACATGGGCGATACTTCGCAGCATAATGGAATCAGGAAAAACAAAAACGGCCAATAACCGCACTCTTCAAAAACTTGCCGGAGAATTTTCAGGAACAGATCAGGCCCTCCTCACTAAGCTTAAAGAGAAGTACGTAGGAGCAGTAATCACTCCCCCATGCACAATTGCCATACCAAGGGCAAGAAAACGCGGTGCTAGACGCTCCGATAACTAAGGCAGAACTCTTCGCGGCGGCGCAAGCTGCGAAGAGAAATACTGCTCCAGGACCAGATCAGCTCACAAATGCTATGATCCGGAACCTGAACGACGAGAACCTAGAACAGCTTACCCGGTATTTTAATGAACAGATATGGGAGAGGGGCGTAGTTCCACAACAGTGGAAGGAGGCCAAAATCGTGCTTATTCCGAAAGCAGGAAAACCTCATGATCTACAAAATCTCAGGCCGATATCACTAACCTCCTGTCTTGGCAAATTATTTGAGAAAGTGCTCCACACACGTCTCACGTCTTACATTGAAGACCGCAACCTATTTCCCACTAACATATTCGGCTTTCGCCAACATTTGTCGACACAAGATGTTTTCCTGCTACTTCGCGAAGAAGTTCTATGCAACACCGCGGTTGGTGCGGAACATCTCGTCCTGGCTCTTGATTTAAAAAGCGCATTCGACACTATTTCACATGAACTTATCTTATCTGAGCTAAGTGACATCGGTTGTGGACAAAGAATCTATGATTACGCCCGCTCCTTCCTGACCTCTCGCATCGCGACAATAGGCATTGGCACTACGCGCTCAGACCCTTTTCCCATGCCCAATAGAGGTACACCGCAAGGGGCGATACTCTCCCCCCTTATTTTCAATATCGGCATGAGACGCTTAGCCAAAACACTCGACGTCATACCTGGGCTAGGGTACGCGATATATGCAGACGATATTACCCTATGGGCAACCAGCGGCTCGTTAGGACAAAAAGAAGAAATCCTGCAAGAAGCAGCGACCGTTGTTGAAACCTTCGCTCGCAGCAGTGGAATGAGCTGCGCTCCCGATAAATCAGAATTTATCAGGATACGAGGTCGAGGCCGTCAAACTCACGAGCCGGTGAACCTCTTTCTAGGAGACAGCCAGATAAAGGAGGTCCAGAAAATGCGAGTCCTCGGACTGTGGCTGCAAAGCAACAAACGAGTAGACCACACCATTAAAACCCTTAGGACTACGGTGAAACAGATCTCCCGTATGATCCGTAGAGTAACTTATCACCGAAAAGGTTTCAAGGAAACAGAGACGATCCGGCTCGTTCAGGCTTTTGTGCTAAGTCGTCTCACATATAGCCTCCCTTTCCAGGACCCCACGAAAACAGAACTAAAGGCCCTAGATGCGTTGATTAGAACGTCGTACAAAGCGGCTCTCGGCCTACCACAGGGATCCTCTACTGAACGCCTGCTGGCCCTCGGGATTCACAATAACTACGAGGAGCTACGGGCAGCGACGCTCATATCTCAACGGGAGCGGCTTAGCTTGACCTCCTCTGGCAGAAAATTACTTTGCCGCGTGGGTTACCCTACTCGTCCACAGTATGCGGGAGAAGAACTCGAATCTCTGCCCAGAGTCCTTCGTGAAAGGATCATAGTAGCCCCAATCCCTAAGAACATGAGTCCAAAATACCACCGAGGACGTAGAAGTGCTCGAGCTCGAAAGTTAATGCAGCAATTCGGTGGAAACCCGGATACAGTCTACACAGATGTCGCCCGATTTGGTGCTTACAAATACGCCCTCGCAGTGGTAGGAGCGGCCGCAAATCAAGGGCTTGTGACTTGCGCCACGGCTAGAGTTGCATCTGCGAATACCGCAGAAGCTTCAGCCATCGCGCTAGCTATTAAAACTAACGACGCTCTGGGACAATCGTCGATAACTCTTACAGATTCCCAAGTCGCATGTAGACTATTCCTCACCGGGAGGCTACCACACAGCACCACTCACCTATTAGGATCCAACCTAACGCAGAAACACATGATCATCTGGTGCCCGGGTCACGCAGGACTCGAGGGCAATGAGAGAGCGGACGGCGCAGCTCGTGCTTTTGTCAACCGAGCGGTCGACCACTCTGACGAAAACCCCTTTTTACCACGAGACATCCTTGAGCACCAGCGGCGCGAGCGAAGAAAGTACAGTCCACCACACCCGCAGGCGTTAAGCACTCTCCACACGTGGGTCGATCCTGAAGATTGTGCAATGCCGGTCCGACCCGCGGCGGGAGTGAAGCAGGCGTTAAGCACTCTCCACACGTGGATCGATCCCGAAGATTGTGCAATGCCGGGCCGACCCGCGGCGGGGGTGAAGCAAGCGTTAAGCACTCCCCATATATACGTAGGCCGATCCCGAAGATAGTGCAATATGCCAGGCCAACCTGCGGCGGAGGTACAGTTCGCCATTAAGGGGCCCACATACACAGCTTCGCTGGTCATCCCTCTTCACAGAGTGGAAGGGCACTGAGATTTTTTCCATTACATCTGTATGTGGGCTGCCGTTCTCAAAATTTCATAGAATAACTTTGTAAAGAATGAAAGACGAAGTATGAGCAACTTTTGCGGTAGAGAAGTGGTTGGGTATGCGTGGTTCGGAATTTGGTTCGAAATTATTTTTGCCGAGGCGATGTCCGACGCCGGTCTTCTTGCGGCTCAGGCTCCTTAACGCTGTCGCGTTGAAACAGGTTCGTGTCCAAAAATAAAAGGGAAATAAACAGACCTAGAAGCGACCAACGTGTAGAGAAAAGGCAAAACTGATGCGTTCAGGAAAGTAAATATACCGCTTCTAAATGAGTCGAATTGCCAATCAGGATGCCTGCACAAAAAAGAAAACGTCAGATTTCAGTGGACCTTCTTATCTATGAATTCGTAACCTCCGTTGAACACCAGACTAGGGGACGTGTTCTAATGGGCCTCCTTTTTTGCAGCCATGCAGTACTCTGTCCATTTTATCACATCTTCAGCGGCTTTCCTGATGACCTGCGCCGGAATTCTACGGCAGACATCCATTATCCTTGCCTTGAATTATTCCGGCGTCCGTCTCAATAATGTAAGCACGATCTTTCCCGAAACCCCAAAGAAAGAAATCGAGTGGAAAGAAGTCAGGTGACCTAGCCGGCCAAGTTACAGGCCCGTGTCTTCCGCTCTATTGCGCATGAAAAGTCGCATCCAGCCAGTTTCGTGCTCGGCTGCTGCTGTGTGCTGGGGCCCCATCTTGCTGATACCACAGAAGTGGGAGATGTGACTGCATGACTTCGCTGACTCATCTACTACTCCTTCAAGGACTTTATCTACGTAACACTGTCCAGTGTGTGATCTAAGAATACCGATTTTAGCACCGGCGCAAATTCCTAACCATACAACCACTGGTTCAACTGAACAACCACTGGTTCAACTGGAGTCAGTCCAAGAGTGTGCATTATGCAAACTTACCTGAGCGTTTCTCCGAAAATTGGCTTTATCCGTGCACGTGATGTTACTCAAAAAGTCCGGTGACTCATCGGCTTTTGTGAGGACCCACTTCGAGAAATCTAGGCGATTCTACAGGTCTCTACCTTCCAAGCATTGGTGCTGGTTAAAGTGGTACGGGTGAAAGGCCATCATCTGGAATTTTCCAAACTGATGATTTGGAAATTGGTGCCTGGGCTGACACATCCCGCATGCTAGCAAAAAAGTTTCAGGCCATAAATGGTAGAACATCCATGCTTAAGCTAGGTCTCAAAAATGGAATCTTCCACCGCTGTTACTTGATGCTGCCGGTTTGTCTCCGGTCTTCATAATTTCTGATGATAGTCGATGCGTTTGGTCTAGCAGCACACCTCTATGACCGATATATATATGCGGCCTTCCTCTTGTTGCCATTTGCAGCTGCGAGGGCAAGGAGGCAAGGATCATGTTTTCTTTCTGCTCATCAGAGAAACATGGCGACTGGGATTAAACAAAACGCACCTTTGAACAATTGCACTGACGTTGCCAATTCGCTTTTGTGGTGGCAGGTTTTGTGGCAAAAAACAAAAAAAAAAAACATCCATGCACTTTATCTACGCTGAGACAACAGCTATCGCCGATTGTTTTCAACACCAAACGCGACGTGTTCATACGGCCGGAGCGCGGCAGATAAGGCTCGATCACGATGTTTTTCTTTATATCCTTTATTTTGTTCTAGCTAACTCAGAGGGAGCCTGTTCGTGGGCGCTGCTTTACGATGCGGGTGTTAGCGCAGTCACGTGGTATTCTCCATATTTCGCAAGGTTCATTTATAAATCGTAAAAAATTAGTACACAATTAGTACGTCGCTGGAACTACCATATGTCCCTTAGCTACGCTTACAAGTGCCTCATTGACACTGATAATTAGGATAGTACGCCTCGAGTTAGATAATTAAATACAATTACCTAATTAAATATCAGTAAAAAAATACTGGCAGCTACTCCACTGCACTGTAAACAATATGCACTACGTTTTCTTCGAGTAACGTATTGCTCTCTTTTACATCTTGGTGCATGATAGTTAATTAGGACACCCTGTATATATTTATGACCTTTGCATGCAAATTACGATGTTTCCATCCCTAATAAATGTTGTAAATTATAAGAAATGTTTTCTTTTCATGAGTCGTTAGCACTGCTTACTGGAAAGTGAAACAATACTGAGACACACAGCATTCACGTGCATTTCACACGTACGCCATTGATAAAAGACTCTACTGAAGGGGTCACTGAAGTCTATAGGTTTTTGTCGTGGTAAGAAAAGCAGGCAAAGCAATTTGAAGCGTAGTGAACATACAGTAACGTATTCATTCTCTAGGCATAGGCTATGCATACCTTTAGAAATAATTTTTATTTGGCTACCTCCATCTCTTTCAAAAATATCATAAAGTTTAGAAGAATCAACATTTGGGCGAGTTGCAATGGTACTGGTTGAACATTTTGCGCTGCCTCTTAAAGATAATAAACTTTGTCCTGTGTGTATATTTATATATATTGTGTATGTGCTTGGTGTTTACAGTGGAAATTTAAAGCAACGTAGAAGTGAGAAAATACGGATGAGGCAGCCACCGCTAGTGCGAACGCGCGTGTCCTCCTATTGACAGGATTTGAAGAAGTAAAGCGCACGTGTAAATTAAAAGCCGTGCACATCCGCGCCAATAGTGGTGCAGTAAACTATTAGGCCTAGTAAAATTTCAAGCGAAAAGGTCTAGGAAAGTCGAACGAAACCTCAAATGATGTGGGTGACAAAGCTCTAGTAATGGCAACTTAGGAGGTGTGTGCGTGTGGAGGGGGGAGGCGCTTCGGTATCGCTGGGAGGGGGGCTCAGGCCCCCTCCTCCCCCATAGTGGGCGCCTATGAAGGACGTATACACCTTGAAAAAATTATTAACTACAACCAATAATTCATTTGAAACCCCAACGTTTCAGGAGCAGCTCGGTCCCTTCTTCAGGGGTGACTAAAACGTGGCCCAGCACGTCGAGTCTTGGCACATCCGGCTCACAAAGGCGACAATGAATCGGACGGACACCGGGAACGCTCCGCCCCGCGTATGTCAGTGGCCTGAGCCACGTACTAACAAAGGGAGACCGTAGGCCACCCCCTGTTGCTGCTGGGCCACGTCTTAGTCACCCCTGAAGAAGGGACCGAGGTGGTCCCGAAACGTTGGGTTTCAAATAAATTATTGGTTGGAGTTAATAATTTTTTCAACTCTTGTTCCCAACCGGATGGACTTCCGTCGAAGATGTTTTCATTCAAATCTTTACCTATATACCTCCTACCACAGATAGACGATGCATTAGACCGACTCTGCAATGCTAAGTACTTTTCGTCTTAAGACTGGTTATTGGCAAATTGAAGTCAACGAAAGGGATCGAGAGAAGACCGCGTTTCTCATGCACCAGACGGACTCGTCGAGTTCAAGATGATGCCATTCGGACTTTGCTCTGCGCCCGTAATGCTCCAGGACGTGATGGACACAGTCTTGACAGGACTGAAATGGCAGACTTGTCTGCTGGGATGACGCTGTAGTCATTGCCACGAATTTTGAAGATCACCTGAGGCGGCTTCAGACAGAACTATAGTCGGGTACTACTTTAGAAAAAAGGGCGTTTACTCCTCCGAGGCGCGGATGCACACGAGCATCAACCAATGGGCGCGCACTCTGGACTGACGTCATGAGCCAGACGGTCGGTGACCCCACCGATGGAGACGATGGCTACCCGCGCTTCGAAATGGTTGCAATAAATTCATTGTTTTTTATAAGTACTTGTTCAATAGCAACTGGTTCATTTTAAGCTCGGAAAACGAGAGGTGTGCCGTGGACATGTAAACCAGCGCAAAAGCCATGCATAGCTGCTCTTTCTACTTTTGTCACTTGCAATGAAGCTAAAGAGCAGACGACGGGCAGCGTTGTAGAAGCCACGGGGCTATTTTTCTCTCACGATCCGGCATCTGCTGTAGCGCATGAGAGCTCTACTAAACCAGTCATGTAAATACAAAAGTATATATTAAATTTATACAGCGAATTACGTGTTTCAGAAGCACGATTTTTTGAGCGGGACTATTTTAGTCGCGGAGGCAATCGGCTGTCGCGCTTCGGTCATCTGAGCGGGGCCTCCCCCTTTTCTTAAGTTGTACCTGAGGTGATCTGGACTCGTCCTGCTGAAGCCCGAAAAGTGCCCTTTCGCTTATGAACTTCCATTTCTAAGCCACGTCATCAGCAAGTCTGGCATCAGTCCTGACCCACAGAAGACAGGTGTCATAGCTAAGTTCCCGCGGCCCGTCGACAAAGCAGTGCGCAGATTTCTTGGCGTCTGTGCCTATCCTTGTAAAAAAAAAAAAAGAAAATGAAAAAGAAAAAAAAACTTTTCAAGAATTGCGGAACCCTTAAATCATCTCACGAAAGCAGACGTTGACATTAAATGGGAAACACGGAAGGACGACGCATTTGAGGAGCTGAACGACACCTGCAGTCACCATCAGAGCTTTCGCATTTCGACAAGGATGCCGGAACGGAAATACACACCGACGCAAATAGCGCACAAGCCTCAGTGCCGTGCTAGTACAAAGGAAGGACGGAGTTGAAAGCGTATATAGCTTATGCTAGCCATTCACTGTCAAAAGCGGAAACGAATTATTCTACGACTGAGAAAGAGTGCCTTGCGATCATTTGGGCGACGGCGAAATTTCGGCCTTACATATACGGTAGACACTTCAAGTGGAAAACTGACCGCCACGCCTTGTGTTGGCTGGCAAACTTGAAGTATCCTCAGGGCGCGCCTAGCCAACTAGGTGGCGTTGGCCTAGCCCGACGGAATCTACGACGTCAGGAATTCGACATCGCCGTGGTGTACAAGTCCGGGAGAAAGCATTCTGACGCCAACTGCCTGTCGCGCACTCCTATTGACCGACCACCAAAAAACGAACTGGACAACAATGCCTTCCTAGGAACAATAGCTGCAGACGACTTCACCAAGCAGCAATGAGCAGACGCGGAGTTACGACGCCTCGTGGAGTACTTGGAAGGCAAAATCTACATTGTCCCTAGGGCATTTCGGCGTGGACTGTCTTCGTTTTGCTTGCAGAATGACGTCCTCATAAAAAAGAACTCCCCAGTTCACGCGAACTACCTACTTGTGCCAGCAGCACTCCGGCCAGAAGTCTTACATGCCCTGCCGGACGATCAGACAGCCGGGCAACTTGGGTTTGCCCGTACGTTTGCAAGAATACAAGAGAAGTACTACTGGCCGCGCCTGACGGCCAACATTGCCAGCTACATCAAGACATGCCTTGACTACCAGCGACGTGACACACCACAGGCAAGGCCAGCGGGTTCACTACAGCCAATCGAACCGCTTTGCCAATTGTTTCAGCAGATTGGGATGGATTTGTTGGGACCCTTTCCGATCTCAACATCCGGAAAGAAGTGGATCATCATGGCCACCGCGACTACCTTGCCCGCTACATCGAAACGAAAGCCCTTCCCAAAAGTAGTGCAGTGGAAGTAGCCACATTTTTTGTCGAGAACATCCTGTTACGACATGGTGCACCAAAAGTCTTCATTACTGATCGAGAAACGGCTTTCACAGCTGAGCTATACTCAACCCATACTGCAGTATAGCCCGACAAGTCACCGGAGGACTGCCTACCACCCGCAGATGAATGGCCTAACGGAACGTCCGAACAAGACACTCGCCGACATGTTAGCGATGTACATCGACAACAAACACAAGATATGAGATGTCGACATGCCATACGTAACCTTTGCTTACAACACGGCGGTGTAAGAAACAATGCAGATCACGCTGTTCAATCTGGTTTACGACAGAAACCCGACGACTCTCAACACCATGCTGTCGCACATCACCGACGAAGATAATCTCAACGTTGCCACCTATCTCCAGCATGCCGAAACCCAACAGCTCACCTGCCTGCAGATCAAGAACCAGCTGAGGACCGACAGCCGACATTACAATCTTTGACGACACAACATCAAGTACCAGCCCGGCGACCGTGTTTGGGTTCGGACTCCAATACGCCAAGGATTTAGTGAGAAGCTTAAGCTTTGCTACGCTATTTCGGACCCTACAGGGTCATCCAACATATTGGGGTACTGCACCGTGAGTTCGTACCCAGATGGCATTTCGCAATCACAGCGGTGCAGCTCATGGCCTGAAATAGTCCTTGTTGTGCACTTTCCTTCTCCCAATGCTAGCTCTGGGACTTTGTTTTTTTGTAATTTCTCTTGACTGGACGTGCTTTAGTTTCCTGCACTCATGTTTGTAGCGTTGGGACGATGATATTTAAGAGGGGTGCATGGACATGTGTAGTGATTTGCCCTTTTCACAGGGTCTTCATTTCCGCAACACCTTAAAGTTATCGCTCAGTGCAAAACACGCCTGCATGATTGCAACTTAATGGAATATTATCGATGGTTCTATGCGTTCTTTGTTGTAACCAAAGCCTGAGTAACCTGATCATATGTGTGATGCAATTTAATTGTGTAATACTTTCTGGAAGATACATGGGCACCAGCAATTACTCTGGAACCTTCAACTACTCATGCATAAAAGTCGATGCGCTTGACCGGCAGATCAGATTTCTACGGTTGAGTTTCCTCAGTCGTAGTTTGGCTGCTGTGTTCTTCACTGTCACTACTATGTGACAATATGAAGAGACAGTAAATTTAGTCAATAAGAAACAGGCCCACCTAGACAAGTAAGGGTAGAAGCAGACCAATTCAAGCTGGTGCTTGCAAACATGCAGCTTTAGAACAGAGAAATGAAGATGACATATAGGTGACAAACAAAACCGTAACTAGACTGGCTTCAGAAGCAGCAATTGAAGTGGGAGGTAAGGCAGCAAGGCAACCAGTAGGGAAGCTATCCTAAGTAACAAAGGACCTAATAAAGAAACGACAAAGTATGAGAGTGCCCAACTCAAGAGATCAGACAGAATTCGTGGAGCTGTCAAGACTGGCCGACAAGGAGAAAGTAATGGATTGGAAATTATAACATCAGAAAGACAGGAAACAATAAAAAATGAACTCTACTTGAATTAAGTGACAGGAAAACTTGGCATAGGACAAGCCAAGATATATGCACTGAAAGATAAGCAGGATAATATCATCAGCAATTTACAAGACATTGTAAAAGCAGCAGAAGCATACTGACCTGTACAGTACCCAGAGCCGCCACACTACCTTCATTCAAAGTAGTAATGAACAGGACACAGATGCTCCTTCTATACTCAACGATGAAGTTAGAAGGGCCTTGCAATACACGACCCGGGGAAAAGTGGCAGAAGATAGAATAACAGTTGGTTTAATGAAAAATGGAGGAGATATCACGCTTGAAAAGCTTGTGGCCCTTTATACGAATTCTCTCACGACGTTAAGGGCCCCAGAGAACTGGAAGAATGCCAACATTATACCAATCCACAAGAAGGGAAACGTTAAAAGAACTGAAAAATTATAGGCCCATCAGCTTGCTTTCAGTATTGTATAACATTTTCATCAAGATGATTTCCAATAGAATAAGGGCAACATTTGGCTCCAGTCAACCAAGAGAACAGGTTGGCTTGAGGAAGGGCTCTTCCACAACGGATCAACAATCAGGTAATGGAGAAATTTGCTGAGTACAATCAAACTCTCTATATGGCTTTTATAGGTTATGAAAACGCACTTGATTTAGTAGAGATACCAGCACGCATAGGGGCATTACATAATCAAGGAGTACAGGAGGCATACACGAATATCTTGGGAAATATCTACAAGGATTTCACAGCTAATTTGGTTCTCCACAAGAAAAGTAGAAAGTTACCTATCAAGAATGGCGTCAGGCAAGAAGACGTAATCTCTTCAATGCTATTCACTGCAGGCTTGGAAGAAGTATCCAAGCTATTCAACTGGGAAGGGTTAGGAGCGAGGATCAACAGCAAATATCTCGGCTATCTTCGGTTTGCAGATGACATTGTCCTGACACTGGGGACAAATTACAACAAATTATTGAGTACCTTAACAGTGAAAGATTGGCACTGAAGATTAACATGCAGAAGACAATGTTCTATAGCCGGGCAAGGGAACAAGAGTTCAGGATCACCAGTCAGCCTCTAGAGTCTGTAAAGGAGTATGTTTATCTAGGTCAATCACTCACAGGGGACCCTGACCATGAGAAGGAAATTTATAGAAGAATAAAAATGGGTTGGAGTGCATACAGCAGGCATTGCCAGATCCTGACTGGGAGCTTATCACTATCACTGAAAGGAAAGGTATACAATCACCACATTCTACCGGTGCTCACATAGTGGGCAGAAACTTGGAGGTTGACAAACGAGCTCGAGAACAAGTTAAAGGCCGCACAAAGAGCGATGGAACAAAAAATGTTAGACGTAATAATAAGAGACAGGAAGAGAGTGGTGTGGATTAGAAACGGGGATAGCTGATATTCTAACTGACATCAAGAGAAAAAAAAATGGAGCTGGGCAGGCCATGTAATGCATAGGATGGATGACCGGTGGTCCCTTAGAGTTGCAGAATGGGTGCGAAGAGAAGGGAAGTGCAGTTGTGGACGGCAAAAAGCTAGGTAGAGTGACGAAATTAGGAATTTTGCGGGCGCGAGTTGGAACCGGTTGGTGCAGGAGATGGGTAATTGGAGATCTCCATGAGAGGCTTTTGTCCTGCAGTGAACATGAATAGGCTGATGATGACGATGATGATGATCATGAGGCAACGAATGCTAATCACATTAATAAACTAGCTTGTTAGTGTGCACTCTGTCCTGTCACATTCTTTCTTCCTTCAATGTTTTCTGCATTGAAAAGTACTTTTTGTTGTCTGAAGTAAACTAGTAACTCTTTTTAAAAGTGCAATTCACAGGGTCTGTTCGATTCGCCTGCACCACTGTGAACCAGTTCACGGCGGTTCACGAGAAGTTCAGAAACTGTGAAGCTCGATTCCGGAGGTGTAGGCCCAGCGAATCACTCGAAACGAATGCAAAGGTGCAGACGCGGTGTAAGCATTATGCTATGTCAGACTAATGTGCACGGAGTGTGTAAGTTTGAGAGGTCCTGAACTGCAGGTATGATCAGTTTCTGGGGCGTAAATACACACCACAGTTGCGTAGACACATCAGACGTGCGTCAGCGGGGCTTTAACGGTGCTCGCGCCCGTGTGCTGCGTCGTCTGATGCGCCGCTGCTTCGCACCTGTATGCCTGCACCAAGTCGGCACCGACAGTGGAGCGGGTTCAGCAAAATCATGAACCAGCCCTGCACCTTTGCTGCACCTTTTGAAACGAACGTTGTGGTTCTGCGGGCGCCATTGCTGCACCGCTGAAACGAATGGCAGGGTGCAGCCCCTCTCGAACTGGTTCAAGTGGTGCAGGCAAATCAAACCTACCCACAGTATTCCAGGAACTCACAGAAAGGAAACAGGTGGTATAAAAAGCATTTTGAAGGCAGAATTCTGTGTCCATAAGTGTAGACACAACTTGCAAAAGCACCTCGCAAGGTGCGTGCAGTTGCTTTTTTTCTTCTATATAACGGCCCCCTCAGCCAAGATATGGCATCTTAATAGGAATGAAAACAGGTTGCCAACGAAAATGGGGTTGTCTAAAAATTCTTAAACATTTCGGCTTCCACACGGGAGCACCCCCCATAACAGAGTGCAATATAGTGCTGTAAATAACCACCTCCCATTGCAAGCTCAACGTATTCTTTAATAGTACGCAGGGTTGGTTCAGAAATTTTTTCATTATCCATTAATAGCAAACATTTTAGCAACGCAATTTCAGGCATATGCGTGCCAGCCTTTGTGTTCCACCTGTTCGCTTAAATTAGATTAAGAGTATCAAGGATGCTCAACGAGTTTTATCCTCAAATTTCTGCATTGTCATTGCCCCTAGTGCTAATTAAATGTGCAGACAAACCGGGCCAGCACGGAGGCCCAGGCTCCTTCCTCGTTCACTGGCTTCGCGGCTTCAGACAAACACCGCCGATTTCACGAGCTGGCCAGTTACGCTTGCGCATAAAACGCACCCTGCAAAAACAGCTAACCTGCATTCCCCAATGCGAGAGTCACTGGCGTCGGCAGCAGCGCAAGTAGGGCGGGTATCATCTAAATGACTAATACTGTTGATACTCGACCCACCATATTTGTGGTAAAGTGACCACGATCGCCCATCATGCCAGTCTCCCTCTTCCGCATCGCCCCCTCCCCCGCTTTTTTTTTTTTTTTTTTTTTTTTAAGCAGCCACTGATTTCTACAGCCTCCGGCACTGATCTATTTCTTCACTAGACCCGCGGTCGTCTTCAAGAACTTCGCGCTGTCAACGCGGTGCATCCCAGCTTACTTGAGTGAACCGATTAACGTTCAGTGCGTGACATCTATTTGTATAAACACTACAAGTTTATTTTTTATAAATACCACATATTTTACACGAAGTCGGCGACAATCTGGGCTTTACGTCTCGTCTTCCTCTTCACTGATGTCTCGAGGCTCGCTTGAAATATCCATCGGTGCTGCGGCAGTAGAGAAGGGAAACAGGTTGAATACACGGTGCACCATAGAGTTTCATACATTACTGTGCACCATCAACGAGGTCTACTCACTGCTTAGGATGCTACCAACTCGCAGGTCAATGAGCTCGGAATTCGTCGGCTCCTCGTCGTCTTCAACTTCAGCATTGCTACCCTGGAAAGTAAAAGCAAAGTGTTCAATCCAACACACGCTCCAGCCAGCTGGCATTACTACCGTCAAATCAACCGCCGCCAGCTCTTCTTCTTGCATAGGTCGTTCAGCGGCCGTCTCTTCGAACTGTTTATCACGAAGTGCGCTCAGCAGATTCATCTCCTCGACCCTGAGCTTGTTTACTTGGCTCTGAAATTTTTCCATAATTTGCAAGATAAGTTTCTCTTCGTCCAATAGATACTGAACAAACTTTAGTTCCGCCATGCTTGTTTTGTTTCTGTCTCGTTTGCTTCTTTTGATTGCTGCAGTAGCGCTGGTAGCGCGATCAATATATACGTTAAAACATGAGCAGCTGTTTTATTTTTTTAATTATTTTGAAGTTATTTGATTTCCATTGGTGATGATATACTATACAAGTGATATTTGAACGTCACATGATCATAAAGCGTGACGTTAGCCATGCCGTAGTAAGAATCAAGATGGCTTTGGCCGCTGGTTGGGCCAATTTCGATTTCGTGTTGTTTTCGCTTGCGTTTGCGTGCACTGGGTTTCAGTTGTGCGATTAGAAATGCCGTCAAATTACACGTTCACTGTTCAACACTTGGAACTTGAAAGATCGGATTACGTGTGGTCAATGTGAAATACAAGCGGCCTTCGTACGATCTTGGCACTGTTGCAAAGGTAAGTGGCCTCGTCTCGCGACTGTGTCTGTCGAAGTCGAAGAGCGAAGCACTTCGCAAACTGCAGTTTCCCAGCGTAATCGCGTCTCAGGTTCGTTCATTGACAGAATGTTTTTTTTTTCTTAGCTTTCTTCTTTAGTTCATGCTAGCTGAACGTGCCGTGATCACGATTTGGGGATGTCAGTTTCACGGCGTACACTACAGCTGAACGAGGTTGCAGTAGATTTCAGTGCGGCGGCTTATTACAGTGTTCCAGCATGTTAACGCTGTTACTTATTTTCGCGCACCATTGGCCGGTGGACGACCTCTCATCGCTGTTAACGCGCGACGACAGTATCGATATGTCACATCTTCGTTTGTTGTTCACTGCATTCCGCGTTTACAAATGCGATCTTTCTCGCGTCGTGCGCTTGATAAGTATGGCGAGTGTTTCAAGTTTCGCTTCGCATCCTACCCTCCTTCATTGCCTTGCACAAAACTGCTTTTTTGCTAGTTACCACGGGAAATGTCACCGGCTATCATTTGTTCATTGCCTTTAATTATGTATCAGCGCGCCATGGCCCTTTGTGAGTGCCTGAATTAAAGCTGTAGCGACGGGGTGAATTTGCTGCAGGCGAAGCTGCCCGTATGCCCGCTTCCTTGTTCTGCTGTCCTGGGCCCTGATGATCTAAAATTGTGTTGGGTCGTGCTTTGTTCACTGTACCTGCATGTCCTGCGTTGCCACCCTTTCTACTTCACTCTAGAGTAGTTTTGCGTATTCTTCGCAAGTTTCTCGATGCCCTTTCAAGGGGCTCTGGTTGTTCCAGTTTTGTGCTTGACATGCGCCTTGAAATCTAAATCATTTTGATGTGCTTCCGAGCCATTCTGTAAGATCAGTCATAGTGGTGTTTAATTATTAGTGTTCGATGTGCACAGTGTTTCGTGACAGCCTCGCGAAAAGTTTTCACTTGCGAGTTCTAGCGACAGTGTTACTAAAATTTATACAGTTTTGAGCACTTTTGCATAGTCAATGAAAGTTTCTGCCTTTTATTCGTCATTTGAGAACGTATTGTGTCAGCTAATCAACAGGTGTATGCTGTACTTCCTAAGCTTTCGACTTGTTATATTCTCCTAAATGTTTTCATGCAATGGCAAAACCAACTGCTACATATGAATGATGCCAAACCATGTTTTATAATGAGTTGCTGTCATTTTTTTTAAGGTTCGAGGAGTGTATCTACCGAGTTTGCTTAAATTGTTCACCATAGTTCGATCACCAAAACCAAGAGTGCAGTGAAACATACTGGTAAGGGGCAACCACTTCAAAACATAAAAGCATAAATAATTGACGTTGTGCACAATAAAGGGTGGACCCATACCCTTGCGATTCACAATTAACCAAAGGATAGGTGCCACCAGAAATTACATGTACAGCACAGATGCTGCAAAGACCGTGTGTACACACACACACACACACACACACACACACACACACACACACGCACGCACACACGCACACACACACGCACGCACGCACGCACGCACACACACACACACACACACATTGCAGAATGGCTTGCGTGAGCTCTGCTGTAACAGCCGTTCCTCTGTCGGTGATGAGGACTTCTGGAGCACCATGTCGCAGCAGGATGTTCTCGATGAAAAATTTCGCCACTTCGGCTGCGCTGCCTTTCGGTAGAGCTTTAGTCTGGTGGAGGTGCTTTTTGTTCATATACCGGACGCCCCCGACAAGCCGTGATCCAAGCTCGGACCGCAAAGAGAACACCAACATAGTCCCGGTCCAACGAGCAAGCCGCCGTCTTCAACAGCTGCCGCCGGAGCACAGACTTCTACCTGAGAAGACCAAGAAGATTGTGACCAAGGCAACCCCAATGGCAGCCCCAGCGTCCCCCATCGTGCTGCAGCAGCCCAGGGAACCACTGACGTTCTGCGGTTCCGCATTTGAGGACCCGGAAGGCTGGCTGGAAACGTATGAGGGTCGCTACGTTTAACAGCTGGGCAAGCAACAACAAGCTGCGACATGTCTATTTTGCATTGGAGGGCGCCGCCAGGACGTGGTTCGAGAATCGAGAAGCCACCTTGACAACGTGGGACCTGTTCCGAAGCGGCTTCCTGCAAACATATACAAGCGTCGTGCGAAAAGAGCGAGCCCAAGCTCTACTAGAAACCAGAGCGCAGCTTCCAAATGAGACGATCACAATCTTCACGGAGGAAATGGCCCGTCTTTTCCGGCACGCCGACCTGGAAATGTCGGAGGAGAAAAAAGTCCGTTTCCTCTTGCGGGGCGTCTAGCAAGAACTTTTCGCCGGACTTATTCGTAACCCACCGAAGACTGTGGCTGAGTTTTCTGCAGAGGCATCGACGATCGAGAAAACTAGAGATGCGCACCCGGCAATATAACCGCCAGGGGCTCACGCCGCAGTACGCCATCCAAGGACTGGGTTCCGACTACCTTCAAGAGACCATCAGGGCCATTGTGCGCGAAGAACTGCGCAAGGTCCTTCTTTCATCGCAACCTCAAGTGGCCTCGATCGCCGACATCGTGAAAGATGAGGTTCAGCGATCGCTTCGGGTTCATGAGGTGCAACTTCAATTACCGCAGCCCCAGCCAGAAGCGATGACCTACGCCGCCGTCGCACGCCGTCAAGGCCCCTCTCCGCGACCGCGCCAGGGCCCTGTAACGCCGCAATTCCGTCGTCCGCCGCCAGCATGCCCACCCGTCGCCCAGCGCACCCACGTGAGCAAGACCCACGTGAGCAAGATATGGTGAGCCCCCGACCACCGCCCGCTCTGCTATCACTGCGGAGAAGCTGGCCATGTGTACCGCCGATGCCCATACCGCGACTTGGGACTTAGAGGCTTCGGCGTCAACGCGCCGCGTCCGCAACTTGGGGAGCGCCTACGTGACATTGCCGATTACCTAGCCGCCACTCAGTGGAACTCTCGACGACCGTCCCGTTCGCCGTCGCCAGGCCGCTACCTGTCACTGCAGTGCCGACTATACACCGGCCCAGCCCGGGGCCGCTCTGCAAGCCCATATCCGGAAAACTAAAAGCAGCAACCGATGGAGGTGTGGTTGCTGTTCGTCGAACTGACGAAGATCCTCCGCCGCCAACGAAGACGCCAAAGAAACCATCTCGACGACATAACGACACGCCACCGTCTCGTCGAAGTCAGGTAGCCAAGGCTACACCGACGAAAGATGACTTGACAACGCGATGTTCCAGCTTCAGTTCAACACGACGCAGCCGTGAACCGACGCCAAGACCTAACTGCAACGCCAGACAAAGAACCACCGACCTCGACATGCTTCTCAACGGCCACGCAGTTACCGCCTTAGTGGACACAGGGGCCGATTACTCCATAATGAGTGGGCACATTGCCACTCAGTTGAAGAAAGTTAAAACTGCATGGGAAGGCCCTCAGATTTAGACCGCTGGAGGACACCTCATTACGCCGACTGGAATCTGCACGGCAAGAATTACCGTTCATGACCGGACTTACCCAGCACCTCCACCAGATGTCACGTGGTGCTGACGTTGAAGAAAACAGTAGCAATACCGTGAACGACAAAACTAACTTTTATTGGGCGCACCTGTGTCCACAAAACAGGCTACACTTATAGCACAACGATAGCGGCGAACACGGTCGGTGATTGTCGAAAATCTGATCAGCGGGTCAAGCGCGTCGGCTTTTATACAGCAGTCGTCGAATGTTCCAGACTAATCGTTGGGACCCGCATGCCTTCTACAAAGTTCTACACCATTCGCGTCAAGCGATGAAATCAGATAACACAAGGTTCGGCGACAACAGACAGCGGATAGAAGCATCGATAACTTTCCAGAAACTTCGGATACATGCAGGCGCGTCTTGTGCTGTGCGATAACATTTGTTAGGTGGCGAAACGTGGTCGCCCGATAAAGATAAGTACACGTGTCAATATATATATATATATATATTGTCAGAGTTGTCGGACGATCCCACCGCTGTCAACCAGATGTAGGAGTCGTCGGACAATCTCGCTGCTGCCACCATTTGAAGGAGTTGACGGTCGTAGAGAGGAACTCGGTGAACAGGATTTATTTACATTATTTACATCTTAGACAAGACATACATCGACAGTCTAGCGTGACGCCCAAATGGAGCACACAAGACGACGCATACAGCAAACAGCTCACGAGTACATTTCGAGCATGACAACGAGCACGCAGCTCATGAGTACATTTCTAGCACGACACTGAGCACGCAGCTCACGAGTACATTTCTAGCACGACGATGAGCACGCAGCTCACGACGACGAGCACACTCCAGCAGCTGACAATCGCTGCTTATAAGCACTTGGTCCCCCCCTCGATTCCAAGCGGACGGAAACGTTCGTCCAGTCATCGTTCGACGTCACCGTAGACCAGCCCTTTTGGAGGAGGCGGGCTCACATACACGTGTTGCACAGGTTTCAGTGCCGCCTCGAAGGCGGACGACCCTTGCAGAACAGCTGTTGCCTCTAAATTCCAAAGCGGACCTCGCACAGGGGCTTCCACCACGGTCCATTGTCTGGCGTCTCGAAAAGCGCGTGGGAAGGAGCCTTCGTCGGCTTTCCCACGGCAACACCCCCACTCATAGCAGAACAGAGCGGCGTTGTCGTGTTGCGCACAAAGCCTGCTTCGTCGAACTCTTTCACTTGCAACGGCGACGAGGCCAGAGGTTGGCGGCGGCGTTCCAAGATGAGGTTACCACCGCTGGCGTAAATGGCTGGCAAACTTGCACTGCAGCTGGCCGTTCTTAACAATATATATATCTCCAGAATGCTTCCCCATGTCTTGTTGAGCATGTAGACAGAAGAGTAAATATGCAGGGATGTGAGCAGAGCGTTTGTTTATGGTTATTTTGCTTTCGGCAGTGATAGTTACAGAGAGTCTGCTCGTGTTGTGGTCTATGTTTGCATTGTGTGTAGCCAAGGTGTTAAAAGCTGTGTGCCCTTTGGTCATGTCTGTTCGATGATTCTTGGTTCATTGTTTAAAACATCTGATTTCGAAATCTAATATGATCACAGTCTGAGCATGGTAGATTGTGTGGTACTGCACGAAGCAGGGACAAGGAACACAAGAAAAAAAAAACGAGGTTTCATGCTGTATCACACAATCAAAAATGGAAAACCAACTAGCCCAAACTATCACCCTTCTCAGCATGGTACTTTGTAATCAACTCTAAGGTAACTTGATTCTTCCAGCAAATGTTTTGCACAGGGCAAATGGCTCTTGTTTAGTGGCAGAGGCTCTTTTTTCTCATTTGGTTTAAAGTTGAATACCTCTACCACTAGTGTTTGCAGTTCACCTTCCACTTTCCTGGTAGGATGTTGGTGTCGGTTGGTGCAAGTTGATGTATCCTGCAAAATGTAAAGCTTTTGGCACTTATGATCATCCCAAACCAGTATTACTGTGCCAGTCATTTCATCAGTTGAAAGGGTGATGACACCGTCATCGAGCCAAATAAGAGACTCACTTCTGCTGGTGTAATGGAGTTCTTGATACAAAATCCAAGATACCTTGCACTGCATGTCGCATACACAATGCTTGTCAGGAGCTGGTTGACATGCTGAAATTCAGCAGAAGGAAAAAAGAAATGCGAGCCCAATATCGAAGAAATATACTTTAGAAGAGTGAACTGCTGAACTAGTTGGTTATCCAAGATAATAACGAGTTTTGCGCCAAGACCACACACACAAGAAAGGGGACAACATGGGCAGTTACTTCCAACTGTTTAGTGAGCGTAAAAGCATCCTACATATATAGCCCTCACAGAACCCGAGTGCATGCACAAGCGTGCAAGGCATCAAGTTGATCCAGGTAAAAAACACGTTATCTGAGTAGGCATGAAAGAAATTTCTGTTTGGCCTTGTACGGAAAAACAAATGAGTCACTGACACACTTCAGACCAGCTTTTCTAATGTAAGAAGCATCCAAAGTTTCATGTGCTGTTTGTTGCCTGCCTCCAGAAAGTGTTGATTGTGCATTAGTAGTGAGGCTCTTTGCTTTGTCCTGAAAGCACAGCTCAACATAACGTGTAACATGTTCAGCAGCGCAGGCCGTTGCTTTCGTGGACCCAAAGCCACATTAAATTTGAGGCCTCATTTGAGGATGAGGACAAGTTGACAACACCAGGTGAAGCCGTATAAGTAGCGGCAGTCTTTCAGCTACGAGTGCACATTTTTTTTTGCAGTATCGGTCGGACTTCAACAAGACTTCAAATGAACAAGGTCAGGCTCAAACCCTTCCGAAATGACATTTGCAGATTCATATATGCAGCCCTTACTAAAAAAAGGAAGAAAAAACTTTGTTCTATGACAACTGTAGTCCAAGTCATCTTCATTTGTCGAGGTGACACTCTCTGGCGGCAGAGAAGTGGAGATGCACTGCATTTAATGAAAAGCATTCTTTGGCTTTGTACAAGGGTAATTGGAGATCGCTGGGAGAGGCCTTTGCCCTGCAGTTAACATAAAAATAGGCTGATGATGATTATTATTATTCTTTGGCTCATACCAGGTATGCTCAGTGGTAGGTCGGTTCCTCTCCAACATCATTTTTGGCCCCTTCAATAAGAAGAAAATTCAACTCTCCGACGGTGTGATCGGAGCTTGATCTCCCGGCACGACAGCCGAATTCCCTAAATATTATGCCATGGTTGCACACATACTCCTCACATTTCAATGGCAACTAGCTTTTTGAGATGAATGACTCATGCTTCCTATTGCATAGCACAAGGGAGAGCACCTGCACAGATGCCAGTGTCGATTCTGCCATAGACTTGCCACTACCTATTGCTTACGTTGCTTATGTAAACAGGAGCTTCTCAGTTTCTCCCATTTATTTCTCGTAACAGCTAGCACTTTGAGCCACTGTGCTAGACAGCACCACTTTCGGGATCAGCCCACATTCCCCAATATTTTTCGTTTACTATAGCGGCAAACGCTATGCAGCATCTTTGTTGCCATTGTACCGCTCTCAGTATTGGCTTTGGTCATAACAAAACAGGTTGTAGCATTTCTTTGTTGGAATGCAAAAAAAAAGACAGTTTTCATGATCTTGCCATCATACTATCACCGTTGCTTTGTTTTGTGATCAAACACACATGCTCTCATCACACATGCAATTGTTCGCCTTGCTCACACATTGGCCCAGCTGGTAATGCCTTGCAGAAGCCCAAATGATACTGTGCAGCTAGTCACATGCAAAATGCGTCAGGTAACACTAGTTCCCACATTGCATGAGATCTGCATAAATTTTGCTTACTATTTCCTATCCTGACTTTCGCTGGCTTTGTTTAAATCTCTTACCCCAGCACTGGTTAGTGAACAAACTGCAAGCCAAGTATGATGCACACACACACACGCACGCGTGCACACACACACACACAACCACACACACACACACACACATTGCAGTCTGAATTTTTGCAGTGTACTGCGACTTTTTCTTTGGTTCCTTTATAAAGACCTTGCAGAGCACTTTGGGATTTGTATGACAGCCACCATCGGACATAGAGACGATTAGGGGAATAGGCCCACAATGGCTCTTGCTTTAAAAGGTTGACTAGAATTGAAGCAGGTAGTCATTATCTGTGTTGTCATGGGCAGCTGTTACTGGAAATTAAAGGCAGTGTTACAAATTGCCCTTTGATTTTGTTTCCTTTCTGCCTTGCGAGAGTAATACTTGTGGTGAGGCTGACATATTTTGTATTTTCGAAGTGTTATGTGCCAGTCTCAAAATTTGTGTCTTTTAGTGTTTTGCTTGGTTCTGGTGATGTTTGGGCCAGAAATATTGGTGCCAGATGATAATGCTGCCAAGTAAGAATTTTTCCAAATGCTGTATTACAAGTGATTATTAAATATAGATTAGTGGAAAGGGCATTTAATTTTTGGCAACATGTCATCGGTAGAGTCAGCATATGTGGGATAATCACTAATGGATGGAATAGTTAACCAAACATTAATTACATTTTCATTCACAACATTTAGGAGCTTCTTGTAACTGCAGAATTGAAGCAAGTTAAGACAGAACACACAACCATTTGCTACAAATGTTGTGACCAGCACCAGTCTGGAGAAATATGTTTTCAAAGTATGTGGCAAAGAACAGCATACTGCTGTTCTATTGAACTTTATATCCGACTGCATTTTTCACAGTGGGCAAAAATGCTGAACAGGAACAGCATTTTATTTCGATGCACATTTCTCAATATCTGTACCAGGCATAATGTTCTTAACAAAGGGATGTGCTTTACATTCTGGCTGAATTCAGTTTGGCGGTTACAAAGCGTTTTCATGTGGTAATGACAAGTGCTGGCTGGCAGGCAGGCAGCCAAGCAATGAACTTGGAAGAAAGCTGTTTATAGGGCTAACTTGTTTTCTCTCAACAAAAGTACAGCTTGGCAACAGAGATACCAACAGACATGGGCGACAGTTGTCAAATCGAATGGCATGGCTTCACGCTTTCTCTTTTTTTAGAGGGGCATCATCATACATTCTAGATTACCTTGAGATAACTGCACAAGTTCAGGAATACATTACTGTAATCTGAATACTCCGATAGGATGGGCCTGTTTCTTTTTCATGGGGCTATAACACTCTAGACGCACCGTCACCTTGATATTGTGAGTGTGTCTAGCACGACATAAAGGTTTTATGCATACAGTGCGATACCCACTAATGTTGTTTAGATGCTGAAGTACCAAAAAAAAAATAAGACTGTGTCTTCATCTCCACCCTGTTGCATGTAATTATAATTTAAAGTGTTTCCTTAAGCACCTGTTGTAGTATCCTGGCTTTGCTATCTGCCATTTGTATCGTTCTCCAGGTAAACTGAAGATGCCGGTAGCCACCAAGAGCCTTCACATGGCCAACTCCTTTGAGGAGCTAATGAAACTAGTAGATGGCGATGCCATCAACCTCAAGGAAAAGCACTTCAGAGGAAAGAACCTTCGAATGTAAGTTGTGTTCAGTGCCACAACAGCTCTTTCCTGTCTTATTGACATTTACTTCTTGTGTTGCTTTTATCAGTGCTGCACCCTTATACACAGTGCACTGTTTTAGGACAAATTTTGGCTCACAATAATAATTGTCATCAATATTTCTTGCATTGCTCTTAAAGGCTCATTGTTATTTAAAGAAAGGATAGAAAAGTATAGAAATAGAATAGAAAAAGAATAAAAAGTATGCTAAATTTTTGTAACATCATGTGCATTAATAGCATAGTCAGAACACAAAAATATATCTGTAAACAGTGTGGAAAAATCTGTTGTAGTAAGAGCAATGCTACTAAAATTTGTACCTCCATGTACATAGTGAAGGGCACTTGTCATAAGCCAAAAAAAGTGACACTTGCTCATGGTGAGCTGAAGACCTTTGAGTGGTTAACACTGCACGCCCGGTACTCTCCTATCGAGAATTCCACGTGCTTCACATCTCAGAACCCTGATTTTATGCTTACAATAGCAACAAAAAACAAACACATCGACAGCGGAAAAAGTTCCGAGATTATAAAAAGGCTACCTATTAAGCCATCAATGAAGAACTCTTTCTAACTAGGATACTTTCCCCAGAAATTTCCCCTAGTGCCATCATCGCTAAGACTATTATATTCTTTACAACTTACATTCGTCCACAGCTTGAATATGCATCAACAGTCTTGGACTGGGCACGACATCTTCAAACAATCCCTAGAGGCAATACAATATTGCTGAGCCTAAACTGTGAGTGTCCCTAGCAATAAAGCTCTCCTATACCTTCCTATGTTACCAGCCCACAGAAATCTATCTCGCCTACGTCTTTCCTGTAAAATCTACTATCACAACTCATATTTACATTCTCTCAGTGTTCAACCATGACCATACATTTCATTTGCACCAACCACGGCCAAAAGGCATACATTCTGCACTGCGGCATGCAACACTGTCAGCTTTTCATATTCGTTTCTTCCCCAAACGAGCAAAGGTTGGAATAACTTACCTGCATCACTTGCAAGCATAACTGGCACTGATAACATTGAAATCGCTCTTCAAAGTATTATTTTATAATTAATGTAGTGATTGACTGTATGTTCTGTATAACTGTCCCAACGCAACTTTTTTAATTTATGCCTTGTATTTTATGTTATATGTTTTTTATATGTTGTGCCATGTATTTTTGTAATGCTTGCCATGTTTTGCTCACCATTTTTACCGTTCTTACCATATTGCATGCCGTGTTTGCCATGTTTGTCATGTATTGTATTGTACTAGTACTTCTGAGACAATTTTTTTCCTTTATTCTTAATCATTAACATTTACATGTTTGCCTTTGACCCTTTATTTGAATGTTTTGCTTATTTGTATTTTATTTTTAATTTTCTGTATCTATAGTCAAATTTGTGTTATTTGTCTAGTGACAAGGTTTATTGGACTTGTCAAGCGGCAGCCAGAGGCGCAGTGGCAGCATTGACAGCTCATCTAGGTCGGTGAACTGTGAACGCTATAGCCATAGCGCTTTCTAGGGTGCCAATCTTCTTCTGGCTCCAAGACACGCAATGGTGACAGGGCTTTGCAGCGCCATTCTTCCTCCTTGCAATCGCCCTCCCTCTCCCCCTCCTTACTGAAGGAGGAGCCATCCTGGTGAACTACGGCAATAATGAAATGATGGGCTCATAATAGGGCTTGAGCCTCTCTACATGAACAATTTCACGTCCCAGGTGACAGTGGTCACTTGGTGGCATCAATGACTCGGCGATGTAGTTGATGGGAGAAGTTTTGCCAATGACACAATAAAGACCATCACATTTCGGTAGTAGTTTGGAAGATAGCCAGGACTGGTAGGTGGGACCCAGAGTCATCCAAGGGATTCAGTCGAGAAGGTAGGAGGAGCTGGCCAGCCATCTTTACGTCGAAGCTTCTGGTGGGATTGGTCTGCGGTAGTGAGTGAGCAAACAAGCTGCAGACATCCCTTGGCATGCTTGGCAGTGGTGGAAACCGGAGTGAACTCTGAGGCATCTGGATGACATGGAAAAATTTTGTCAATGGTACAGGAAAGTTAATGGCCTACAGAAGGAAAAACGAAAAGAATCCTGTTGTCGCTTGTTTGGTGGTGTTGTAGGCATATGTCACGAACGACAGAACAAGGTGCCATTTCGAATGATCCGAGGCGACCTACATGGAGAGCGTGTCACTGAGAGTATGGTTGTACCGTTCCGTCAGTCCATTGCTCTTGGGGTGATAGGCAGTGGTACTGCGATGTATAATGTCGCATTGATAAAGGAGAGACTTCACTACTTCAGAAAGAAACATGTGCCCTCGGTCGCTCAAGAGTTCACAAAGAGCACCGTGGCATAGAACCAGATGATGGAGGATAAAGCAAGCAACATCGTATGCTGTGGCCGCTGGGAGAGCAGTGGCTTCTGCATGTCGTGTCAGGTGATCGACCACAACTATGACCCAACGGTTACTAGCAGCTGTACATGGGAGAGTGCCATATAAATCAATCCTGACACTGTCGAAGGGGTGGACTGGGCATGGAAGTGGCTGCAACGAGGCGGCTGGATGAGGGGCTAATTTACGACATTGACAATCGGGGCACGAGCAGACATAATTACTTACACAATTGTACATGCCCAGCCAGTAATGTCGAAGTCATCTATAGGTCTTGGACACACCGCCATGGCGATACAGTGGGTCGGCGTGAAATGAAGCGCTGATATCGTTGCAGAATTGATGAGGCACCACTATCTTGCTGCTATCGCAAT
This sequence comes from Dermacentor andersoni, assembly GCF_023375885.2. Taxonomy (NCBI): domain Eukaryota; kingdom Metazoa; phylum Arthropoda; class Arachnida; order Ixodida; family Ixodidae; genus Dermacentor; species Dermacentor andersoni. The sequence continues at coordinate 30,750,408 of NC_092818.1, forward strand.
GGTAATTTCGACGGTGCAGAAGTCCATTGCAAATTGCGAAATGTGCTTGACAGCAGAGAACACAAGATACCAGTAATGTGACAGAATTTCTCGGAAGGTTGAGAAGTGTGGCTATTCATGGGTCCTTTTGTTGCTCCGAAGCCAAATCAGTGACATGTAAAGCTAACACAGCGGGCGTCGTGGGCAAGACGCTGTCGACGTCAGATGGGATCGGCGAATGTGATGGTGCCAGAATATTTGCGCCTGGACCAGTAGACAACCCTAATGTCGTATTCCTTTAGACGTAGGGCCCATTGTGCAAGGTGGCCAGATGGGTTTTTGAGGGATAACAACCAGCAAAGAGCATGGTGGCCTGTGACAATGTCAAAAGGTTGACTGTGAAGGTAAGGCCGAAATTTGGGAAGAGCCCACAGAATGACTAAGCACTCCTTTTCTGTCCCAGAATAGTTTGCTTCAGCTTTGGTGCTAGTCCAGCTGGTGTAGGCTACGACATATGCGAAAAGCCAGGAAACCGTTGTGCTAGCACTGCGCCCCGACCGATGCCGCTGGCGTCTGCGGGAATTTCCATGGGAGCACTCGGGTCGAAGTGACGTAAAATTGGTGGTGAGGTAAGTAGACGACATAAGGTAGTAAATGCAATGTCACACTCATCTGACCAGGTGGAAAGGTCACTGGTACTGGAAAGCAGCTGTGTCAGGGGTGCAATGATGGTAGCGAAATCTCACACAAAATGCCGAAAATATGAGCACAGGCCTATGAAGCTGCGCAGTGCCTTAAATGCCATTGGCTTAGGAAATTTGGCCACGGCATGGAGCTTAGCAGCATCAGGAAGTCCACCATGCCTGGAAACAATGTGACCCAATATAGTTAATTGTTTTGCACCGAAAAACACTTCTTTATGTTGAGCTGCAGGCCAGCTTGCGTAAGGCAGTTCAAAACTTGTTCCAAGCATTGAAGATGTGTCTGGAAGTCAGGCGTAAACAACACCATGTCGTCTGAATAACAGAGGCATGTTTGCCCTTAAGGCCTTGTCAAAATAATGTCCATCATCCATTCAAATGTGGCCGGTGCGTTAGAAAGGCCGAATGACGTGACAGGAAGAAAAAAATTTGGCTCTTTGTAAGCAGTCAAGTGCGTCGTCTATGCGCAGTAACAGATAGATATCCTTTCACATGATCTTATTGAAACGACGATAATCGATGCAGAACCAGATGGACAGATCTTTCTTTTTAATGAGAGCGATCGGGGATGCCCGTGGTCTGTTTGATGGCTGAATAACACCTCGAGTGAACATGTCGATCTACTCCTCATCAATAACCCGCCTCTCTGTGTCCAAAACCTGGTGAGGTTGCTGCTGCAGAGGAGCATGAGAGCCAGTGCTGATGGTGTGGGAGACGGTTGTCGCTCAACCCAATGTAGTAGAGTGCCACTCAAATGAAGATCTGAATTTATGAAGAAGTTGGAGAAGCTCGTAGCCCTGCAAGGGAGCAGGGTTACGGTTGATTGATGTGGTAAAGTGGTGCAATTCAGAACTTGAAGGCACAGCAGAAGCTTGATGTGGGCGAGTTGGTTTTGCGTACTTGAAGAAAAGAACGCTACGAAGACGCGGACTAAAAGAGGAACATGTACGACAAGCAAGGCGCTACTTCCAACTAAATGTTTTTATGAAGAAACAGGATTTTAAATAGATACAACCTAGAATGGCCCATCGTGACATCACGACCTCCCTATCTCATTAGAAAAGCTATCTCAGTGCACCGTGTAAGTTGGCAAAGATATGCCCTATGCTGACAAAGGCAAAACCCGAACCATGCTCTAAGAAACATGCAGTGCAGTACACGGCTTGCAAAAGTAATGTCACATATGAGGCCCCCTAAGTTGCCAACAGGTTTATATTGGTCAAACCGGACGGTGTTTTAATGAAAGGGCACGTGAGCACAATTGGGCCGTAAATAACAATGCGGGGGGCCATCTGGCAGAACACTGTAAACGTCACAATTGCCGTCCGTATCTTCGTGACACCAGGTTTCAGGCACGGTCTAGAGATAGACTAGAATGGGAGATATTAGAAGCTTTGTACATTGCAAAGGCCAAGGGCACGTGCATTAGCTGCCCTTCAGTGACGGAGGTCGTGATGTCACGATGGGCCATTCTAGGTTGTATCTATTTATAATCCTGTTTCTTCAAAAAAACATTTAGTTGGAAGTAGCGCCTTGTCCGTCATACATGTTCCTCTTTTAGTCCGCATCTTTGTAGCGCTCTTCAAGTTTGAAGGCACTGGGTCTACAGCGGTGATGTAAGTGGCAGGTGCGTCTCTATGCATGTTGAAAAGTAAGTGCACCGGCTCAGCATGACCGAAGCACTCGCGGCATAACAGATGAAGGAGGAGCGATGTTAAATCACAAACACACATGAAAAAGGCACCAGCATGGAACTCAAGCAAATGGCAGAGGAACCATTTGGCAACTGACAAAGAGTTTGGATGGCATAAAAAGGACACTACCATCACACAGGGGGTCACAAGACAAGGGGACGATCTCAGACGACCATGAAGGCATATTGATGTCTTCTGTGATGACAAGTTTAGCAGGAGGCTGCTCTTCAAACGGCGTGTCACAAAGAGGTAGGAGCGCAACTTTCGCCCGAGCGCAGTCAGTGATGGCTGAAGGGTTGAAAGAAAGGCCCCTCCCAAGATGACGTCATGAGAACAAGAGGCGGGTGCAAAAAAATTCAGTAACATACAGCTCCTCTTCAATGACGACTCATGCTGTGCAGGCTCCTAACGGCTCAATGTGTTGCCTACTAGCTGTGCATTGCGAAAGACCTGAAAGCGACGTTTGCGAAGTCTGCAGCAGAGGTGGGCATGCATTACTGAAATGACGACTGCTGTGGCTACAAGTGCTAGTCTCTGTACTCCTTCCATGATCACATCAATCACGTTACGAGGGGAAATCGGAGGGCTTGAAGATTTCGCAGGGCACGCAGTTCTCGCCTCCCAAACATTGGTGGCTAGTTTTTCTGAAAACGAGTGGTAGGCCAACACCTCATGAATGAAAGGAGTGGCGGCAAGGGGAAGGCGGTTGATGACTGGCGAAAGCGGATTCGTCTAATGGGCTCATGGAATCGAAAGGTGGATCTGGTGAAGGACGGCATTGAAATTATCTTGGCGTGTAGTTGAAAGTCATTGAAAGTAGTTGAAAGCGCGAGAAGTGAGCAGTATGTGGCATCTGGCGCCTGAAGAAACATGTCACATGGCAAGCAATTCTGCAGGAGCAACAAATTGCCCGGTTTTCTGGTGTGCATCATGGGTTCTGCAAGCAGGTGTACAGTAGCACTAACCAGGCAGGAAATGGTGATGTCTGCATGGGTGCATGAAACACAGCACGGGTCAGTGTTGCAGGAATCACGGCGGCCTGCGCATAGCTGATTGGCGCAGCAACAGGAATGTTACAAAAGGCAGGCGAAATTTACTCAGCCACTTGATCCTGGATGACATGCTGCAGTGTGGGCATCAGCAAAGAGGAGGGCATCTCTTGCATCAGAGACACCAATGAAAGTTGGCGGACCACCTCTTCGCGAACAAACTGTTAATCTGCACCATCAGTGCTGAGTCATCGGCGGCATACGTCAAGCCAGAGAGAGAGCTGCTGCTTGCGCAACTCATAATAGCTCTGCCAGAGGGTCACTACTTCAGACACAGTGCTGGGGTTTCTAAGCCAACAGCATCCGAAAGGCATTGTCGTCAACCCCCATTGAAATATGCCTGATCTTGTTGCTTTCCGCCATTGTCGCATTGACAAACTTGCAGAGATCCATGACATTCTCAGTATAACTATTGAATGTCTCACCGCTCTGTTGCACTCATTCTCGCAACCATTGCTCGCAACGAAGCATGCAGAGTGCAGGCCATCCAAATACCTCCATGAAGTTAGTCTCGAATGCCACCCATGTCGATAGGCTGGGTTTGTAGTTGCAGTACCACTAGTTTGCACTGTCGCTCAGTTAGAGTATGGCGTTGTTCGGTTTCCTTGCATCGTCCCTCTTGTTGTGGTTGCTCACCCTTTCATAGGAGGCTAGCCCGTCCTCCTTGTCATGGGTCAGGAATGCCGCTGATGAGAATGGCACAGTCGCACTGAGGCAATGTACCTGAGCGGGCCATGGCAGGTATCGTGACCGTTGGACATAGTAACGGGTCTTCCGCCATGATGGAAATGGATGGCAGAGTCCTACTTCGAAGTTCCAGGTTTCAAGGCGTACCCAGCACCTCCACCAAATGAGACGAAGTTCATTGGGCTCAAACAGCGGCCAGAGATACCGACACAGCAACGATAGCTCAGCTTGATCGGTGAACTGGCTGCACGACACGCGATGTCGATAGCACATTTTAGCGTGCTGTTCTTCTTATAACTCCACAACACGTGGTGGCGGCAGGATTTTCCAGTGCCGTTCTTCTTCCATACAGCCTCTGTATTTACCTCTTACCATTGCCCTACCCCTCTGTAATGTACAACTGTAAATAAATGTAAATAAATAAATGAATAAATAGCAATAACCAAAAGAGCTGCAGCGTGTCCCCAACCAATAGGTGTGCCCCAAAAGCTTTCTAGTACACATGCTAAGCAGGTGTACTAGGAATTAAATGCAGCACACTGCACAGCTTAGTTCACTCTCACGTTTGTTAGTATCCATCGACAGCTGACGCACAACATCGGTGGCGGAGGCAGCTTGGTGACTTGACAAGAAGCTACTTTGGTGGTGGCAAGTATCTCAAGTCAGGTGTCAGCCTGGAACCTGGAGATTCTGGAACGACAGGAACCACAGAAACTGGCCAGGCACAAGACACACCCATTGGCATGATAGGCTATTGACCTGGTTCGCCTCCCGAAGCATGACCCATCACGAGGCTGCCCAACGGGACACTGGAGTTGTCCTCTTGGGGCTTAGCTCCTCAAACTTCGACCTACATGTCCTGTTGGCCTCCGTGGCTGCAGCTTCACGCTCGCAGCCCAATTTTTGCATGATCATTCACCAGTTTTTTTCCTATATTCCTTCTCTTCTATCTCAGGACAGATGGGAGCTGTATCATTACTCAGCTATTGCTTTTGCCCCAGAAAGTCCAACGGACTGTTTCGATTGGTACATTTCGGCCAAAGCTCATGAATGAGTCATTGCTCTTTCAAGTGTGGAGACCACATTGTATACTTGAACGTTTTGAGAAGGAAGGAATTCAGATGGGGAGGCAAGCGTTACTATGGTCTGTATCCTGAAGAAATGTTGTGCCAACTCTGGGCGATGGGCTCCTCCTGAACGCACAGACTACTGCTGGTAATTTCTTAGGGCTAATGCGGCTTGTGGCAGCATGGGCATAACGGTCAGACAAATGTGAATTATGAATGAAGGTGTGCTCAGAAACTACACTGTAACAAAACAGAATTATGTGAGATTCTCATCACCTTGTTTCCCTGAACTGAGATACTGCAAACAGCAGTTATGCCGAAGACATTGTCAAGTAGTCTTTGTGACCGCTTTTTTTTTTCAATTGTTGATTAACATTCAAGACTTATGTTATATCCAGTGTCACTGCTCACTGTATCCAAGCAGAATTTCTTGCAGTGTCCCACACTCTATTATCACTTCGCACTAGTGATGCACAACACTTATTGCACAATACCATTAATTTTGCCTATTCTATACCTCTTCTCGTCTGGAATAATTAATTAACAATGCAAATATTCTCTGTTTGCTTGCACAAAATGGCTGTGGTGTAGCAGAATGGACAAACAAACATAGTCAGCCCATTGCATAGCTCATAGCTGCTGCTCGCTACACAACAGGGGATCTATCATACTATCAGCGAACTTTGTACTTGTATCTACTAGCTTACGATTTGAAAGTTACCTTGTTTAACTTATAAGTAGACTTCTGTTAATTCCACTCTGGTTAATTTGGATTTTTTAGTTAATTCTAATCCCGACTGAAGGTCCCGGCTGGCACCCACGCATTTCCATGGGCCCAAACTTTCGTTATTTGTATCCTAAACTTGACCTTAACTTAATAGCACAAACTTGGCCAGTCAGCACACATACAGCTGACCCTTATGATGATCTCAATAGTGACCCCTTTAGGGCAGCATCTGTCTTGGCAAAGCTTAGAGGATAGCAGATGTCTCAAACACATGTCATCTGCCATCGAAAATGCCTAGTTTCGGCCTACCCTAGGAGTATTTTCAAGCAATAACTGCAGCTCACAATGTCTGATTATGGTATTTACCCAATTCTAACGCGCACCTGCTTTTTTTTCTCTTCTAGAAAATATTGGGAACAAAATTGCCTGTGCATTTCAATCAGATACAAAACTGAAATTGCCTTTGCGGCATTTGTATGCTTTACTGCATAACGAATGTATTGCAGCAAAGCTGTGGTGAAACTTATTTTAGGAAACCGGCCACAATTGTGCAACACATGTTAGACCCTTGGCCATTTTCTTTGCTAAAAAGTTGGCTGCGCGTTAAATTTCTATTTGTTTAGGAGCTACGTATAATGTCATTTCTACCTTAATTTTCTTTTCTTTTTAGTTTAGTTGCGGGTGAGAGACTGTGCACATATACTGGCTCCAGGCATATGACGATCCGCTGACCTCTCCCTAGATAGCCAGGATGGCTACTCTTCCATGCGCGGATGATTGTAAGGAAGTAGATCGGCACACTGAAAAGCCCTGGTTCCATCGCATGGCTCGTACCCAGTTCGCACACTGGCTGCGCCCCACCTAGTAATGGGGCCTTTATCCCTGCTGCTCTACGACCTGAATAAACCCCCTTTTACAATTTAAAAGAAAACAGGAAAATGTAACTGATTATGATTAATCGATAATGTGTCATTTCTTGCATACAAGCCTGCTCGAATTTCAGCCTTGCCTCAATCTCTGTCTTTCATGTCACATTGCAGGCTATGCACAAGCACGAGCAAGGTCCTGGAGGCAGCAGACCTGCATAAGAACGATGGCGATGAGGAGAGCTCGTTCATCCTCTACATGCGCTACTTCAGCATGGTTGACTACATACGCAAGCATAAAGACTACAAGATGGCAAAGGTAGGAGGCCGTCTTGTTGACCTGCAGCAAAATGTTGATTCGGGCGAGTTGGTTCATACTTGGTTAAAACACAGCTCGACTGGGAAGAAGACAAAAAAACACCTTACGAGGCACAGACAAAATGAGCATAAACTCTGTTCTGATATTTGATGGATAGAAACAGTGATTTCTAATGAACAATCTTCAAATGCCACCTAGTAGAGAAATAAAAACCTCTGAAGCTTAGAACAGCCAGGTTCTTTTCTAGAAGTTATTATCGTGACATGCTGCACTCGTACGTGCACTCTTTTTAAAGCAAAAGCTTTACTGGCTGCGAACTTGCGATTTCCCGTGGCGGTGCTCTGAGAAGGCACATGACGTCACAATGCACGCCTCGCTGCGGATATTTCTCTCTCCCTCTCCCTAGTCGCTACTGTGCATGCACCACTAGTAGCGCCGAGCCACAGGTGTTCCACCGCTGCACAGCGCCGTGCCTTTCAGCCGCTGCCGTTTGGTATGCCGTCAGACCACATTCCTCGTCGTTGCGCTCGCCTCCGCTCGCTTCGCCAGCTGCGTCGCATGCCTGATGCATGTCGGAAGATTGAAAAGGAGAGCTTGTGTGCGCCGCAACCACAGTTCAGGCGGCGGTATGGACAAAGACAATTCTGATAAGCAGGAGGAGGCATGGAATCGACATTGGAATGAAATGAAGAGCAAATGAATTGCCCAGGAAGCAGACAAACAGCACGCCGAACGACCGACTAAACTCCGCAACATAGCTAGACAACCAGACTAATCTGGACTTGCAATCAAGATTAACCAAGGCCGACCATGCTGTGCCTTAGCTTTCGCTATGTATATCCTGGGATAGCCGAGCTAAGCCACTGCCAATTTTTTTTATTTGTCAGCAAAAGTTATGTTAATTTAGTGCCTGAAAATTAATGGAGGTAACTACAGAGATGTTCTACATTAAGAGAGGATGAGGCACCTCAAAAAGCTTTTTATTTTTTAAACAGTTTGACTAAAATTTGCACAGTTAATTTATTTTTACCAGCTGATTTTAAAATGCAATAATTTTTTTCAATAATAAATATTTTTATGATATCCAAAAGAGGACGTTCTTTGTTCGGAGCCTAATTAGAGCTAATTAACAGCAATTTGCATGGTAACGTACAGCACACGGAATCGATTGTGAATGTGCGTAGTGTATCGTAAGCAATAAATCATTGTTCTAGGCCATTTTGAAACAAAGTTGTAGGTTATAGGAATAAAGCCCCACCTTGATGATTGAAAAATATCAATATGGGCATTTTTTATGACTAAGTTTGACAACCTATAACTTTGCTTCAAAATGGCCTAAAACAATGATTTATAGCTTATGTCACACTATGAACACTCACAATTTATTCAGTGTTCTGGACGTTACCGTGCAAGTTGCTGTTAATTAGCTCTAATTAGGCTCCAAACAAAGAACATCCTCTTTTGGATATCATAAAAGATATTTATTAGAGAAAAAAAATAATTGCATTTTTGAAATCGGCTCATAAAATACACTAACTGTGCAAATTTCATTAATATTGTTTAAAAAAATAAAAAAGTATATTGAAGTGCCTCGTCCCCTCTTAAAAGGATGCGAGATGCTTGTGTCACTCAGCCATCTATTTTGTGGACAGAGAAAGAATATGCGTTCTACATGCGCAGGTCATGTGAAATTGACTCGTAAGAGAAGCCAGCTGTTAGCTCAGCATATTTTCAGAGAAGTTTTCTTTTTTTTTTTCTCTCTACCAGATGGCACTAGAAACATGCTCAACCACTTTTTTTCATGCAAAATATACTAATGTGAGAGTTCCTGCTCATGTAATTCGTACCTTCCTTTCTTGTCCATGTGTCTCTCACGCTACCTACAGTAAGAAAGAATGCACTAATTGTGTACTTTTTGTTTCGGAAAAATATGCTGAAGTAAACGGGCGAGCTTAGGTGCAAGAAAGTACACCCTCTTGTAAACTCGGTGTGTGTGCGGTTTTCCTTGCAGGACACATACGACAAACTGTTGAAGTTGGAGCAGTGCATTCGGGTGATGGACACCCTTGAGGAGCAGAAGAAAAGCCTCCAGAAACGGTGGGTTGCCTGCATGTAGTAACAACTAGCCATACCTTGTGGTTGGCTCTTAAAGGAATATAGGAGAACACATATTGGAAGTTCATCTATTTATTTATTTATTTATTTAATGTAATATTTACTGCATATAATATGACATTTACATAGATGCCTACGGCAACCTTACATGCCTTAGCGTTGGGGAAGAGGGGAAGCAAGAGCATTTAGATACATTTTCATGTGATGTTTTCATACGCTGTAACAAACATAGATGTCACAAACACTAGGACCGTAAAAGCTCATTAATTCACCACTCGTGAATTCGAAATTTCGGATAATTCAAACTAGCCGCCGTGGTCCGTACAACAATGTATTGAAAGCAATATGTAACACATCCCGCTTATTCACACTGAAATCCGCACCACCACCGATAATACGAACTCCGCATCATCGTGGATGGGGAGAGTGCTAGTGCGCGGAAGCACGCTGGCGTTGCCGCGGCGGTCGCGCAGCTTTGCTTTTTTGATCAGTGGCAAGGACGATAACACTGTCGCCGCACGCCGTGTTCTTTGTGTACGAGCGTGCGAGGATGAGCCGGCGAACGTGGCCCAATCTCGCGTGCGCGAGAGGGGAAGGTGGGGTGGAGCGCGCTCTCTCTTGTCGTGCACGAGGCAGGGGCGTGAGGCGAGGGAGGGACAGGGGGACGATCTACGGCGGCTGCTGCTTATGGCGCGGCCATGCGGGCGCCGCATCTTGAAAGCAATCTGCAACGTGGCCAAAGTGCGCGCCTGCGTGGTCCTCATCTTCAAAGCGATCTGCGATGCTTGCAGAGTGCGCATAGTGCCAGTAGCTTCATATGCGATGTGCTTTCTACGTTTCGTTCGCGTTGAAGCGAGAGCTTTACGAACGTGAATTTGTTCACTGCTATTGCTGCGTGTCCTCACTCCAGCATTTTTCAGCGAGTTTCCGCGGTCATTGAGCGAGATGCGTTCATGCTTACCTGCGTGACACAGTGCTTGTTAATTTATTTAGTAAGTGAATGCTTACAAGTTTATACGGCCGATAAAACTATTATCCTTCGTATAGCTATCTATTAATTTTCTATCGCAATCGATGCTTCGCTTTTCGCGCGAGACTGCGACATCTTTGTTTTTCTCCGCCCCAGTCAGCACGACAAACGCGCGGATGAAGCAAGAGCCATCTTGACGTCGGGCACATCGGACCACGCTGGCCGCTTCCGGTTACGTTGGCTGCGCCAGTGCTTTGAAGTATAGGCGTTGTTCACGCCAACATGACGTAGCGTGTGCGCACGTGCTCACGCCACGTCAGGCTATATAGCCCGTTAACCGAGCGATTTTTTTCTCTCACTTTCATTAGTTCGAATTTTGTATAATTCAAATTTTCATAGCATCTCCGCGGAATTCGAATTTATGAGCTTTTACTGTAGTGTAATAAAGGATACAACATGAACTGAACACCGAATATAACCCTAGCAAGAGTCAATAACTTCTGCGCTTTAATTCTTGGAATGCCAAGATTTAGGCCAAGCTTTCCTAGTGCTAGCTAGTAATCGGAAAATGGGGACTCTTTCTTGCATAGACCAGTTTATTGTCCATGCAGGTATATTTTGTGGCGTGCCACATTTGTTGGTTGATTATGTGAAATCCTTTAGAGAAAAAAAAAAAAAGTCCAAGATTAAATTTTTAGATTTCAACCTATTCATTAGTGCAGTCGAACCCACTTATAACAATATTCAAGTGCCACAAAAATTTCATTGTTATAACCAATAATTGTTATAACCGGGTTGCGCGAAAAAATCAAAATGGGGGGATGCCATGCAGAGCTGGTCTGAGAAAACTATAATGGCAGGGAGGCCTGTGCCCCTCCCCACCACTTTCCTCCATCCGGCTGCCGATTGTGTTCGCTCGTTTAACTGCTTCTTGGGCGCTCCGATCACATGTAACAAGCTGTGGTTGTCAGCTTAAAGAATGGCACTGCTATAACAACTGCAAAGAGCCGACACAGGTGGCAAGCGATATGCGAGCACCGCCAAGGCATCGCTTTGGTCGCCCCAAAAGGAGCTTTCTAAAAATTGTGAGAAGGCTGCTGCAGCATCCTGTCAGCTTGAGAAATCCAGAAGAAACGCCGAGAAGAGATCGCCACAAGCATCTCGCCACATACTTCTCAGTGGCTTGCACAAGAAAAGCCTTTGTCCGTCAGCCTTGCATGCGTTACGTGAAGCTTGCCAACGTCCTTCTCCAAGGCATCCAAGTGCTGCATGTAATGCAGCGGAAGGTTCCTCGTGAAAACGAAGCCCCGGAGGGACTGAATCATCTGCCGGACCTCCTGCAAGGACAACGTTGAGGCAGCCTGCCCTACCGCGGCATCGCTGCCATGGTCGCCTTCGCTATCTGATGCAAGCATGTTTGTGACGATCGTCTCATCGGTTAGAAGCACTTCATTTCCAAATATATAGCCGTGCACTTTCTTTTCACCGGCAATATTGTGCATTGCCGATGATCAGCGGGTGGATCAGCCATCTTCTATTTCAGCCGCAAGGCAAGCGAGGCTGAGAAACCGTGTGGCCAGGAACGACTTCGACGCAACCAAGAAAGACGAACGCGAGCGATTACGCTGTTTGCAGAATGGCACTGAATTAGGATCTAGTGAGCAACATGCGAGCAAGCTGCTTGCGGTGCACTTGGTGTGGTCCATTCATGTTTCGGAGGGTGGGGCGGCGTAGAGCCATGCGAGCAGCCCATTCGTGTTCGGAGAGGTGGAAGGGTGATGGGAGAGAGCCGCGCGATGATGGCTGGAAAATGAGCGCGCGGCGGCTGTTGAAACAGCGGCCTATCATGCAGCAGCTCAAATTTCTCGTTTTCTTTTTTCTTTTCAAGGATTTCACCTTTCACTACCTTTCGACTCGGACACCCAGCAGCCAGACTTCATCGTTATAACCGATAATGCGGTATAGGGGCATTGTAGTGAGCAGGTTATTTCATCATGGAAAACATACAAAAGTTGACGGTGAAGCAGCCTTCCCATTGGTATAGCCGATATATTGTTAAAACCGCTATTGTTATAAGTGGGTTTGACTGTAAATACAGCGGAACCCCCTCGATACGTTCATCTTCTACTAGCTCACATTATTGCAGTCCCGACCTGAAGCCCATTGAATCGTATGTATTATGTTCCCATTTGGTACATTGCTATTTTGTAACGTTCCTGCATTTTACATTGCATTTGAATGGGGTGGTAATGTAAATTTTTCAACGCAGATGCAAATATGCAAGTACGAAATGCCGGAAATATGTGATTGTCAGTCTTGAAAAGCATGTCACGGAGCGGCTGTAGTTTTTGCTTGCTCTCTAAAGTCAGTGTCACTGCAGTAGAGCTGTGTTATGCTGTGAAGCATACTAGGCATGCAAAGGGTCCACTGTTATGGAACATTGTGCATGTCTGTTACCTAATTATGCACAGAGCTGTTTCTAGCATTTCTGTGGCAATTTGAGGCCTTGCTCATTGTTACGTTTTCCTGGCTGCTAAGTTTTTTATTTTTCTTTCTGCAATCTCTTGAAGAAAGTATCAACAGTATTATGTATCAACATAACATACTGTATTATGTGTGCCATGTGACCCTTCATCTATATTTTTGCCCCATTTGGGCACTACGCAAACTTCTTCTGCCACTTGTGTCTTATAATGCTCGCAGTAATAAGCACTGAAAAAATGTTAACAAATAGCTTTTATTTACAATATGAAGCAGCACTTTCAGTTCAGAACTTTAACTGCCACTTTCTCATCCATTTGTGTGTGGGATAGGTTGAAACACTCAGACTTGGGGAGAGCAGCACCGTAATTTTCACACTCCGATCCGGTTTTTTTTTTTATGTTGTAGCTTTCTCTGGTCTTGCCCCATTTTGCAGTCAGTATGTTTCTGGTCACTTATGTAAGGGGAGTCAACTTGAACCACTAGTTATGTACCCAGATAGAGAGTTTGCTGCTGGCTGCTCTCTGGCTTAGTAGACAATTTGGGTTGTTCACCAGGTATGTGCATATGTGTGTTTGGGTATGTCCCCAAATAGACAACTTCGGCACTACGTATGTGATATTGCTATGCACTCATTCCTGACCAAACCCCCAAAATAGCTCCTGGTCTGCAACAAACACCTCCACATCGAGCACGGCCATTTGATGGATAGCCGATGCAATAAAATTGCAGCCAGGATACTAGGGATAGTGGGGGTTGCTACAAAGTTTAAACTGGGGTTCTGTGATTACAACAAGATAAACTACGCTGTATCATTTGGCATTGTGGTTGGCAGTGAGATTGCCACTTTATGTGTCTGCTGGTGTGCCCATAAGATATTGCAGTTCCCAGACAGCATAGGGATATGTGGCAGGCCACGCAAGAAAGCCGTCTCTGACATTGACAGTCATCTTCGATGGTTTCTTCCACAATTTTTCTTTTAGTTTTTGCATTGCCGTGATAGATTTCTTTTTCTTTTTTTCCAAATTGTTTGAGACACGAGTTTGTCTGGGATGATTAGGCTAAATGCAGAAATCTTCTGCCTGGCGCAGGCCCTGTCACCCGTGCATTGCTCGAAACATTGGTGGCATTACAGAAACAGAAAACATGGTTTGCCAAATCCAAGGTGGTTTGCCATGATTTGCCAAAACCCGGGGTGGGAAATGGGCCCACTGCATTGCTTCAAGCTACAGTACTCAGCGATTAAAATGAAATAATTGGCCCACATGGCGGCTGGCATGTTTTGCAGCACTGATGAATGCTGGGTGATTACTAGGGGGCGAAATGCAGTCACAATGCATCACAAAGGCTCTCGTGTTCATCGCACACGATTCATCAACTCTGTGTCCCTGGTGCCCACTGTTGGTGCGAAAAGCGCTCGCTGTCATACAGGCCGATTATCGCGTTTGACTCATTAAGACTGAACATAAGGGTCGGAACATGCACACAAACATTCTGCAAATTATAACTAAAACTGAAAAAAAAAAATTACAGGTACGTTTCACTTCGTGAACACGGGTGGTGTGCAAGCGTACGGGTGCTATAGCACACACGAAGCTATCGGCCCCTGGTGTGCCTAGATGTCTACACTGTCCACATCGCAGATTGTGTTAAAGACAGGGCTCGCGTGGCCACACCTACACAGCAGCCATGTGCTCAGCATGCTCCTTTGTATTTCCCCGGATGCGCGATCCTCTCCACCTTCAGGTGCCTTCCTTCTCGGCTTCCTTTGCAACTTGAAACAGACATTTGCAGATTGCGCCGGCTGGCCAGTTACGCTGCACGCTAAAAAAAGAAGTCTGACCTCTTTCCTAAACTGGACACCTCTATACAGTATCTCTAAACTGGTCTAGTATGTATTGGCTGCAACACCATCAATGTATGAGTAGCATATTAAACCAACAACACTCCTCACTTGGCAAATCACTGCCTTTGGCAATATGGCCCCTCTTGTTGCTCTTGGCACTTTGCCTGCTTATCAGCCAATGGGTTAAGTGTTTTTTGTCAGGCAGTGATTTTTTCTCGCAGGCACATTTTCTAAAATGCTATTCGTGTAGGAATTAGGAGTGTTGCACAATAGAATTTGCCCACGATATTCGGTACTTCTAACATGATGAAACAAGCAGGGCCAATGGTGAAAGTGCACACCATATGAGTCAACCTCTTCATCCGCAGTTTTAATTGTAATAGCCTCTCAACCAATTGAGTGAATGTTTCACTGGGTGCAGGTGAAGGTTCTTTCTTTCATTTAATCCGATTTAACCTTGCCGCCTTTGTGTTGCCTCCTGAAGATATGCCATCCTGAAGGACGCCAAGGAGGCAGAGGCCAAGGAGCGAAAGGCGGAAGAAGCTGCAGCAGAGCTTATGCGGAAACCGGCTCCTCCGCCACAGCCACCAGAACCAGCCAGCAACCCACTTCCCTCGGACGGCAGCGATAGCTCCGTCACGAAGCTACCGGCTGGTCAGCAGTTCTTTCTGTACCAGACTTTTTTTCGGGGACAATGCTTTGTAAGGCCACTATATGTGTTTTTTGGTTTCATACAGATCGCTGCAGTGTGCAGGGCTCTCCCCACGTTGAGTGGCAGGGCAAATACCGCCCGCCACTTCAGCTTACCGTCCGCCGCACCGGTTGACCGGACATGCTAATTAGAATGGTCTGTTCGACCTAAATGTCCTTTGTTTCTCAAACCTCAGCTGTTCTTTTATTGCGATAGCAATTTGTGGACACTCCAGGCACATTTATGCCATCGCCGTTGCTGTAATGTTCTGTATAAAGTCCAAACATGATAAAATCGTCACTGTGCGCCGTGTGCTCTATGTGCTAGTGAAGGCATGTGAGGGTGAGCCGACAATGGTGGCTTAATCTTCCGTGCGCGAGGGAGGGAAGTGGGGAGGAAGTACGCCTTCTTGCGTCGAGCGCACGGCTTCGAAGGGAGGGGGTCGCATTCTACTTTGGCAGCTACGGCGTAAGCACCGAAGTAGAATGTGACCCCTTCCCTATAAAAAGAAAGGATAATAGCTATACAAAAAAAAAATAACAGTTTTATCGGCAAGCCGATAAAACTATTATCCTTTCTTTGTATAGCTCTCTACTAATTTGCTATCGCAATTGATGCTTCGCATTTCGGGCACAACTGCGGCTTTCTTTATCACATAGGAAAATGTCAGAATGGAAAATGAAGTAGAAAAGAAAATCTCAATTTTCTAGTGTGCTTTCGAAAAAATTGGGTATGAGATTGGGTGCTGGGAGGTGCCATTGCACCGCGGAGTGTCCTGCTTTCCATTGGCGCAATATCGGCATTTTGGAACCACCATAAAGAGCAGAGAGAGATCAGAGCTTCAGATAGCCACAGCGCCGTATTTTGCCTAGCAATAACACATTCTAATCTCGATAACTCGAACTCAAAGGGGCCTGAAAATTTGTTCGAATTAAAAAAAGTTCGAAATACACGAAGCTAATTGAATGAAGGACTTACCTGCAGTGGTGCATGTGAACTGAGCTAACACACGAGTGGGAAGTTCCGGAAAATTTATTGACACATTTACACATTACAGTCAACATCCAATTTTTCTGACTCCTTAGGGGCTGCGAAAACATCCGAAAATATGAACGCATGCATTTCACTGCCCCCAAGAGCCCAAATCGTCCAGGAACGTCCGAAATAGCTCTAAAGGCCTGTCAGTACACTTATAAGGCGTATCGGTGCTTGTACTGTGATAGGAGACGGCGGGTGCACGCATGTATAGTTAAAGGAAACGTGCCATCTCCCGTGACAATTCTCCCTTCTAACTTTTGGTATGCTTTGCTGCGTAACACTTCTGTATTGGGGCGAAGCTAACTTTTGGAAAGCGGCGTTATGCAACGCATCATGCTTTCCACGCACCGAAGCTATTGACAAAGATTGCAAAGGCGGAGTCGGCGCCATTTATAACAGCGGTGAATGTTTCAATGATGCTCACGGTACCGAATACCAAGAAGCTTGATAGCGAAGGTCGAAGTAGCTAGGCCTAGCGTTTGCCCCGTTGTGGCTATGGGTGCCAGCGGATCTGCATGCGAGGGCGCCGGCTCGAGGTGGCGAGATAATCAAGATGGTGGTGGTGGTTCTTTCGATTAACGCCCTTTCGCACCTGTGGTAAGGCAAAAAGCCCAGAAAATTGGATGGCGAATGTTTTTCTGCATCCGAAATTTCCAAAGTTCTCGTACGTTGACTCTATGAGGTACATGCCAGTGCCGCAAGGACTTCTGAATTATCGGGCACGTCCGAAAAATTGGGTGTCCGGAAAATTGGTCGTTGACTGTGCAGGATACCCTTCAATAACAGAAGTAATCGATATAGCACGCCTGCACACGCCTGTGCACAAATTTCCGCCACTTTTTTTTTCTTTTTTCTTTCTTACGCCTGGCATAGGGGTCTCTTCTATGTGGAGGGGTCAGAGGAATGCTGGTCAAATGTGCAGTCGCATGATTTGGCCCGCTGCACCAAATCATGCAGCATTGTCAGATCACAGTCTGTTTGAATTAACCGTTGCAAATGCTTGCGAGTTCGAATTACTGGGTGTTTTCGATCATTGGAATACACATAACTTTGACCCGACCACAGCATCAGTTCGAATAAACCAAAATTTCAAATTAAATGTGTTCGAATTAATGAGATTCGACTGTACAAACAACAGAAGTGAGCAAAAAAAAAAAAGAAGGAAAAACCGGTGTTGCGATTCCTTACTGCTACCATGTTGTGTACACAGGAATCGCTCCTATTGACCAAAAGAGATTTGAAGTGCTGGCACACATTTATCTTGCATTTTCACAGCATGGGCCCTGCATTTCTTTGTCCCAGCAAAGCTTGTTGATCGTGATAGGCTGTGACTCACATTTGTTTCATTAATGTGTCCAAAACGTAAAATTGTTAAATGTACTATTCAAAATGGTAGAATGGTCACATTGAAAAAAAGTCACAGTTTCGCCCGAAAGCCGAAGCATTGATTGTGATAGCAAATTAGCAGAGAGCCATGCGAAGTAAGGATAGTACTTTTATCGGTTGTATGTACTTGTAAGCATTCGTTTCCTGACTGAGTTAATGGTTGCAGCGCGCACCACGAACATGGATACAGCACACTTGTTGACCATGAACACTCACTGTCAAAATGCTGGTGTGAGGAAATGCGGCAGCAGCAGTGAGCGAAGTGGCCTTCATGCGTTCGTGCTGTCTATCGCTTCAACGGAAAGTGAGCGCCGAGAACACACAGTGCCCACCAAGCTATGAGCCGTTGACGCACCTAGACTCTGCCCCCAACGCAGATCGCTGTCACGATGAAGCCGCGTGACCACACACATCCGCCACATACGCAGTCGCAGCCAGCATAGAACTCCCCCCGCAGGGCATCGCAACGTTGGGTGTATTGCACACAACAAAATATGGTGTACTTGCTGCCTACATTCCTCTCTTTGGTGCGGGCAAGATTGAGCAGATTGAGCCGTGCTCGTCTGCTCCCCTTGGGTTCTTTCACTTGCACATACTGTAAAAACCCGCATATAATACGAATCCGCATATAGTACGAGGTGAAATTTTCTGGACGCAAAATGGAAAAAAAAGAAAAAGTTTTATCCGTGTATAATACGAGTTAGAAAAACTCAAGGAAAACATTTATTTAAATTGCACTCCGCACTTCGATCGCTGTTTTCCTCAGCTGCACTCTCTTCAGATAGTTCCTTGTCGGACATATCTTCCCAGAGGGACTCATCCTCTGTGCCATCGAGCGCATTGGAAATGCCACACTTCTTGAATGCGCGACGCACAAGGTCCTCTGGTATGCTGGCCCATGCGTCCACAATCCACTTGAATAGCGTGGCTGGTGAAGCCCGCTTCAGCCGCCCGGTTGATGTCACTGCAGGCTCACCTGAGCGCATCCAATCTGCGTAACACCACTTGACCGCGTCCTTGAATGGCTTGTTCACGCAAACATCTAAAGGCTGCACCTGAGACGTCATCCCACCTGGGATAATGACGAGTTCATTGCCGTATTTGCACAACAGCCTCTTCACTGAGTCGGCCAAATGGCAACAAAATGCGTCCAGCACGAGGATGGACGGGAATGACAACAGTGCACCGGGCCGTCTACACCACAATGACTTTATCCAGTTGAGCACAAGATTCTCGTTTATCCAACCTTTCTCCTGGAATCTCACGACCACAGTTTTTGGCAGCTCCTCACCTTTAGGCACTGTCTTGCGCTTGTGGGGATGCGTGACTCACGCCTCCCCTGATGTTTTTCTCGCATAGCGTGCCTCCTGTAGTGCGGCTTCGTCGCGTGGCCTGCGTGATGCCCGCGGCGGTCGATGTGGTTGGGGCGCGGTGCGAGAGATGGCGCGAGTGTTGCGCTGCTAACGCCGCCGACAGGCGAGGTTACTTGGGCGCCGAAAGGAAGGCGCTTGCTCTCTTTGGTTCGAAGTCGTCGGCGGGCGCGGACGTCCGCGCGGGCGCCGTCGGATGCTTCTGCGAGACTGTCTCGCATGGCCGCCTTCGAACGTGCCACCATTTGCGTGACTGTACACGCGAACGACCAGGCGTTGGGATCCAGCATGGGGCGAATATATTCGCTTGCAATGCGATCGCGGTAAGTCGGACTTCTAGATTTGTCGCGCGCCCATCGGCATGTTTTGGGGATAGCAACTCGGCTAGCAGGCATTGATCTATGAAAGGCGCAATAAATGCCCTTGTGACTGTTTGCACTACTGTGTTGTCGTTCCTTTGTCCCAAGAGTACGGAGGAGTAACCCATATCTCCCACACGCTTGAAGGCGACATAGAGCGGGAGCTTGCGTCCGTCTGGCATGTACGACAACATGACGGTAACTCGCGTTTTCTCGTTGCCAGTGGACCATATATAAACTTGTTTAGAGCCCTTTTCGTTAAGGGGAGGGGCGATGGCATGTCTAGATAAACCGGCATTTGGTCAGCATTGTCGATTTGCCCTAGCTGGAAGTTCTTGGACTTGCGCAGCGAAATAACATGGTGCTGGAAAGCCACAAGCAGCTCTTCGAACGATTCTGGCAGCTTTTGCGTAATCGAAGTTAGGCGGAGTAAGGAAAATTCAGCACGGCACATGTAGTGATAAATCCAGTGCTTGCTTACTTTGAAGGCAGAGCACGGTAGCCCTTTTTCTCTTGCAAGCTCCTTAGCTTTTGCCTGCATAAGCTCCACACTCACAGCTAGATGTGCGGCTCGCTGTTGGCGTATGAACTCCGTCAGGGCGAGTTCAATTTCTGGGAATGTCTCACTCTTTGGGCTACTAAAGCTTCTTCGCGTTCCACTGCACGTGAAAAGGGCTTCCTTCTGTCGACGCCATCCGCGAATGCTTCCCTCATTGACGCCAAACTGCCTTCCGGCCGCACTGTTGCAGATATCCTGTGCAGCTACAATAACCTTTCTCTTGAAAGCAGCCAAGTACCGTACTATTTTCCTGGTTCGGACATCTTGGTCCTTCAATGCGGAATAAAAAAGATGCACTTTACAGAGCGCGGTTTGCACGTGTGCTGCTAAGGTGTGCACTCAACAATAAAGAAACGATGCTGTAGTCACGCAGGAATAATGAAACGAAGCTGTAGCCACGCAGCAATAACGAAGTTAAGCCATAGTCATGCAGATATAACAAAACGAAAACTTCTAGCCCAAATTTTTGACTGAAGTTTTTGTTCGGATCCGCATATAGTACGAGGTGAAAATTTGGGACGCTAATAATATGGAAAGAACCTCGTATTATACGTGCGTTTTTACGGTACAGTGTAGGGTACACGGCAACGGTGTTACCAACCTTGCACCTTATACAGAACCTCATGGCAACGCTGAAGGCAACAGTGACACTGAAAGCAACAGTGATGCCAATGGCAGAAATGCATCTGGCATTTCCATATAAGTGATATCGCAATAAAAAAAAAAAAAGGAGAAGAAAAAAGTTAGTGACATTTCACTTCGTGATCGCAGGTGACGCGCAAGCCTCTATGGGTGCATTAGCAGATATGACGCCATCAGCCCCTAGTGGGCCTAGACAGCTACACTGTCCGCATCACAGATAGTATTCATGACGGGGCTGGCTTAGCCGTGTCATACACAGCTGCCACCGGAGTAGAACGCCCTGTTGTAAGCATAAACTTACTATCTAAATTACCTAGCATGGTATTGGTGCACACAGGCAAACATGAACACTTCACTCAATGACCACGGGCTCTCGCTGTCAAAATGCTGGCGTGACGAATCGCAGCAGCAGCGAGTGAAGTGACCTTCATGCTGTCTATTGCTTCAATGCAAACTGAGCAGTGAGAACATAGTGCACACAAAGCTACGAGCCGTCAGCCCACCTGGACTGTGCCCCCAAAGCAAATCACTTTCAAAATAAAGCCAGCACGAGCATGCGGCCGAAGTGCAACACCCCTCTCGCCCCTTCCCCGGTGCCATGCGCACGACATCATGTGGCGCACTTCCTCCCCTTGCACACGTGAGATTGAGCCGCTATCATCGGCTCACCATCACATGCTTTCACTCACGCACACACAGAGCGTAAGGCATGCGAGAACAATGTTATCATGAGACGAATCCTGTATGTATGCATTGCAAAGAAAGCCTGTAGCAACTGCCAGGGGCAGCCAACCCGGCAGCCTCCTCCTGCCTTCCTACTCCGTGACGCTTCTCCTCATTTCTCCATCCACACTTTGCTCAACGTTACCTGCTTATTTCTCTAGGTGGCGTTACTTTACCGCACAGTCAGCATGCTCCTTCGTACTTTCCCCAGCATGCGGTTCTCAATATCTCCAAGCCCCTTCCACATTCACTTGCTTTGCAGCTTCAGACAGACACCACCAATTTCACAAGCTGGCCAGTTATGCTTGTGCATAAAAAACATCTTGGTTGCATGTGCACATCCCCCTCCTCCCCCCCCCCCCCGCCTTCACCCCTGCCGATCACAGAATCTTAATCCCTCAGAAATTTCTGTAGAGAACCCTGACAACACACTATCCGTGGTGATATGGGACTAAGAAAAAAATGGTATTAGCAAAAGGAGCAGTGCCATCATCTGTCACTGTCATGATGAAACATGTGTTGTGTGAAGGGTTGCCAACCGTCTTGAATTTAGCGGGACGTCCTGACTTTTAAATAAATGCCCGGTGTCTCAACTTGACCCAATCGGGTTGGCCAAATGTCACCACTTTCGTTTTTTCTTCTATTGGATATCGACAAATAGACCAGATTTTCTTTTTATGATGCCTGACAGCTTATTTACACATTCTTTTTTTTGCTATTGCGTTGTCATAAACATAAAGGCAGTTTCGTTTTTTGTTGTGGTTCTAGTTCTATTGTAAGCCCTTAGTCAGGCAACTATACTGTGTCCTTCTTGTTGTAATTCGCAACATGGTAGACTAAAGAAAATTGTTTGGCTTTGGTGCCCATATAGACTGGTGGCTGTTGGCACTGACAAGGTCTGTCCCTCTCCTGAGCCCCCCGTCCTGACTTCATCCACTTGAGATTTGGCAATCCTAGTTGTTTGTTGTAGTAACACTTGCAGACGACACAACCATTCTGTAGATGAGAAATTACAACCCGGGAGTACAATTTGAAATGGACGCACCCAACATGCGTGTTCCAGTTATTTTGGACTAAATGGGCAAGTAGTGCATCCATAAATAATATTGAATGATGTATACTATGAATTGCCAACTCTGTGTGAAATTTCAATGCAAATTAGCCAGTAGTTTAAGTTAGAAGAGCTATGTACTGTACAGTCAAACCTCAATATAATGGACATGGAGGTAATGAATTATTGGATATAACGAAATAAATTTTCCTCACCGATGTCAGTGTGTAGCGAAAGTATACCCATAATGAATATTGGAAATAACATTATTTTCGTGTCAGATCTGATGTCGTTATAATGACGCTATTTTATGTGTAGCTGCACTTAACTTTGTGCACGAGAGCATTTCACTCGTGCTGTGAAAGCTTCAGAGATTATAATTTTCCTCTCCTTATTTCTGCTGTTCTGCACTTCCAGATGTTATCAAGCCACCTGCGACGCAGCTGTCGTCATTCAAGCTTTTAGATATGCTCCAGGACAAGGACACGAATGTGTTAATCATGGATGCCAGGCCAAGACAAGACTTTCTTGACTCTCATCTGAAGAGCAGCGACTGCATCAACATCCCAGAGGAGGTCCTCAAACCAGGGTATGACACTGCCACACCCGCATATTGAGGCCCACATATTGTCATACGTTGTTTTACTTTTCCCCAGTAATTGGCTTTTCACTGGATTAGCACTGTCATCAAGTTAGAGTAGAACCTTGATACGATCCCACTGCATACAATTTGCCAGCCATTTGTGATCCAGCCAGTTTGTGATCGAGTACACAAGCAATTACCCAATAGAGTTGCGTTTATTTTTTACCAGTTCATACGTTCCTGTATGTAGAGGGTAGTAGTAGTCGTAATAAAACTAAATATGAGGTATAGAATAAAGGTAGTAGAAGCCTACGCTCCAACCTCCAATCATGGTGATGACGAAATAGGACAGTTTTATGAAGATGTTGAATTAGTGATGAGAAAAGTGCAAACTCAACATACAGTAGAACCTCGGTGACACATTCCCGTTACGTATGTTTTACCAGCACCAACGTTCGCACTTGAGTGCCACGCTCATTTTTTACCAGTTCATATGTTCCCAGAAAACACGATTTTTCAGCACCAATGTTCAGTACGTTGCCAAACTGCAATCGTATGATATGTTTTCCGGCCATTAGATCCCATGTAAACAAAACGCGCGGGGCATGCGCGCAACTGAGAACAGTATACAGTAAACTCTCAGTTGTACGAACGCCGATTTATCGAACATTTCAGAATACCAAACTTTTTAAAAATCCCCGGCAGTTTTCTTATCGATTCTATGCAAAAAATTTTCACTTATACGAATTTCGGAACAGTCAATATTTCAGTTTAACGAACTCGCTCAGAGGACCAAGGCTTATTTTTACGACCCACGTGGTGTGTTCTTCATCGGCTCCATTCAGCCTTCCAGTTTTAAGTAACAACGGCAATTTGCGTGCCCACTTTCGAGATGAGTGCAACGAAACGGAAGCGGTTGTCTCTCTCGGACAAACTGGAAATCCTTCAGCGCCTGGACAACGGTCAATGGCAAGTGGATGTTGCAAAGGACTATGGAATTGCACTGTCGACGTTGTCAATGATTGTGAAACAAAAATCGAAGCTTGAAGGAGAAACTTCGATGAATCCCGCCAGGAAATGACTCTGCACGGGGTACTTCAATGAAGTGGACGATGCCGTTGCAGTATGGCTTCGCAACCTACGATCTCAAAATATTCCAGTGTTCGGCCCGATGATACAGGGTAAAGCGAAGGAATTTCCTCTTCTTCTGGACTTTCGCGGCTTCGAAGCGAGCAGTGGATGGCTTACACGATTTCGGGATAGGCATGGGATCGCGTGGAAAATGATTTGCGGTGAAAGCAAGGACGCCAACCAAGAGGCAGTGAGAACCTGGAGGAATGAGGTTGTAGCTGAGGTTGTGGGGTGCATTGGAAAGTTGAGAGACTTTGTGTCTCAACAGCAAGCTGTGCCAGTAGAAGTGTAAAAAACATTGACTCTTTGGACAGTTTTGTTACTTCCTGTGCTTTAAAAGTACAAGTGCAGAAGAAGATTACAGATTTTTTTTCTAAGTGAGAAAGGCAGCATTATAACTGTTATGAACCTTGTACTTGTTGATATGTACAAATTCCATTTCACACATTTCTAACACTATGGATGCCATGTCTTTTGCACCATGAATTGCACCTCAAACTTTTGACTCTGTATGCCATGTCTTATGTTGGTCGAGTGAATGTTCAGTTTAGTGAACTTTCAGTTAAGTGAACTATTTCCTTCGGTCCCTTGAAGTTCACTCAAGTGAGAGTTCACTGTATAGCTGCCCACCACAGCAGCTTCACCACAATACTTGCCTGCTCACCTCACATGAAAATGCTGGCGTGCACTCAGTTTCTCACTTCAGTACCAGCAAATCTTCTCGGGCGTCGTTGCACGCAGCATTCACAGCTATCACCACCAATCCTACTGCGATAAGCATCTTCGCCTATCTGTTTCACAGCGTGTGGTTCC
The DNA here is from genome assembly GCF_023375885.2 of Dermacentor andersoni. Classification (NCBI taxonomy): domain Eukaryota; kingdom Metazoa; phylum Arthropoda; class Arachnida; order Ixodida; family Ixodidae; genus Dermacentor; species Dermacentor andersoni. The sequence goes on from NC_092818.1 coordinate 30,775,255, forward strand.
ATTGGAAGCATAATGCACACTTTTAATAGGCGATAACCAAAACGTGCTGCCGTTCCCTGCTGCAGACTGCAATCGTATGTGTTTTTTGGCCGCTAGATCCCATGTAAACAAGAAAAGGTGCGAGGCACGTGCAATTGAGAACAGTATATAGCCACCCGTCTCTTGTGAAACCACAGCACGCACAGTTTCTTATTCCGGTAGCAGCAAATCTCCGCCCGGGTCATCACACGCCACATTCACAGCTATTGCTGCCAAACCTAATGCAAGAAGCATCTTCACCTATCCGTTTTACATTGCATAGTGCGTAGTGCCATTGGTAGCGTACTGCACGCCTGCAGTCGGCGGTAATCCAAACACGCCGCCATTCCCTGCTGCAAGTGGCGCAGTGTGGGCATCACATTTTGCTTTGGCAGCATCCAGTGTCACCTTCCAGCTCGATTTTGTTTCCGTTTACTGTCACCCTCTTATAACACCATGCAATAGGAAAACAACAAAACGTGCCTCGGGCTGCCGGAGCAGCACCACCAGCTTGACGTGCATCAGTGTCTCGTGCAGCAACGATCCGAGCGACGCTTTGCATTACGTAGACATCAACAATAATTTAATCTTTCTCATATTTTTTAGTTATTTCGGATCGTATGTTTTTCTGGTTAGTACATCTTTTCTCTTAGTTCTTTGAAAATGTGTGAACGAGGTTTTACTGTATTGTAGTCATAGGCAACTTCAGTGTAAAATTGGGGAAAAAGCAGGCTGGTGAACAAGCAATTGGCAACTACGGCATCAATTCTATGAACACTAGAGGAGATATGTTGGCAGAATTCGTGAGAGGGCATAAGCTGCAAATAATGAACACTTTCTTCAGGAAGCGTAGCAACAGAAAGTGGACCTAGAAAAGCCCAAATGGGGAAACAAGAAATGAAGTCGATTTCATACTTTCTGTTCATCCCAGCATATTGCAGGATGTAAAAGTGTTAGGTAGGGTAAACTGCAGTTATCATAGGTTAGTGAGGTCTAGGATTCACCTCACTATAAAGAGAGAAAGAGTAAAATTGGTCAAATTGGTCAAAACCCACCGTGGTTGCTTAGTGACTATGGGGTTGCGCTGCTAAGCACAAGGTCACGGGATCGAATCCCGTCCACGGCGGCCGCATTTCGATGGGGGCAGAATGCAAAAACATCTATGTACTTAGATTTAGGTGCAGGTTAAACAACCCCAGGTGGTCCAAATTTCCAGAGTCCATCACTACGGCAGTGTGCCTCATAATCAGAAAGGGGTTTTGGCGTGTAAATCCACATAATTTAATTTAAGATTGGTCAAGAAGAAACAGGCCAACCTAGACACAGTAAGGGCAAAAGCAAATCAATTTAGGCTGATGCTTGCAAACAAATATTCAGCCTTAGAACAGGGGGAGGAAGATGACATAGAGCTGTGAGAGTACCGGGTGGATGCCAGGTGGCGTAGAGTCGCAGGCACGGGATGGTAGGCAACGGTGTGTGGCAGGTGGGGAGAACAGGGAAGACGTGTGTGCGCAGTTGGCATGCGAGGGGTGCACGACAACCAACGTGAGTGAGTGAAGTAATCGGCCGAGCAAGCCGCATGCGGTGCGGCAGGACGGGGTGTGTGTGTGGTGTGTGTGCGCCGAGGATTTCCCTAAATAAAGAACGTACTTGACAAGTCGGGGCTTGTCTGACTGGATCTAACATGGAGGACCAAGAATCATCTAGTGCCACCCAGCCAGTTGTTCAACCTCTCCTGCCTTCTTCGATCGTCCAAGGACTGTTGACTTCGACCTTCGGGACCACAATGGAAAAGGAGAGACTTGCGGCTGATATAGCTCAAATTCTGCGCACCACGCTGCTCAATGACATGGTTAGGCCTGACCAGACAACCAGTGCAGGGCCAGCGCTCAACATCAAAGGTGCGCTCGTCCCACTGCCGAAATTCAGTGGCTACCAGGACCGACACCAGCCGCAAGACTTTCTGGAGAAGTACTCGGAGTACGGCAGTATTGCTGGGATCCCCCCTGACCTCCTCGCAGTTGCTTCCAGCAGCATTGGAGGGGTCAGCTAAACAATGGTGGTGCTTCTCAGGTGCGCACCCTGGCTGGCAATTCTTCGCGTCTGAATTTACGGCGCAGTTTGCCACCATTGACTATAAGTTTAAACTGAAAGCAAAGCTAGATCAGTGCACTCAGCATCTGGCAGAAAACCTCAGGCAGTTCATTCACGTCATTGCCGAATACTATGACCAAATAGCGGAGCCTGTTTCAGATGCCGAAAAGGTGGAACACCTGCGGAGACAAATGCATCCGACATTCCGAGACCTAACAGCCAGCATGAGCTTCGCAAACCTGCAAGAAACAGTGAAGGTGGCCGGCCCTATTATGGAATGTGCTTGGCATCGCCTGCGCTACGCACCACCATCACTACCACGTAGGGTATTGCATAAGCAGCAGCTGATTTGGCCTTCGATTATTCTTCTCCGCACACCACTGCAACACTCAACCAAATCCTTCCAGCCGACGGCTACACGACGTCCCTGCAAGTGCTCGCAAAAGCCGGGAATAAAGGACCACTGCTTGAACTGTTGATTGGTAACAGTATCCTTTATGTGCATTCATGGGCACTGGGGCACGCGTGAGCTTAATAGGTAGCCGTGCCATCGCAGCAGCCAAGTGCGCGGGAGCCACCTTGAGGGAAGAAGCATGAACCCTGAGGCTTGCTCAGGGCTGGTCACAAACTGCACAATCGATTTGCTGTCATTTCTGTTGGCAAGATGGGTCCAGGAAGCAGCGTTTTCTTCTTTTGCCAGAGCTGTGTCACTTTGCCATAGCTGTGTCCTTGGGCGGGATTTTGTTGAGGTGGCAGGTATTTCTCTCCACATGGGCCTTGGCGGATGGTCACTACACTTTGACCCATATGGGCTCGTCAAATTTAAAAAGGCACCGAAGCGCCCATGTGTGTCAGATGCTGGACACCGACCCCTGTCAGTCTGTAAGACAGCGTTGCAATGCGATAAGCAAGGTCAAGAGCCTGATGAAAATGTGGCCAGCTCTCTGCAGGCACTTTTTGCAGATGTGCAGGATGTATGCCACAATACCACTGAGAGTGGCGAGTGTAGTCTAGAGAACCTCCGGGAGGAGCAGAAGCAGAAACTTAACAACATCCTTGTAGACCATAACCATATTTTTACCACTCTGCCAGGTTGCACGTCCCTGGTGGTTCACAAAATAGACACAGGCAGCCACCCACCAGTTAGATGCAAGCTGCACCCAGTTAAGAGCCCAAAGAGAGAAATTCTTGATGGGTGTATCCAAGATTTGCTGGACCAAGACCTCATTGAGCCCTGCTCCAGTTCCTGGGCCAGTGCCCCTTTATTAGTAAAGAAGAAAACTGGAGGATATCACCTTGCGGTCGACTACAAACCCTTAAGTGCAATCACAACTGTGCCACTATATCCCATGCCCCCACACAGACTTTGTACTGGCTCAGCTCGGCCGCACTAGGTGGTTCACAAGCCTCGACCTTGCTCAGGGCTTCTTTCAAGTATCGGTTGCTTCCAAAGATGTACCGAAGACTGCATTCCTGTGCCATAGAGGAGTGTTTCAATTTAAATGAATGCCATTTGGGGTCGCAGGTGGGCCGGCAACATTTCAGTCTCTCATGGACAAAGTGTTAGAAGGCATAAAACACAACTGCTGCATGGCATTTTTTGACGGTGTGCTCATTTATTCAGAAACTTTTGAGGACCACCTACAACATATTGATGAGGTACTGCGAAGAATTGGCTCTGCAGGCCTGACAATCAATCCCAGCAAAGTTACATGGTGTGAACAGGCATTAAAGTTCCTTGGACATGTAATCTCTCCAGGCAAATGTCAACCTGATCTGGACAAGGTGCGAGTGGTTGCAGAGTTCCCATGCCCGAAAACAGTCAAGGTACTCCAAATGTTTTTGGGCCTTGTGGGATACTACAAAAATTTTATCCCCTGGTTTTCTGACAAGGCCAGACCCCCGACAGCTCTCCTCAAGAAAAGAGCCCGTTGGGTTTAGGGTGCCGAGCAACGGAAAGTGTTCGAGACTCTAAGGCTAACGCTGGCAGGAGAGGTGGCTGGGGTATTGCCTGACCTGAACAGGCCCTTTGTGATTGAAACAGATGCCAGTGGCACTGGCCTATCGGCAGCATTGTTGCAGAAAGTCGAAGGTGAACTCAGGCCTGTGTCATTTATAAGCAGGACCCTCAGCACTGCTAAAAAGAACTATACTGTCCAAGAATGGGAATGCCCCACTGTGGTGGGAGCTGTCGATAGATTTCTACCATATGTAGACTTAAAATCATTTGAGGTGCATTGTTACCGTGTATTATTGGCTTGGATGTTTACAATTGAGCTGACATCGTGCAGAGTGCGACGTTGGGTGTTGACATTATAAGGGTTCAAGTGTACCATAAGGCATCGTAAAGGACGAGCCAACATCCCAGCAGATGCACTAAGCAGGTGCCCCATCCCTGCTGCCGAATCTGCTCAGCCTTGTTTGGTAGAGGAATGGTTTTTAATCGAAGTGCAAGAGCCACAACAAACCATTCGTTTTGAACTAGCAGTCCCTGTTGACGTGACTGATGCATCCCCACTCACCGGCACTGCGAAGTTCCGGTTGGAACAATGCAAGGGTCCACTGCTGCTGCAGGTGCTGCTACACTTAAACTCTGGCCTGCTACCTGGTGACTCTAAAGAGTCAAAGAGAGTACAGGACCTAGCTGATGACAGCGAAATCTCGTACAATGGTATCCTTATGTACTAGGTCGGTGAACGTAAGGTCGCCTGGCTTGCCCAACACTTATGAGACAAGTCACTGAAAATGGACCATGACCACCCCCTAAGTGGGCATTTAGGCTGTTTTTTAAACTTGGAAAAGTGTGAAGAGCCGGTTCAGATGGCTCGGCATCCGCTCCGATATCTCCCGTTACATCCACAGCTGCCAGCAGTGCCAGGCTTTCAAACCTCACCGGCAAAAACCAAAAGGACTGATGGACAGTCCGTGGGCCACCCATCTAATGCAGCAGCTAAGCATGGACCTTATTGGGCCACTGCCCACAACCCCTCGGCGCCACAAGTACATCCTGGTGGTGCTAGACAGGTTCACAAAGTTTGTAGAGCTTTTTCCGTTACGTGCACCTACCTCCAAATTGATCATCGATAAAATTATCTATGTCTTTTGCCGGCATGGTGTGCCGAGCTCCATCTCTAGCAACAATGGCAAACTATATATAAGCAAACTGTGGAAAGGCATTCTCTAGCACGGGGGAATCAAGGAGAGCCACACAGTCCCATAAAGACCACCAGGACAGACTGTGGAATGCCATAACGCAATGGTTAAACAAATGCCTGGTGTGCTACTGCACTTCCCACAGGAACTGGGACAAAAAGGTGCCCGAAGTGGCGTTTGCAATGCGCACATCTGAAAGTGTAGTTATTGGCTCTACACCTGCCTTGTCGTATGAGCGGGAACTACGAAACCCGCGAAGCCATCACAATCAGGCAGCTGGCACCGAGGTGCTCCCTTCTGCGCCTCATGCCCTAGCTGTTGAACTGGATGTGTATGTTCGAGATGCCTGGGCCTTTGCAAAGGACCACCAAACTTTGGCAATGCCAAAGCCAGCCAGGCAAAGTATTACAACAAAAAGTGCACTCCGGCTACCTTCCAGGTTGGAGATTTGGTTCTCCGGTACGCGCACCCGCTAAGTAAGGCAGCCAATGGATTCACAGCCAAGTTTGCCCCCCCCCCCCCCCCCCCCCCCCCCGACGCACAAGGCCATTTAGAGTGACTGCACACATTGGACGCAATACCTACAGACTCAGAGACCTGCCTACAGGGAAGCAGAAAGGCCCCGCTAATGCAGACCAGCTGTGCCCTTATCATGTGCCTTGGAAGCCCTCTTCACAGGATAAAAGGGGGAGATCTGCGAGGTTACCGGGCCGACGCCAGGTGGCCTAGAGTAGCAGGCACGGGACGGTAGGCAACGGTGTGTGTTGGGCAGGGAGAACATGGAAGGCGTGTGTGCGCGGTCGGCATGTGGAGAGCATGCCACAACAAACTGAGTGAGTGAAGTAATCAGCAGAGCAAGCCACGTGCGGTGCGGCGGGATGGAACGCAGACTGCGTGTGTGTGCATGCGCCGAAGATTTACTGAAATGAACAATGTACTTGACAGAGGTAATGAACAAAACCGTAAGTATACTGACTTGAGAAGCACCCATTGAAGTAGGACGTAAGGCATCAAGGCAACCAGTAGGTATGCTCTCCCAGGTAATGAAAGACCTCATAAAGAAATGACAAAGCATGAAAGTGTCCAACTCAAGAGATCAGTTGGAATTCACGGAGCTGTCAAAAACCGATCAACAAAGAGAAAGTAAGGGATATTCGAAATTAGAATGTGAGAAAGACTGTGGAAGCAGTAAAAAATGGACGCAGCATGAAATCAGTGAGAAAGACATGGTAATATGATCAGTAAGAAGCAGCAGAAGAATTCTATACTGACCTGTACAGTACCCAGAGCAGCCACGATACGTCCATTCAAAGTAGTTATGAACAGGTTACAGAGGCTCTTTTTATAACTAATGATGAAGTTAGAAGGGCCTTGCAAGACATCAAGCGGGGGAAAAGCAGCAGGAGAAGATGGAATACCAGTCGATGTAATCAAAGATGGAGGAGACATAATGCTTGAAAAGCTTGCAACCCTTTATACGAAATGTCTCACGACTTCAAGGGCCCCAGAGAACCACAGGAATGCCAACATTATACTAATCCACAGAAAGGGAGACGTTAAAGAATTGAAAAATTATAGGCTAATTAACTTACTTCCAGTATTGTATTAAATATTCACAAGATAATTTCCAATAGAATAACGGCAACACTTTACTTTAGTCAACCAACAGGTTGGCTTTAGGAAGGAATACTGTAGAATGGATCACATCCATGTCCTCAATCAGGTAATCGAGAAATCTGCAGATCACAATCAAACTCACTGTACGGCTTTCATAGATTATGATTCAGTAGAGGCACCAGCACTCATAGAGGCATTACGTAATCACAGAGTACAGGACGCTTACGTATCTACAGAAGGTATCTACAGAGATTCCACAGCTGCCTTAATTCTCTACAAGAAAAGTAGGAAGTTACCTATAAAGAAAGGGGTCAGACAAAGAGACACAATCTCTCCAATGCTATTCACTGCATGCTTGGAAGAAGTATGCAAGCTATTGAACTGGTAAGGCTTAGGAGTGAGGATCAACTGCGAATATCTCAGAAACCTTTGGTTTGCAGATGACATTGTCCTGTTCAGCAACACTGTGGACGAATTACAGCAAATGATGGAGGACTTTTACAGAAAAAGTGTAATAGTGGGGGTCTAAGAATAATCTGCAGAAGACAAAGATAATGATCAGTGGCCTGGCTAGGAAACAAGAGTTCAGGGCTGCCAGTCAGCCTCTAGAGTCTGTGATGGAGTATGTTTACCTAGGTCAATTACTCACAGGGGACCCTGATCATGAGAAGAAAATTTACAGAAGAATAAAAATGGGTTGGAGCGCATAGGGCAGACGTTGTTAGATCCCGACTGGAAGCTTGCCACTATCATTAAAAAGAAAGGTGTACAATCAATGCAATCTACCGGTGCTGACATATGGGGCAGATATTTGGAAAACTGAAAAAGAAACTCGAAAACAAGTTAAGGACCGAACAAAGAGCGATGGAACGAAGAATGTTAGGCATAACGTTAAGAGACAGGAAGAGAGTTGTGCGGCTCAGAGAGCAAATGGGGATAGCCGATATTCTAGTTGACATTAAGAGAAGAGTCATGCATAGTATGCATGACTGGTGGACCATTAGAGTTACAGAACAGAATGGGTGCCAAGAGAAGGGAAGCGCAGTCGAGGACTGTAGAAAACTTGGTGGAGGGATGAAATTAGGAAGTTTGTGGGCACAAGTTGAAATCGGTCGGTGCAGGAGATGGGTAATTGGAGATCATTGTGAGAGGCCTTCGACCTGCAGTGGACGTAAAACATGCTGATAATGATGATGATGATGACGTTACCAGAACACGATTTTTCAGTACCAACGTTCAGTACATCGCCACACTGCAATTGTATGATACGTTTTCTGACCACTGGATCCTGTCTAAACAAGAAAATGAAATGAATGAAACAAGAAAGCACACGTGCTGATATTTTTTCTGTAAGTTCACTAATTTTATATTTAATTTGTTATATCCATGTTTGTTATATAACAAGGTTCAACTATATAGAGGACACAGTGGATGCTACCAAAATCCATGACGGCAGACTGACCCGGTACAGGAACCATCGCCACTCACTTTCCATTTTTGCATCTTCCTTACTAAGCCTTCCCTCAGAGTAACAGTGATCATATTGACATTGTAGAAGCAATCTTTACTAATACAAATTCAGCTAGTATTCCTGTTTAGTGTACCTTTAGGTTAGCTTGGATTTAGCATTAATTTATGCGCAGTATATATATTTCTGGTCAATATTGTTTTGCTGTACAAGGGACAAGGGAACAAGAGTGATAATTGTTTTATTAGACATATGGCTGCTATTTACACTTGTTGCCTTTATTGTTTTTTTTTTTTTGTACTCTCATTTTCAGAATCATAGCAGAGGAATTGAGCAGACGTATACCCGAGGAGAGCGTTGAATTATTTGAGAAACGCAATGTTGTCGATTTCGTTGTCCTAATGGACTGGAGAAGTGCGGATGTCCCAGAGGACAACCAGGCTCCTCTGAAGGTCCTGAAGGATGCGATATACAAGGTATGGCTGTGAGGGATATTGCTTATGGTTTATAGAAAATCATATAATGTTAGAACTCATTTGTTATCTAGTATATTATCACTATGATCACTTTTTATGTGGCGCACTGCCTGGTTTATCTTAGTGCACACAAAGATAAGATAAGCTTATTGCCTACTTGAAGGCGAGGCATAGTGGCATGATTGAATTTTTTGCTTCAAGAGCAGCAATTCTTTTGCCTTTTTAAAGCACACCTCTTAGGCATGCGTTCCTGCGGCGAGCGTTGACGTTTTCCCATGGTGTAACTGAGCAAATGAGCGAAGGATGAAAAAGCAAAAGTGGAGAGGAGGGTGCAGCAGAACCATGCAGAAGAAAGCAGAGGCGGTTATGGCGATCGCGAGAGAAGAAAAGTGTAATCCTGCAACAATGGTCAGAGTAGCGTGCGTCGTCTTGGACGTCTGTCGATGGTGGCCGCTGTGAATCACGGCCACACGTCACCCACTTGCTGGCTGTCACCACCTCCAGATTAGCAGGGCAGTCACGCCACACTGCACTCGTTTGCAGTGCGCCGCACAAGACAGATATCCGCGCCGGCCAATATATAGCGAAATGAAGACACGTATAGAGCTGCGCTCAAATTTCACATTACGGAGCATCGTAATCGTCTGTGAATTTTTTAACCTCTTGTTACTGGTTGTCATGATTTGTTGACATCCAGGTTCTGAGCTCCTAAACATTGTAGCTTAATCTCCAGGTTCTGGCCAAAAAATTTTGAGAGGTGCACATAGGATAAGATAGGGTGGGAATAACTTTATTAAAAGGCCGACAAGTGACAGTTTAATGCATCATGACGTTGGCCAAGCGTCGATCTGGGGTTATGCCCTACTCTGCACTACCCCAGTTCGGCCCGTTTGTGGTGAGTCGCGAGGCTTGGCTGGTGAGTCGCGAGGCACATAGTCTTGACTTCAATCTCTCAGTGTGTAGTATCCTTTGCGACCTACACAGTGATCAATTAAATCAGAATTTCCATGCGAGCAAACACTCACCTTTGTTGTGGAGCCCTGTCCCGTAAACTTTTGTGGCTGACTGTACACTGAGAAAGCATTAGGACATAGAGGCATTCTCTTTCACCGGATGCTTGGCTTAGTCTATTGTGGCGAAACCACAACTTTCACCCTAGGGTAGCAAACAGCAAACGAGTGCTGTTAGTTAGCAATTCCTCACTCAGTGCAGCATTCTGCAATGGTACTAATGTGTGGGACAACATCAAGATAATGTGTTGATTGATCACAGATTGCTGATCACAGATCACAGTTATTAAGCACTTCACTACAGAGATCATTTCTGTACTTGTCGCAGATTTGAATAAGGAAACTGTAGTTGGCCTCAAGCTAAACTTGCTAAAGTCTTGATTTCTGTGCATCATGATGCACAAGTGGGCATATGCATCTTAGGTGCAGTATGACCAATAAGTTAGTCACATGAAAAAGAATGTTTATTGTGCTAAAAGAGATACAAAGCGACTGTGTCAGCATATAGTACATTTATTGCCGATATGGTCATTTGAAGTTGCATTACAAAAAGGCTGAGTAAGTACGACATCAATTAGCAAGTATAATGTTAATATGAAAATTGTAGCATCAGTGTGGCATGTATACAATCTCATCAGTAATTTGCGAGGACAGTAGCACTATGGTGACTGGTAGCTCTCTGAAAGAATGAGTCTCTGGAGCAACAATGCAATATTTGGCAGACATTTAATCAAGCTAGGTGTATTGTTCCAAGTTTTTGCACCAACAAAGAATATTGTTCAGTGGCCGTAAACATTGTGGACTGTCAACAGATTAAGATTCTTTTTTGGTCTGCCTGCATTTACATGCAGTAAATGTTCGTTATAACAAAGGTCATCAGTGCAGCAAGTGGAATTTGTTATAAGAGGTATTTCAGTAGATAAAGAAAGTCTCTGCAAAACCTCCTTTATGGAGTTTTGGTAAGCATGTAATCGTTTTAATGAGGAAACGTTAGAAGTGTAGGAACTTGTAATAAATTTTATTGCAACAAAGCGTCATGCGGTAATGGCAACAGGACAGCATTTTATATTGTAGTAAAAAGAGGCCCATCTAGGGTCTGACAGGGGCTTCATCCAAATGCCAGAAGTCTGTCTTCTGAGGTTTTTATGCAGGTTACGAGGCCCTCTTTGCAAGATTTGTGGTTCACAGTTTTTCCACTCTGTACTAAAGAAGCCCAGCACCGCCTCAGTTCGGATAGCCCTGCCTAAAATGCACTGTAGTGCTAGTGGAACTGCAAAAAAACTTTGGTTAGAGCTATAGCAGACTCTTTTTGATAACATTTTTTTGTATTTCGATAGCAATCCAATGAACACTTGAGGCATGCTCATGCCATTGGCACCGCCTTGCTGTTATGGTCGATGAAGCATGCGAGACACGCAATGCATTTCACTGTAAAGAAGAGGGAAACATTCAGCCTTCCTTCTTCTGGCATGAGCGTTGTGCACACAAACACTAGTGCACCTGCTTTGCATTTACGTGTGGGCCTCACTGTCCAAACAGTGAATTTGAAGCTACAAATGGCTCACGGTTTTTCATCGAATGCATCTCGAGCACCAACAATGCGCGTCACCTCCAATGCTGCTGGCTGTGCTCCTCATCATGCCAGCATTTCGAGACTCCTGGTAGCTAGCTGCCAGGGCGCTGTTAGTGCAGCTACCTTGGATGCTGCACCAACCTGTCACCCCACATGTTCATAGAACTGTGGGCCGACATTGAGCTTGAGTACAGCACCTAACATTTTCCTTCTGTTTACCCTTATGGTGAAGCTGCCAATTTTCCTTGGTTTCTTTATTAGTTTTTTTTTTTTTTGTCATGAGAAAGCTTTTTGGGGCCCTGCTTCACGAGGTCTGCAGTTCATCTCACACAATGTGTTGATGAAGGTATGAACTAGCTTGTGTGGCATCAGAGGGACACATACTCAGCATGTTGAGATCTGCATGTTGTCTCTGTCCTCTCTTTTTGATTTTGCAATTATCATTATGCAGTGGTCGACACAGAAAGTGCTCAGGTGTGAGCCCATGGTTCTGAAGGATGGCTACGAGGACTGGCTTATGCGATACCCCATGCACACAACCAACGCCCACACCAAGGTCCCGGAGGCAAATTCGGACCCACTTGTCGGCAACTATTTAAACAGCACAGGTCGGTATATGCTGCTTTAGAATTTTTACTACGAAGCTGTGAAATGGAGGGCCGCAAAGGCTTTCATATATAGGATTTCATATATATTCATATATAGGATATCAAATGCAGATGCAACACTACTTGTGTCGGAGCACCAATTTTTCTTTGGAACATAGTTGTCGATGATTATAAAAAAGTCGCAGTTTTGCCAGAAAAGTGAAGCATTAATTGTGATGGCAAATTAGTGTATGTAGTAGGAATAGTACTTTTATCAGCTGGATTAACTTGTAAACATTCGCTTGCTAATTAAATTAAAAAGCATGGTGTCAGGAGCTCACAGGCAAACAGAAACACTTCTCATGCGATAAGCGCGGACACTCGCTGTCAAAACACTGCCATGAGAAAGAGCAGCAGCAGCAGCGAGTGAATTTATTTTCGTGCTGCCTCTCGTTTCAACGTAAACTAAGCGGCAAGAACACAGCGCACTCGAAGCTATGAGCTCTGGGCACACCTACACTCTGTACTCATTGCAGATCACTTTCAAGATAGGGCTCGTGCTCAGGTGTGTCATACGGAGCCGCTGCCAGAGTAAAGCCCCCACCCTCCTAGTGCCGCGGTGGAAGATGGCGTGCTTCCTCCCCGACTTCCTCCCTTGCACACGCAAAATCAAGCCGCCATCCTTGGCTCATCCTAGCACGCTTTCACTCGCACCTACACCATACGGTGCGTGGCCACTATGTTACCGCACTCAGACTTCATACGGAACATCACGCCGACGCCGACTGCAGAAACGTGCCTGGAGTGTCCGTATAATTGTTACCGCAATAAAATATAATTTACCTTAGGTATACCTCATTTGAACAGACAACTTATATGACCCTGTTTTTATAACCTTTCATTCATAATTTTTTGCTTTTCTTATGACATTTTATCGGCTCCAAGTTGAATTTCAGCTAAGAGTCTGTACGGTTGCGGCAGTAATTTGCAACCATCCATTTTAATTTGGGGCTTATCATTTGTCACACTAAGTGCCCGACCACTGCAATAGTGGCACTGAGGATTTAGCCAGAGCCAATCACAAAGCGCAAAAACAAAATTTTTTTTTGCATTGTTATAAAATGCGGTCACTGGTTTTGCATGTATGACGGATCATTGTAGGTGTGATTAGACAGTGCAGGATGTGCCTCTGTACCACAAGCCACGCCACCACATTTGAGCCTAATTGCCACGATATTCTACATTCCATTGGCGCAGTATTCTACATAATCCACACCCTGGACTAAAAAGAAGGCTCATTATGTCAATTTTAAGGAAATTTTTGCTTCTGTAATATGAAATCTTAAGTGAGGAGAGGGGTCTTAAAACCGAAAATTGCGAAAAAAGAATTTTTTTGGGAACTACTTGTTTCGGCATCTGTAATGCCTAGTGTACACTGCATGAAAACGATTTGCCCAAGAACGCACCCTAAGTGTCCGCAAAAAATTATTTTGTCAGCGCAGATGGTGGGAAACAACCGCAAAATCACGCAGAAACACCGAAGTTCACGGAGCTATTTCTAATCTCTCCTGCCGCTGAGTGCCACCATCTCAGTATCGTATGAAAGCTCAAAGTTCCACCTTTCAGTTCCTCGCATCCTCACCGACGATGGCCGCATAAAAAAGGCACAAATGTAAAACAATCAGGGGCTGGTCTGACAATGCTCACGATGCACGCGGCCCTCGTATTAACTCAGCGCACCAGCGCACTGAGAAGCGCCTGCTGATTGGCTGTTGCTATGGCAACTAGGCCATTTCCTTGTTCATCGTATTGTGAACGTAAGCGGCAAATCGACCTTCTCTAAAAAGAAAGTTTGAAACCAAACACACGTCCATGAAAAGCAAAGCACAAGCCATCTCTACTTCCTACGGCAAGAAAGGGGAGGCGGTTATCTCAAAGTTCAGATGAGCCGACAAGATTGCACTGGAGATAAGTCACTGCATCGCACAATCTTATACCGCATCAGCAATAACGCAGCAGCAAAGCTAACCATTTCCCTCTGTGTAGGTTTACTTTGGAGATCGCAGACGATGTGCCGATGTGTATACCCGTGCTTATTGAGCGTACGCGGGTTCATATTGGCGCATTCCAGATTCTGTTACGAGCCTATACGTGTGCCTAATGTCTACATCAGCAGAAGAACTTTGCATTTTTAATTATATTTTAATTCTTATTTCCCAGTTTTGAAGCTTCAAATCTATGTTTTCCCAGTTTCTTCTAGTTTCTTTTTTCTCAAATATAGCATCTTTAGTCCCAAATTTAGGGATCAGCAACTATGTACCTTCTACTCATTCAATTCTCATCATTCTTTTTTTTTTTTCTGAATGCAGGCGAGTCCGAGTGCACAAAAACTGTGATATAGTGTCTTATGACACTCAAATATTTTTAGATCCTGTAGAAATCACCAACAAGAATTCAAATTCTTAAAGCTGCAACTTTAGAATTTCATAACTTTGGCTAAAGTACACATACAAACATCCAACTGACAACTTGCAGTATTTGAACATTCAGGAACATACCTGCTCCATTGTAGCCATTTTGTTGCAGTACATTCTTTGCAAATTGCATCCCAAATTTTTAACACAAGAAGAATTGTAACTACTTTTTTTATTGACCTCAGAATAAATGTAATTGCATATTTATAAGCAGCACACAAGATTGGATGTGTCCTGAAAGTTTCATGTGTCTAGAACGAGTATCAAAAATGGTTGTTCTGGATGCTATGTCCCCTCATATTTATTGCTGTTTGTTTTTTTGTACTTTGCTCAAAACACAAATTTTGGGCTCCATGTAATATTCAGGCCTCGATACCTCAACACCAACAACTGATAAAGCTAAAATTGTTTTTCTTTTTTTTTTTTTTGCAGAACGGAGCCTAATGTATACTCTATGCAGTATAGCAAGCAAATTTTTTTGTTTTCACTTTGGAAACGAATTATTTTGCTACAATTTCTGCCACATGGTTGTCATATTTTGTGGGCTTGTATTAAATGGGCTGTAAAATATCCATTAAGGGTCAGATAAAAGATGTGCTTGCTATCTTTCATTCCTTAGTCTTTATGCTATCTAAACATGCCTTACAAATAATTTTTATTGTGCCATTTATTTTCCATTGTGGCCTTAAACAATGGAAGTGAAATGTTAATTATCGTAGGAACTACTTGACCTACAACAAAATTAATTACATATTTGAAGTCAGCACAATAATCTTAATAAGACTCGAAAGTTTCATTAATATTGATGAAAAAGAGGATGAGCATTATTTCAGCAGCAGTGTCTCCCCCCTTAATGACAGTTTTCTTGAAATGCCCTTGAAATGGGCATTTCAGGGGGAATCATTATTACTCATTGTAGCCATTAGTTAGTTATATCAATGCATTTGCTTATACTGTTACCGACCGATAATTCAGACTCAACGGCTACCACCAAAACGTCAGAGTCCAAAATACTGGATTTTCCCAAGAATAAGTGACTTTATTCAGCAAGTGGCTAAAAAAAAGCATTCCATATTCTCAGATTGTCACTTTCGGAGCTACCTTCAATTTCATATGACTATAGGCAAGACGCATCGGTGTCTAGGAGCGACGGCATTCTCAGTACAGTGCCAAGCATGCATACCTTATCACAATGCAGAAACGCTGCCGCCTGTTGATACCTCTGGTGGTAGTCACACGGTACATCGCACAAATGAACACATCTTTCGAAAGGGGTCATCCGAGATTGTGGCCCGAGTTCGTCGCAGCGTGTTGCTGCGTGCGCACACACTTGCCCTTGGCCTAAACATTCCGCCGGGATTTTCTAGCAGTGATTTGATACTATACCTTTTCACGCTTTTCACGCTTCGTCAGTGGTCAGAGCGATGTTCGGCACAAATTATCAAAGGGATCAGCGAGCCATGAAGAGTGGATCATAAGATTGACGTATATGGGATAAGAGCGCAAAATTGCAGCCTGTATCTCGACCATTGTCATGTTGTCGATACAGATAGCTAAAGCTACTGTGAACACATGCACTGGATTCTCATCGGCGGCTACTAGATCGACTAGGGTTCACTAGATTTGGTTTCACAGAGCGGCAGCAACATAGCTAATGACCATGCTGGCGATGTCTCAAAACTAAAATACATGTATTGCTATTTCTGCTTGACTCGGTGGCCACATTGTAATAGCACACGGTTGTGCACTCGGAGTCCAAATTATTTCATGACATGCTGTAAGGTGTCCGAAATATTGGTTGTCCTTAGTCTAGCCCCATAGACATTAAGCCTATAAGGTTAGTAACTGTGCCGCGGAGCTGGCCGAATAATCAAGCATGTTTGAATAATCGGTCGTTGACTGTAATGAGGTTTTAACATGTCTGGAACCAGTGGCAGCAGCTGCAACTGGGAGAAATTATAGCACATGTTTCTGTTAGATAAAACCTTTAACTAAATATTTTTGCACAATTATCTGTCATTTATTTTACCTGACATTAAACTTAAACAAAGTGTTTAAAATAAATGGGCACCTTTTGAAACTTGAACGTTGTGAGATTAAAACGGTAAATCAGACATCTGATGAATGAAATGCAATTGTACGGCATGGCCAGCTCCGGCTGTTATCTAGCCATGCTGTTTTTAGAGTGTTGTACTTCGACACTTGTTGCAGGATCATGTTGCTGGATCATGACCCCCAGTGTGTTTTTTGTGCATATTTTTGAAGGCATACCTATGAGAACAGAGTAATTGTCCTTGCTGTGGTGGCAACTTTTGTTAAATTAATGTGAACAGAATGCAATATAATTATGACTTAGTGCAGTCCATCTGCCGTAATATGCTTGAACCCTATGTGGTTAATTGTGTCACTATTTTCATTAAGAGAATGGCACTTGCTTGGAGAATGCTTTCGGAAACTGCTTGGGAGACGTTACCCTTGCTGAGAAAGGGTTGTGGCATGAGCTTTTATATTTGCAATATGTAGCAATCAAGACTTACCAAGACGTGCCAATGAGCTCGATTTAGCATTGCATTGTCAAATTACAAGCCATATTTTTTTCTCTGCATCCAGATACCGTCTACTTTCCCGATCCGGACAACCTTTTTGAAGAGGCTGTGAGGAGCATGGCTCAACAAGCGAAGCCCTCTGGTCCAGCCTCCAACCCAGTCACTGCGACTATGCCGCTTGTGGACCGCAGCAAGAAGCCCAGTTTCTCGAATGGCCCTTTGCCGAATAGCGTGGGCCCCAAGATGGCCAATGGCAGCAGTGTCAATGTGCCAGACTCCATAGGAACCAAGGGTGGTGCGTTCCTTCAGGTGAGAAACAAGAACTTGTCCAGGAAAAGCTGAGCACTGGCAAAGAGAGTTGCCAAGCCTCAAGCTTAGCGAATCTGACATGTTTCTACAAGTAACGAGCCTATGTTCGCACTCGGTTTGACCTCAGGACTGCCTTCATTATAATCTGTTCCAGAGGTGCTGCAGTGGTGTTCCTGGATGTGCTGGCAGTGGTCTTGTGCAGTAGAGCTCATTACCCGTGTGACAGCATTTGTTAATGCGAAAGCATTAAATGGCTCATGGAGCAGTGAATCTGGCGTTGTCAGCTTGACCAAACGATGGTCCAAAAAGGCTACGAACCCTCGACCTTTGGTAGGAGTCGAACCCACAACCTTTGGCGTTAATTAAGGCGAAGTTAATTAAGGCACTTGAACCCATGACCTTTGGTGGGGTTCGAACTCTCGACCTTTGGTGTTAATAAAAGTGAAATTAATTAAAGCACAATTACTTAAGCTATAGCTAATTAAGGCACTCGAACTCGCAACATTTGGTGGGAGTGAAACCCACAACAAAATTGGTGTTAATTAAGGCACAGTTAATTCAGGTAGGGTTAATTAAGGCACTTGAGTCTGTCACTTGAGTCTGTCAACTTTTTTGGTGACTCAGGATTGTATGTTTTCATAGTTAGTATGCCTTTTCTCGGATTTCCTTTTAGAAAACACATGGACTAGGTTTTACTGTACTCGTGCAATGAGCTTACTCGCTTAATAATCACACCGCCAACTGTGTTCTTGAAATTTAATACTTTTTCCCCCCCTCATAATAATCGCACCCCCGACTTTGGTTCTGTGCAGTCCCACAATCTAACTACCGTGCTGTAATTTTTTGGGGAGACTGGAACCTTTACTTTCGCACATGTGTTTATAGCAAGCACACTTAACCTCAATGCGCGTTGCTGTGTTGGCATGTGAGTTTGATGATGGAGGGGCTGACAGCAAGGCCATGAAAAGAGAACACTGGTGGTAAGCAGGCAATAAGAACAGGTTAATAATTATCGCGGTCGATAACGCTCAGCCTGTCCTTACCACATGCTTGGCCCCAGTGCCTGCACAAAGGCAGCTCGCTGACTCAAAAGAGCAAGAAACATGCAACTGCTCTTTGCAACAGCAACTTTATACTGACCTAATGGGAGATTGCATAAAGCATGGCCTTAGTGTGGAACCACGATGTGGATGAAGTGGCTGGCAACCTGGACTCAAGTCTGGTGATTCTGACACAGTGAAGTGCAATAAAACAGCTGTCACGGTTTGCAAATAGTAGACATGTATTTTTATGGCAAAGGTAAGTAATTTAATGCATCTTTCACACCATTAATGTCTGATTTTTCAATTTTTTCAGTTTCATCAGGTTCCCATAAAATTTACTCTGCATAATGAATGCACCCCCAATTTTGCTTCACTTTTGCAGGAAAAGAGTGCATTCATTATGCGAGTGTATACGATAAATGCTTTGTGGCCGGTGTCTTGTTTTATTTCGTCATCTTCCATCCCAACTCAATGGGATTCCATCACACTCTCGATTTGAAAGCTAAAATGTGTCTCGCCGATATCAGAATGTATTGAATATACATTTATAATAAATATTGGATTTAACAAAGGTATGTTCAATGTGATTTTGTTATAACAACGCTCAACTGTATTTCCTGTGTGATAGAATAAAATTTTAAATTTCAAAGTTTTGGAAGGCAAAGGAAGAGTGGTAAGTGGGATGGTTAACGGGTGATTAGTCGTAGCAATCAAGTGCAGCACACTACAGCTAGAATATTGTCGGTCTGCAGGCTGATCATGCATCGAAACCCCTGCCTGGTGGTCCGTTCAAGGGTCTCAGCCAGGATTCCGACTCTGGGGAGTCGGAGGCGACGTCCCTTGAGGGCATTCGTCAGACGGAAAACCTGAAGCAGAAGCTTCTCGACCTCACAAAGGTACAGTCGTGCTTGGGTTGACCTCTTCCACCCTTGGTTTCATCTTTCTGTCTCCTAAGAGGGCCTGCAATACTTCTGAAACAGGGTGAATAAACTTGATCATTCATTAGACTGTGATGAACATTTGAGACATGTACTAATTCTGTGCGTGCAGCTGGGGTATACTGTTGCCCTTAAAAAGGCTGCCTGCCCTTTCCTACAACTTTTCCAACACTTTCTTTTTCTTACTCATACATAGCAGTAAACATGAGCGCCACTCACGTATTTCTTTGTGTATGATGACTAAGCAGTCCCTCCAGCAGAAGGGAAAGCAGAGAAATCACATTGCTGGTGTATTGCCTCGCTGGCCCCGCCTGGTGTTGGAGAATGATGCCACTGCACTGATACTACGTGGCTTACAACATGGCTGATACCTTACAGTCTCAAGTTTATGCCAACATGAGCTCGGCAAAATGATGGGCAGAGCACAGTGGGCATTCTTCTGCATACACCTTGCACATGGCTTTCAGTGCAGTAAGGACGTCTGGAAATTAGGCTCGTGTGGCATGTCGAAGAGGATGAGGAAGAAGATGGGCTTGTGACTGGCGGAATGCAGATGTTTGGCCTGTTACGTTGAGTTCGCCATGTTTTGGACAGCTTAGTGCTCTGTGCCCATAAACCCTCCAGAGTGTCTTTTCCTACATCATATTTTGGTGCCAAATGGCCTGGGAAGCCAGCCAATGCCTTTTCAACTTGTGGCTTCGTCTGGGAGAGACATCTGCTGCCAGGTCGTCATCGAGCACATCAAGAACAAGTGGACTTCTCACTGAGCACAAAGTGCGAGGATCATTAACAAGATGAATGAGATCATTCGATCCGGGCAGTTTGACCTTTCTGCTCTTTGTGTCCTGCATAGCCAGTTAAGGCAACGAAGTCGGCAACGAGCTGCTCATGCTCAACGTCGAGTTGGAAGGATTCGTGACCGACGAGCAAGCCACAGCCGATTATGATTCCTTCATGGAATATAATGACGTTGCTACCAACGCTTTATCCTTGCTTGAACACGGTATTGACATGCTAAAGGTTTCCTCCTCATCTCCAACAAATCAGTCTCCGACTGCATCTGACGGGAACGAACAGGCCACTTTCTCAATGAACATTACACGTTCACAACGTGAGTTTGGCGCCAGGTTACCGAAGTTAGAACTTGTGCATTTCGACGGAACGATCACCCATGATGGCAGCCATTCTGAGGTGTGTTTCTGCATTCTGTTCACAAGAACCCGAGGCTGCCTGACACGAATCGCTTCCATTACCTGAGTTCTCTGCTTGAAGGAGCTGCTACTCAAGCAGTTGTCGTAATTCAAGTGGTGGAATCAAGGCTACAGCAATGCACTTGGAATATTATAATAGCGCTACGGAAACTGCAAGTTGATCGAGCATAAGCTCGTGGAAAACCTACGAATGCTTGGATCGCTGACATCTTCGAACAACGTTACAGCCTTGCGGAAGTTGTTTGATGAGATACAACTCAACTGAAGAGAGCTCGCAAACCTTGGGGTTAGTGCTTCAATGCTATGTGAAATATTCCTGAAAGCTATACCTCAAGATATGGCAGTGAACAACAGTAAAAGCATGTTAATTCGAATTCCGTATGAATGCTACGATAATTCGAATTATAAAAAATTCTAACAAATCAAAGTCAGATAACGAAATCGCTCGGTTAAGGCACGTATATAGTCCGATGTAGCATGAGCGTGCGTGCGCACATGCTACGTCACGTTGGCGAGAACAACAATGTGTATAATTCGAAGCACTGGCATAGCCAACGTAACCGGATTCGGCCAATGCGGTCCGGCGTGACCGATGACGAGATGACTCTTGCTTGATCTGCGCGCTTGTCGCACCGACTGGGCCGACACACAATGCATGTTGCTGAGAAAAAAGGGTACTCATGCCGATTCGCCCACAGTCGCAGAGAACCGTTCGAAGTGGCACGTGGGCTGGGGATCATTCTGCACATGCTCTGAAGCGAGCAACCGACGGCGCACATGTCAAAGTCTAGAGGGAACGGCATTTCAACCGGCGCAGTGCAAGCGGCGTGGCCTGACTGGCCGCAAGCGACGCACCCCGAAAACGTCAGACTATAAACGCGCTTTTGCGCCGCCGACATTGCTGCAGGAACAAGATCTGTGATCTAAGATGCACTTGCAAAACGCACCACAACCTGCTGCTACGTTGGTCTCCCTTGTACTTCCATAGCTGCACCGGCTGCACGCTGCCGAGTTCCACTGTACGTATAGGTGGCGTTCAAAGATGTATCCCTGGGATGCTTTACTTTGAGTAATAGCCACGAATCTCAAAGGCTGTGCTTTTTGGTTGTGTGAGCGCCGATAAACGTCATGGCACCCATGTTTCAGACATTACGTGGTGCTGCTTCTCGACAGAACACTTCGTAGAGAAAGAGCATAGCCTCCAAGCTGTAACATGAAAAAAAAAAAGAAAAATGCATGTTGTGCGGCATCCGCATTTTTATCTTGAAGGTCTTGAGAGAGGAAAAGAACCAACCTGCAACAGAGGCATTGGCCATGCCTGGCCAGGTGCAAGTGTGTCTCTCTCTCTCCAGTCAGGCCTAAACAAAGGGCTGCCGATGGAAAGAGCAAAGCTGTGTGGCCACGTCAGCATCGCCAAAGTGCTCCTGCACACTAGTACTCTCTCCATGCACGATGGAGCGGAGTTCGAATTATCGGTGGCAGTGCGGATTTCAGTGTGAATTAGCCGGATGCATTACATACTGTTTTCAATATGTTGTTGGACAGTCCGCGGTGGCTACTTCGAATTACCTGAAATTCCAAATTAACATATCGTGAATTAACAAGCTTTTACTGTATTACAAGCATGAGAGTATCAATTCCGCTACGCCATCGGTAGGCACGCAGAATAGTGAGCACTCATCTGAACAGGAGTTAGAGCGCCTACTGAAATTTCTTCAGGTAGAAGTCAAATGTAGGGAAAAGTGCACTGAGACTAGGACACCATGGATGAAAGAGAGACGTCTTCAACACAGTAAGAGCTTCACTATGTCATTGACTACTGCTGCAAGGGTGCTTTACAACAAGGCACAAGTCTCAGCCAAGGACCACAGTTCAGTCAAGGACCATAGGACCGAACAGTGCATTAGTGAAGTTAGTCTTGAAGACAAACGTAGTATGCTCAGGAAAGATGGTTGATGCTTATGCTTAAAGAGCACGATGAAGGGACACCTCATGCGCAACTTCCATCGTAGGATCCAGTGTACCACATGCAAGTGTTGTCATGTTTCCACAATGTGCAGCGCTGACGTTAGCAATAGCTCAATTTGTGCACCACTGATAAAGACACCAAATGTTGCCATGCACGTTGCATTGAACAGCACACAGCCTCAACCCACTGTGGAGATTCTCCTTCAGACATTGTATGCCTGGTTGATGACTTCAGCATACTGTTGTTACATTTGTGGTGTTTTAGACAATAGTAGCCAGAGAACATTTCTGCGAGAAGACATCTGCAAGAAGCTTAAGCTGCCTTTAATTAGGGAGATTGATTTGGTCATCAGCATGTTTGGACGATCCCAAAACACTCGATGTGCAAACGTAGTCAGTCAACTTTGGCGTGTATCTGTTTCTTTCTACGTCCTCGTTCAGTTGCACTTATGCACTCTATCATGGAATCTAACCAAGTAGCCAGCTCGCCAACGTGTTTTAACCAAGTTCCTCCTCTTATCATTCGCCTCTTTCTCATTGCCTCCTCTCTTTCTCTTCTTTCTTTTAGTCATTACTGCTCTCTACTAAGCATTTTTAATAATTTGTAATCAATTGTGATGATTACAAGCTGTCGTTAGACATGTTGGTCATATCACAGTCATTACAAGTCATTTCAGTCATTATTAGTCATTACTGATAATTACTCAGCATTTTTAGTCACTTCTATTCAGTTGTAGTTGTTGCAATTTGTCGTTAGACATAGTGGTCATTTCGTAGTCATTAGTAGTCATTATAAGTCATTTGAGTAATTATTAGTCATTACTGATAATTACTCAGCATTTTTAGTCACTTCTATTCAGTTGTAGTTGTTGCAATTTGTCGTTAGACATAGTGGTCATTTCGTAGTCATTATTAGTCATTATAAGTCATTTGAGTAATTATTAGTCATTACTGGTCGTTACTAAGCATTTTACTCCTTTCTAATCAATTGTGGTCATTACAAGCTGTTAGACATACTGGTCATTTCGGAGTCATTAGTAGTCATTATTAGTTATTACTAGTCATTATTAACCTCTACCAATCTCTTTTAGTATAACATTATCATTCACTAACTGTCACTATCAATCATTTTTTTTCTTTAATCTGTCTTCATATGGCGTGATGACGCTTTGGCGGACACTCCGGCGGTCAGCTCTGCTGACACAAACTTCACCATGAGCTTAGAAAGGCTCTCGCCTTGATAGAATGTGTGAGCACGACTGAACGAGGATGCAGAAAGAAGCAGACACACAGAGCCAGCGCTGTCTCTGTGTGTCAGTTTTTTTCTACGTCCTCGTTCAGTTACTTTCGTCCTGTGTTCTTCTAGCTAGCTCTGTGTCTTCCGTTGTTTTCATGCTGATTAGTATGCATCCTTTCCAACTTGCCCATCTTTCTACCTTACCGCTTACACATTATATCATTGCAGATCGGCGGAAAATAAGTGCACAGTGTCTTTCTTGGCTGTTCGTGTGTGTCTTCCTGTGCGCTTATTTTTGTCGATCTGCAATGCACCATCTAGCTCGTCTGCAGGTGTTGTTGAACATTATATCATTATTAATTTAGTTAGTAAGTGAATGTTTACAAGTTTATACGGCCGATAAAACTACTATCCTTACTTCGTACAGCTATCTATTAATTTGCTATTGCAATCGGTGCGATACCTTTTGGGTGAAACTGCAACTTTCTTGCATTCCCCCGCCCGGCCGGCAGCGTTGCTGCCACAGATGATGATGATGATTTATTGGCATCCCCGTTGAAGTGGGGTGGTGACAAATAGTCACCTTGTGAGCTTGAGTCCTTCTTTATTTTCCTCAAAACTTCTCTATCTACCTTGTACTGCTACCTATGCCTGTAACGGATCCAGTCGTATCAATATCTTCCCTGCTTTTTTTTCCACCAATACTCTAAATGTCTCTTGCTTATCTCAACTGCTGACCGGTTGATGCTTCCGTCTACTTTAAATCAAAGCACTTCTGGAAAATGTACGTCGCCTACGGGTGTCAATGGGTGTGCGGATGCGCGGAGGTGAGTGCCATCTGTTTGCGCTGCTAGGAACCCAGTGGCACGCGTGCTCCGCTGTGATTGGTAGGCCTATTCAGCAAAGGAACAGCCAGGCCACAGGATAAGTCATGGAACCCGGCGATATTTACAATGAAAGGCTTCGCTTTTAATATTTTCCAGACTTTCATATACTGGAACTGAGCTGTTATTAGTACTGGCATGCTAATTTGGTGTTCCTTTTAATAAAGGTAGACCATACTGTATATGTACTTATGTGTAGCTCACTACATTCCTATTATGCCGTGCTAGAAAACTCTCAAGCATGTGTAGCACCATATTTGCTTGCCCAAAATTTGTAGGTATTAAATTTCTTTTAAAATTTTATAATCGATATTCGATTCAATATTTGGCTTTTCTTTTTCTTTATACAATTTGAAATCTGCTATTCAGTATTCGCACACCCCTAGTAAATTGTCCTACCTACCTGAGTGCACAATACCTGTTTTAGTGTGTCAGTTGGGTTTGAGCCAAAGGTCAGGAGGAGAAGGTTATGTCCTTTTGCATCATTCAAGGGAAAGGAAGGCTCAACACTACACCGTCACCAAGCTGTCGTTCAGTAGACTTCCATTGATTCTACTCTGGTCAATTCGATTTTTTGGTTAACACGATTCTGACTGAAGATTATTATGGGCCCAAACTTCCATTATTTCGATCCTCAAATTGACTTTCGCTGGATAATTCAGCAGTCTGGTCAGGATCGAATTAACAGAAGTCGACCGTACTCGCTACGTCTTACATTTGCAGTTTCGGTATCCATGCTCTTCAGAATGTTGGAGCTGTTAGTTCTTGCCACTGCTATGTCACCTACCGCAGGAATATCCAGGCATGCTGGTATGATAAGCTCTAACTGAGAACTGCTGGAACAATGAACATGTTCACTTTACCAATTTACCACCTCTTTACTCAGGTGTGGGCAGATAAAAAAGTTCAATCCCATGATATGATAATGAGTAATAGTGCAGCTTCCATAGCTACTCTTAAAGTTTGCCCCATACAACGAGTCACCTAATTGTGTTGTCTTCCTAATATGGCAACCCTCATAGATTACAGGGAAATAGTGTAGGAATACAATGACAATGTGAAGCACAAAAAATGCACACGCAGCACTATATCTTTTAACAGATTTTTAACTTGCGGGTGGATGGGTTTTTATGCCAATCATCACAACAAAATAAGAAAGGCCAGGCATAGATTCTGCTCGCCTATTCATGTCACTAACGCCATTGCTGGCGTTTTCTAAAAATGTCAGCTCTTTTTCACATAAACATACAGAGAAAAGCTTTATGCATTTATTGCCCACACATGCAATTTTAGCATCCTCGATTTTCTTTGAGGCTGCTACGTTGTCCTCATCATGTTGATATGGTTTTCCCCTGTACGTGACGAACGATTAACAAGCCCAATTTGAGGTGCTGCCAATCCTAATAGGGCTAGGAAGTGGCGTGTGCTCCATTGTTATTGACTTGCATGCATTGTTTACATTTTTTAGTGACTTTTTTCACCCACTGAACTCTTTTACAAAGTTATCGCTCCATGCAAGACACACTTACATTTATTAGAACTTTCTGAATCTTGTCGCCAATTCTATAGCATAAGGATGGTGTATAATCAAATAACATGTGCAAAGTGAATATAGTCGACTTCCATTGATTCGGCCTTGACAGAACAGGCAAAATTGATCGAATTATCCGGCTGGTCGAATAAAACAAGATGCGGAAAAATGCTAGAACATGCCAGTGATTCGTTCGGCAGTATTTTCCAGATTCTAACACGCCCCCAAATGACACGTGTGCACACTTACTGTGTGTCTAAAGTAGAAAACTAACATAGAAATTACATTAAGGCTCTTAAAGTAGAAATGTAATGAGCATCCGATCTTTTAGCAAGGAAAATGGACACGGGTGTAATATGTGTTGCACAATGGCGGCCGGTTTTCTAAAGTTAGCTTTGCCGCAAATCAATCGTGTAGTACTGTAAAGCTCACAAATACCGCTAAGGCAGGTTTGATATAGTATCCGATTGCACTGCACAGGCATTTGCAGTCTAATATCGTAGAAAAGAAAGGCATGTGTTAGACTCATATAAAGATAGTAATAGGACATTGCGAGCTACGGTTATTGCTTGAAAATATTCCTAGGGAATACAGAAAATAGGCTTTTTCATTGGGAAGAGGACGTGTGTTCAGCACATTCATTCTCTCATAAGCTTCACTGACACAGATGCTGCCACCAGAGGGGTCGCTATTGGGGTCACCATAAGGGTCAGGCGCATGCGTGCTGACTGGTCAAGTTTGAATTATACGGTGAAGGTCAGTTTTAGGATCGAAATTACAAAAGCTTGGGCACATAGAAGTGAATTGGCGCTGGCCAGGACCCTCAGCCGAGTTCTAATGAACGGAAAAATCAAATTAAGTGGAGTCGAATTAACAAAAGTTTACTGTAGCAGTGGTGTACATTCTGGAACAGATTTGAGCATCAGCAATTATGCTGGAATGCACAATGAGTCACATATAAATGGCTGAAGTACTTGAGCTGTAGATAAACCTTGATGACTGATGACTGTGATCACCAACACCATTGTGCTTTGTCTGTTATTTCTCTTTTTCTGCTTATTTTACGCTTTGTCTGCTATTTCACGTGTTATTTCTGTGCACAAGTTTGCCCACGAAGAGTTGGTTTAGTGACTCACAGTTTTGGTACGGCGTGGATCTTTGCCATCACTACAATGCAACGCTGTCAACTCTTCTTTCTACACCCAGGACCAGTTGGCCTCAGAGAAGGAGTTTGAGCTGCTGCGTGAACGGAAAGCACGCGAGGCGGAAGAGGAGCTTCGGCGCTCAGTCCAGGAGCGAGAGGAGGCCCTGCAGGCGCACATCCGACAGCTGGAGAAGGAGCGTGCCAAGGTCGAGCAGAAGGTCACCGACCTCACCCGGAGCAATGAGCAATATGAACAGGTGGGTACACTGTTGCATGAAGGTTTACTTTTGAGCAGAAATATCAGTTTGCCAAGGATTGACAAAGGTGGTGTTTCTGCTAGAACAGGCTATAGAGAAAGTGGCCGAAAGATGGGACTCAATAACACAGCAAGTACAGTGACCGAGGGATTATTTGGACACTGATAATTTGCATATTCGAACCCATATGCTTAACCCTTTCGCTGTCGGACGTTTCTGGCCGTGACGCACCCCCAGTGTCGGCTTGGTTTCAGGGAACGAGCATAACAGGGAATGAACATAGCAATTTATTTTTGATTATGATTGGTCTACAAATAACATAGTCAATGCAATATGCACGTTTCAGTGTTCTGCAGCTGTTGTTAGTAAACATCATCATCATCATCAGCCTGACTATAAAATCCGTTCAACATCCGAATCTGACGATGCGGAACCCTCTTCCTCTTATGCGACTTTGTCCGAGTCCGAATCCGAGCTCGGCTCGTATTCTGAATTGGAATTCAGCCACCGCTCCCATGAGCAGACGAAGGTCCCGCGCGCCTAGCCATCCGAAAGTAACCGCGCGCAGGGAGGATGCGCTTTCAGTCGCCCGCGCAACGGAGAGAAATGTGACGTTGCGTGATCAAGAAGACAGAGGGAGATGGAAAAAGGCTAAACAAAGTTCGAAGGGCTTTACGTTTACTGCTGCAAGTCGGAAGCGAGGGTGCGGCGAGAGAGCGAAAGCAGCAATCGAGTCACCCTTTTTGGAGAGGCAACGGCACGTGCGCCTGAACTTGACGCGCTGTAGCAGGCACACCAACAGAAGAAAAATAAAAACCTTCAAACCAGCGGAGATTACAGAACAACCCTTGAACCCATAACCACACGCGCGCGACGCATGATCCAGCGAACGCGGAGCCACCGCGCCACTCAGCAAGGAGAAAGTGGAGAGTGGCAGTCGCACCGTACTCTTCAATACATGGACTAACACAGGTCGGAGCGAATATACGAACTTGTAGAAAGAGTCAACAGATGGCATGGCCAATCCAGGAGCGCCTGCTTTGCGCTCAGGCGCGAAATTTTGAACACACGATAGAGAACGTACCGGTACGTCAGTGACACCGTGGGGGGGAAGCGCGATGACGTACCGGTACGTCGGTGACAGCGAAAGGGTTAAGGGGAGTTCCATAACTGTTTTAGGATGCATTTCTTAGGTGCCCGTTCCTGCAGCGAGTGGCGGCGGCGTAACTGAGCAAACGAGCACAGTGAAAGATGAAAAAGCGAATGCGGAGTGCAGCGTGGGATCAAAACTGCGAGCAGGAAAGCAGAGGAGGAGAGTGTAGTGAAACGGTGATAAAGCGTAGTGCAGCGCAGTACGTGTCGTGGGGGAGCTCTGGCGGCAACAGCTGCTGTGAATCACGGCCCCACGTCACCCATGCACTTGCTGTCATGATCTCCAGATTAGCGACGTAGTCGCACCAAATTTGTCTCCATTTGCAACTTGCCGCACGAGATAGATTGTCCACTCCAGCCAATATATTGCAAAATGAAAGCACGTATAGAGCTGCGCTGAAATTTCACATTAGGGAGTGTCATAATCATCTGTGAATTTTTTATGTGGTAAAGGCGGGTGTATTACTGTGTGGTCTATATGAAATGTAAATGTAATGCAATGTGTACTAGTCCTGAATTAGTGAGTGACCGAGTGATTGTAAAAGGAAAGTTACGTTGCGTATGTGTATCTTACTTAAATAGACAACAACATATACACGTGTTTTTTAAAACCAGTAATTCATCGTTTCTGTTGCTCACATTGTGATACACCAGCTCCATGTTTGGGGTCAGCTAGGAGCTTGCATGGCTGTGGCGATGAAAGCTGAGGTCATGGTGCCGCAACCCCGCCTGCATGGGGACCGTCCCTATACCTTGTTTCATTAGTTCCTCTCAGAACTGGGGAAAGTACGGGCCCCCATCATCCCATGAGGAGGGCGAACACATCTTAAATGTGTCCTTCGCCTTGTCATGTGCTAGTGGCGACCACTGCAGCACAAGCAGCGGCAGCATCTACGGACACTGTGCAACTGCGCAGCAAGATCAGCTGTTGCAATAGTAGTGGAAGAAAATTTACTTCGACACCGAAAGGGCGTGTGTCTTCGAGATACTTCCGAGACACAGAGGAGTAGGAGGGTTGCAGAGACAGGGGAATCGGAGGATTCAGAAGGAGCGCTCTGGCAGCAGCATGTAACATTGCACGAGAGGGTGCTGCCATCTCTCAGGCCTTCGTGCAGCATCCACTTGCACAGGGTGCGCTCGCTGACATACGTAGGTGCATCCGTTCTCTTAATTACAGAGCTGGTGTTTGCACCCTCACTGCACTCCTTCCACATAGTTTCAAGCGCGCTCCAACGCCAGCTGCTTCCTTCCTTTCACGTGAAACAGCAGTTTAGAATGATGCTGCACAGGCGAGACTGCGGACATCATTTTCGTCTCGACAAAGCACTACCCAGGAGAGAGCTCTTTGCAGTGCTGTGTCTGTGTCAACCACAAATGCGAATTTATTAATGTCAAAGTAATTTATTGTTGGTACTTTTCAAATGCAAGTTAATGTTCATACAGCAGCGTTGCATTTATTTCTTTTGTTCTTTGCATATTTTGACTAGGAACAAGTGGAGAACTCTACTTTCAGTATTGTAGAACTGCAGTAAATATTTTATTTAAAAAGCGAAGTAAAGTCACGTAATAAAACGCACTTCTGACCTGCAGAGAAGCTTCTAAGTAAGCAGCTGCTGACGAGACCACTTGACAAGTCCATTTAGTCGAGTAACGCGTTCCAAACTATGGCACTACATCTCACTACACAAGAATCTGTGCTTGCAGGCCTCGTAGCTTTTGCTCTGCTGTGAGCAACTACTGACAGGCACTCCAAGTGAAAATACCAAGTTTACTTAGATCGATAGATTATCTCAGTTTATCTGTCTAGAAATGTATCACTGTTTTTCGCGGGCCAATATTATCGCAATTGGCTTTTTCGTCTTAAAAAGGTTGTCAACCAGCAGTGATGCCGCAGGTCAAGTCAAGCTGCAGCAATGCTACAGATGAAATGACGCTCCTCATTCTATATTGTGCGTGAAGCCTGTGATAACCTGCGTGCCTGAGTCACACATATCCACAAACGGCGTGGTCAGCACGGCCAATCAAAACTAGAACAGTGAATGCAACAGGCGGTAATGCGGAGCAATAACGCTGGCCTGCTGCATATGTTTTGTACTATCAAAATTTATGTAATTAACTTTCACCTCTAACATGCAGCTGTGGTTGAATAATGTAAAATAGAAGTTTTTTCGTTACTATATGAGAGGTACCATAGTCCACAAGAGGAGGTGCCACTCCAATTTTTTTTATTTTCGTCATTTTCTCACTTACAAATGCTCTGTTCTTGCTAAGAATGATGAATTCATTATTACAGAAGCGTAATCTTTCAATCTAGCTTGTCTTAATATTTCTCTAGTGTCCCTTGAAACAGAGTATAAGAAGAGCGAGCCACAACCGTGCTCAAATGCAGTAGCTGCGTTCATCTCGCAGTCGTCTTGCTCTGCTGCACTTGGTGGTGCCGGCCTGATTGATGTTGGCACTCGAACAATCTACACCTTATGAGAACAGCTGCAACTGGTAATCAACACAGTATCTCTACTTTCTTTCTTATGATCCGCAGAAGTTGAAGGAAAAGGACAAGGAACTGGTACGCATCATACAGCTGAACGAAGAGCAGAGGAGAGCTGACAAGGAGGTTCACAAGTACGTTTGCTTTATCCCTGAATGTTTGTGCTGACTTTTGCTTCCATGCATGAGAAAATAGTCATGTGCTCTGACATCCACAAGTTAAGCATGGCACTTTTATTATTGAACCATATTGAAAGATAAATCACCAGTAAGTACTGTTGTGAAGGTTTAGTTCTCAGATAAAGCTGAGAACTAAAATCGTGTGCCCTCCTAGCACCATATAATTCTCTCCTTTGAAAATTTAGCTTCACCACATTTTTTGTATTTCCAGAATCATGAAAAACACACTGCTGCAGAACAAAATGAAAACTTTTATTTCTTCAGTGAGTTTTGTCAAGCAGGGCCCCTCACCAGGTCTAGCCATGTTGAGCTGACAAGTGCAGAGCATACAGTGTGCCATAATGATCGTGTCTGAAAAGTATTACATTGCTATGCGCCGCGGAAAGATCTGAAATTTCAAACTGAACGCTGTTTTCCCTTCTCCTCGCGGCCGCCGTGCTCCATGCCGGAGGATGGCGTACACGTGCTAGTGCGCCTACGTACGCATGTTTGTGCTCTTACGTTGCTCGTGGTGACACGTGACTTCAAGAATTATTTAAAGCAACATCTGTTATTTGTGTAATTTGTTGCTTGAATAGACGAAATACAGTTTAGAGAAATAATGAAACACAGAAACCGAATGTCTGCATGTTTTTGTTTTACTTTGCACCGCAAGAGAGATGTACTTCCGTGTCGTCTGCTTGTTCCCCATGTCATGCAGTTGTGCGCAGACACCGAAACTATGCCATTTTCTACCGTGTTCCAGCACGCAATCACGCTCTGCGATCAGCTTGTGTCTGCCTCAGTATTCGTGTAGCACTGACTTATACCACTAGTCAGGGGTCCTCGTGCACAGAGTGCAAAATCGTGCGCTGCCTGAAACAAGACAAATGCAACAGCTCGCGCACGACACTGTCAGCGGAAGTGCGCTGTGCCGCAAAAAAAGCGAGAAGAACACAAAATGAAGGCGGGGCCCGTGACGTCTGCGTCACGCAATCCTCGAGGTGCGGTATGGAAGAACGCAGGGAAGGGATTTCGCTTGCCGAGGCTAGTTGGGGCGAGTAGAGGGTCCCTCTTGGCAGTGGAGCCCACCTCCGGAAGTCATAGGTCCGCGGCACTGTAATGTTTCGGTCTCTGCTATTAATGAACCAGATTGAAAAATCCTTCTTGCAGAACACTCCCTAGAGGATGTGTAACAACTTCCAGTGCATAACCAAATTTTGCTGTGGGGCCTGTTGCCCTTTAAGAATGTGGGCTCCATATGAGAACTCTCTACAGAAATGTTACATACAGTGAAATCTTGTTATAACGAACTTCAGGGGACTGCGGAAAATTCTTTAATAATCTCTACACGGAAGAGAACGCGTGGCCGCGACGGTAGTGGTTAACAAGGAAGGAAACCCAATCACGTATGCCACGGCAAAGGTCGCTGGCACAGCGGAGGCCGAGGAGATTGCCGTAGCGCTGGCGGCAGCGGAAGGTTATAGAACAGGCCGATCTCTCAACATACATACGGACTCAAAAGAGGTGTGCAGGAACTATACGAGAGGCAGAATCAGCAAAACTGCCCTCAGAATACTCAGCGGAGCCACCTCCGCCGAGAAGGAAAAGCCCAGGCACAAACTAATCTGGATCCCGGGTCACGTAGGCATAGGGGGGAACGAAAGGGCAGACAGCCTAGCTCGAGGCGAAGCGTTCCGAGCTGGGCGGTCGGATGCCCCGGAGACCCACCTACAGGCTTGCGAGGGGGGATACGCAGAGACCCTGAACTTACATAGAGGAACTAGAATTAGATATCCGCCACCACACAAAGACCTCACAAAGGAGGAAGCGACCAGCTGGCGCAGACTACAAACAAACTCCTTCCCCAACTTACACGTGCTCAATAAGATGTTTCCGACACATTACAGGGCCACCTGCCCTTGGTGCGGTGCCAAACCTACACTCTACCACATCACCTGGGAGTGCGCACGCAACAAAGCATTCCACAAACACGAACACCCGAGTGCGGAGCAATGGGACAGTCGGCTCACCAGCAGCGAGCTCACGGCCCAAAGGGCCCTAGTGCAGCACGCGAGCGATGCAGCACGACTCAGTGGAGCCTTGGAATAGGGGCCCACCCTTGCTGAAGAGGAGTCTCAAGTCGCCAGCGCCAAGAAGATGAAGACGACGGAGACCTCGTAACCGCGAAACTCTTGAAAGACTCAAAAGTTTTCACTCACTCACTCACTCAATAATCTGAAAGGTCATTATAGTGAAAGCTCAAAAATTAACCATTCCGCTCATCAACCCATGAGTTGTCATCGTATTAACTTTCCATGACAGCCTCACTGTTAGCTCCCGGCCTGTGCTCGTGGTATTTTCCATAGATTCTGCTGCCACATACCACCGAAGCACCGTATAGTAGTAAGGGTGACGCATGCAAAAGAGGTGCTGACACCGAGGAAGATAACCGAAGAACAGGAAACTGTGATGCCTCTAAAGCACAATGTTTCCTGTTATTTGTTTCTTTTTCACATTCCTTGCCAGGGATACCGCAACTTTCTCGCAGAGGCGGACACCTGAACTATTCTAAAGCACAAGCCTGTGTAAACAACAGAAAGCAAGGTCGTGTGGCATCATTTAAATTTCTCTGTGCACGTAGCTGGTTAGCTGCACAGAAAGAAGCATGAAAAAAAGAAAGGGCCTCTGCAGAAAGAAGGTTGAAAGGTGGAAAAGATGCGCCTGCATCACTAGACGACACTTGTCTGGGTTGAACATGCGCTCCCGAAACCTGACTTATTGTCACCTCCACAACAGAAAAAAAATTTTCTCCTCCTGCGCTGTCCAGGTCATGTGCCGCAGCGTGTTCTTTCTGTGCCTTGTCATCTGCTAGCCTACAGTTGCGGCTGCCGTGAAGGATTCACTGAAATTGAAGAATCCTGGGATTTCAGAATAGTATGAATTCGTAGTACTGGAGCATTGTTAACGTGATATGGAAACTGAATAGTGATCGTTATTCTGAAAAGTTCTGTACTCTGAAGTTCATAGTACTGAAATATTTTTACATTGAAACTATAAGCTGTCAGCAGAAGATTTCTGAAAAGTTTGTTAATGTGGTGTTCATACTACTGAAGTTTCACTGTATAGCGTATATACTTGCATAATGATCGCACTTGCGTAAATCGCACCCCTGAATTTTGTCATCAAAATTCCTTTTTTTCTTTTCCCCGCATAATGATTGAACCCCAAACTTGCCACAGCGATATGTCGTGTGCCAAGTCTAGCTAATGGTGATCGTGCTTACCATCTGTCAAACGCTGTCGAATGCTACGCAACTACTCTTGAATTCAAGACATACCAAGCGGTCTGCACACACCTAACAGATTCTTAAACAGATGCCCCATTTCCATTCCTTTCATCTCTTTCCGCAATTCCACGAAAAAAAGAAAATGAGAGCTACAACCAAACTTGCCTTGGCTTTAATATTTGTAGGCTTCATAATGGTTGTTGTCAACAACAAGAACAAAAAAGGTGCCTTTTGATTCCTCTCGTCTGCACTCGGGGGCACACAACAAATCGCGAGCGGCAATAACAGTAGTAACGTTTACACTGATTCTTTAGAAGTGTACCCTATTCATACGCCGATCCTTGTAACACAGCTAAGATATTCACCCACCTTTAGCAGAAACGTGCCAGCATGCCCGCCATGTGTTTCTATGTCACTGGCAGCTAAGCGCGCCATATCTCTGTTTTTGTCCCCTCAAAGTGGACATGGCTACGTTATTGCTGCAAGCTTACTGATATTAATGATATTATTCATTACTGATAGAGAATAAACTGTTTCAATGCATGTAATGTACTCATAAAAAGAAAAACAATCCCGTTCGGCATGTTCGGCTTGCTCCGCTGGCCGCCATTTTTTTTTTGGTGTCCCGCGCTGTTACAATGGCAGCTGCCTGTTTATTGACCGGTTGTCATCCCGCAGCAAATGTGGAATGAAAAAAAAATTGTTTCTCTTCGCGGAAAATTTAACCCACGTAATGATGGCACCCCTGAATTTTCGTCTTTTTTTTTTTACAAAAAAGTGCAATCATTATGCGAGTAAATACAGTAATACATCAAATTTTATATCTAGTGTACTGGGAAAACACCCATCCAGCCACTTGAAATATATACTGAATGTGGATCATTGTGAAAAACAGTGAAAGAAGGGAACCTGCTACATGGTGGGATACTAATGCAGCAAACACCCATACACCCTCCCAACTCGTTCGACTAAAGCACCTTACTCGTACATATTATTCAAACTTACAGAACAGATTAAATCTGGAGTGTTTTTTAAAATGTTTGCAGCAGATTTTAAATATCATTATTTACATCATTGCTGTTGCTTTTGATGCAACATCTTGGCATGCACAACCATGCACACAGCACCTGGAAAGGATACAGTACCTATGTTCTGCTAACCTTGCTGCATATTGACAGCATACAAAAAGAATCGGGGTGCATTTGAGGGGCTCAATACTCAGTGAAGTAACTGTTAGAGAAAGTGAGAAGCTGTTGGTGCGGTGGTCTTCTTCGGCTCATTAGACCACCTTTGGTGGCAGACTCAGGGAGGAGCGGAAGCGCAAGGAACAGCAAGAACGGGAGGAAGTGCAGAAGGACTCGGGCAAGACTGTCGCTGACAAGGCAGCAGTGCCGTCTCCACCAAGGACGCTGAAGCCGGCCACCAACGCTGCAGCCAACAGCAACAGTAAGTCTCCCAGCTGCTCGCAGAGGTGTGTTGGTGTACAGGAGTTCAGTTCTATTTGATAGCAGCATGCAAGCAGGTGGCTGATAAAACCTCCTCCAGTGTCTGCTGATACACACTGATGCTATCATTGAATGTCAAGTGCACATCGCAATATCTAAGCATCCACACCGAGACCACTTTTGTATTATATAGGCACTTTTGGCATTGTTATCTCAATTATACTGTGCAGTGCAACTAACTAGGTATAATTGTCTCCACTTAGTTCCATTTAAACATGGGGATAAAAAACTCAAATTTGACATGAAAATACCATCGTTATATCCAATATTTGTTATAAGCATATATTCGCTAGACACTGGGATATCGAGGAGAAATGTATTATATTTACTTCGTCATGTGCAATAAACATTGTTATAGCAAAGTTGACGGGGGAACCAAAATTACTTCATCATGTCCATAGCTTCGTTATATCCATTACTGCATGTTTTGGGCTATGAGTTTCTATAGTTTGCACTATGAGATTCTATAGGGATCTAATGAGGAATTTCGCTTGGTTTTATTATTACAGGTTATTCATTATATTATGTTAAGGTTAATCAGTGTGAGGGGTGCAGAATAAGGCAAATTTCTTGCCAAACTAGACATTTAACGGAAGTACCGTACTTACTTGGTTGTAACGTGCACCCACTGGCCATGACCTAAAAAAAGAAAGTCCTTTACAGTACCACGCACCTCGTTCTTTCATACGGAAATACAACTTTCTCACATATGGAAAAACAGGTTTACTCCCAATGCACTAAAGTTGCCATAAATTAAAAAAGTCACAGTTTCACCCAAAAGGCAGAGCATCGATTGCAATAACAAATCAGTCGACAGCTATGCAAAGTAAGGATAGTAGTTTTATCAGCCGTATAAACTTATAAAGATTCGCTTACTAACTAAATAACAAGCATGATGTCGCATGTGCACAGGCAAACATGAACACATTTCACTCAATGACCATGGAAACTCTCTATCAAAACACTGGAGTCAGCAAGTGCAGTAACAGGAGTGAGCGAATTGAGCTTTGTGCTGTCGGACGCATAGAATCTGCCCCCATTGCAGATCGCTTCCAAGATAGCGGCTGCTGAGTACAGCGCAGCCGCTGGAGTAGGACGCCTTTTCTGTTTGCGCCAGTCCCACTTGCAAGTTTCAGGAACTTGGAATACCCACGGTGCAGCCCAATTCCCGTTTGTCTTTGCACATGTGATCGCTTTCCCTTTAATTGCGGCATCGTGATGAACTCGGCATATCTTCGCAGTCGTCAGCACTTCCATGCTGATAGCTAGAGTAAATGCAGAAAACAGGAAGATGGACGGTGGACTAACCTAAGCAAACGTGCTACAGCTCATGGAGGAAGCTACGGCAGCTAGGCTTGAAGTGCGTACGAGGCGGCCATTTTGAAATGCCGATGGCGATATGGTAATGCAGATTTAGGGTCGTACTGTATTGTAATGGGCACGCAACTTATGGACCCGTTTTATCCGAAAAAAGAAAGTGTATGTTAAATTCGAGTGGATACGGTGCGTCATATATTGAATAATTCAGACGACCAATCTGACCTTGCTGTGAAACACAGGGTGTCTACCAACCTGGAAAACCGGGAATTCTCAGGGAAATTGAACAGTCTGGAAAAACTCAGGGAAAACTCAGGGAATTTGTGCTTTTATCAGGGAAAATTAGCTTAACTCTATTGAAAGGGAACGAAAGTAGTGGTAATGCTGGCTCCAGTAACGGAGGAATCGCAACGAATCGTCATTGACGCCGTGTCATCGGCACGATGTATTGCCAGAGTAGTTAATGACCGATTTTCCAGACGTCCTGCTTTGCGGCACCACCATGTACTCTATATAGTCAATATATATTGCCCTGACTGCAGGTCAGAAATGGCATTAATCAAAGCCGCCACTGCCGCTATTTTGATTATCTCGCCGCCTCGAACCGGCACTCTCGCACGCAGATCCGCTGGCAGCTGTAACCACCACCGCGGCAACGTTAGGCCTAGCTACTTCTATGTTCGCTATTAAGCTTCTTGCCGTGCGGTGCGGTCTTTTTCATTGAAAGAATTCGCCGCTATCACCAATGGCACCGACTCCGCCTTTGTAATCCTCGCGATTGGCTTTGAAGCTCCCAGAGCACAGCGCGTTGCGTAATGCCAGTCTCTGAAAGTTAGCTTCGCCTCGGTACAGTAGTGTTGGGCGGTGAAGCATAACAAGCGTGGGAAGGGGCAATTGTCACGGAACACAGTATGTATTCCTTAATTATACACACGTGCACCCCCACCTCCTGTCACAGTGCGAGCACCGATATGCCTAGTAAGTGTACTGGCAGGCCTTAAGAGCTTTTTCGGGCGTGCCTGTGGCAATTTCAGCCCTTAAGGGTAGTTAAAGACAGGAATTCATTATTTTTCGACTGCCCGATTTTCGGATGTTTTTGCGGCCCCTAGGGAATCAGAAAAATCGGACGTTGACTGTACAACTGACCAAGAGGATGCTTCAAATGATCCATGTGGTGAAAGCGTGGTAGAAGGAGGATGGATGAGAACAGAAAGGACCGACGCACTGATGAATTAACGGGAACGGAAGCGTGCCGCTGCTTCTTTGAAGGAGCTTGAGCTAAAGAAACTAAGTGTTGGCTGACGCCGAGATGCAGACGT
This sequence comes from Dermacentor andersoni, assembly GCF_023375885.2. Taxonomy (NCBI): domain Eukaryota; kingdom Metazoa; phylum Arthropoda; class Arachnida; order Ixodida; family Ixodidae; genus Dermacentor; species Dermacentor andersoni. Next base: position 30,814,021 of record NC_092818.1, read on the forward strand.
TCCTCATCCAAACCAAAATAAACTGTTTTAAGCAGTGAAACCCAACACTGAGATGTTGTGCACGGGCTGAGAGTATGTCAGGACAGTTGAGGTTGACTTCCCAGCTGCTGAGAGAGAACCTTAGTTGTGACAAAGTTCAGGCCTCATACAGATGAGCTTGCTATCAGTTGATAGAAATAGCTCATATTAAAAAAATATTTACTTATGTATGCATCTCCTTTTCATTAAAATGTTCGACTCAATTTGGAATGGGTTTTACCATTTCTTTCACTGTGCATTTTACTAACACCTTCCTTCTGTTTTCTTTTTAAATAAAATAGATATTACTCCTTACTATTAAAACTGGATTAAGTCATTTTTTTTGTTTCAGCATGCTTACTAGAGAGTGACAGCATCGGACAACGTGGTGTCAGCCTGTCTTGACATAAAACAAAGTTCTGGCTCATTCAGGGAATTTTGCAAAGGTGCTCAGGGAAAACCTGGAAAACTCAGGGAATTTGGAAATGTCAACTTGGTAGACACCCTGGAAACATGACTAGTCTTTTTTCACACGTCTGCACAGGGATATGCGTTTCTATTTTAAAATGGGAAAAATATGTTGGTCAAGTTTCGCAGCAAGGTCGCATTTCTTGTCCACATTGTTCAATATAAGACTTACTTCAGTTACTTCAAAAGAATTTGCGCACGGGCTGATTGGTACATTTCTTTCAGTACTAAGTTTGCGCAGCACAATGTAAATCCAGCATGAATAAACATGAAACAGTTGGAAGTCAGCACCTGTCTCCTTCATTCTGTGTTCCTTCATGCCCTGTTTGTTTTACGCTGCGAAACCTTAGTACTGAAAGTTCAGTTACTTGGCTAGCTGGTCAAAATAACTGCAACTTTGCCTTCTCCTGCATCCCTTACAGTGATTGATGTATAAAACATTCTATGTTACTTTCGCCGTCCGCAGTATGGCAAAGCATTGCCTTTGAGATTAGCTTGTAATAATTGATGAGGGCTGCATCTGAAAAGTGCAGACACATACAAATTCACAGCTTGTCCTTGACAAACTAAGCAAGTAACAATGGCAAGTGTTCAATTGAACAATTGTGGCCATAAAGTGCTATCTTTATGCAAAATTTGAGCAAGAACGAGCTGCAGAAAGGGCAAAATCGTTTTTCTGCTATTGGATGTATTCCATAATGGCTGATCTACACTTCACCACAGTACAGCTCTGTATTGTTGTGAGATGAAATAACATGCCAAAATAACAAATAATACGGGCATTCATAGACCTCAAGGATGCACCTGAGATTATTACTAAGTAGATGGTACAGGATCTCAGGGGCGGTTCATGGAATGGGGCTGCCAAGGCCACAGGTAGCCGTGGGGTTCTCGCATACAAGTCTGCGATTCTCATTTGACAGCAATACATTGTGTATGCTTCACCTCATTACGTAATGGTACTGCGGCGAAACTATTACCATAGCCTATTACGCACGCATAGAAGTCCCTTGCCACGACGTTTCCTTTGTTATGGTTTTCACTGGGTACTCGGCACATTAGCCCGCCACCTTTTCTTCTTTTTCTGCGCCATGCTGAAGGCATTAAAATCATCGCAAAATGCTTGCTGAAGGCTCCACAGTATGCGCACTAGCAGCTTGCTCCCAACATTCTCAAAAGATTAGTAAAAAATTAGAAAAAGAAACGGATCTGGGCAGGTCATTAATGCGCATGTTAGATAATTGTTGGGCCATTAAGGTTACAGAATGGGTACCAAGAGGAGGGAAGCATAGTCGAGGAAGGCAGAAGACTAGGTGGGGCGATGAAATTAGGAAATTTGCGGGCACTAGTTGGAATCGGTTGGCGCGGAACAGGGGTAATTAGAGATCACAGGGAGAGGCCTTCATCCTGCAGTGCACATAAAATAGGCTGATTATGATGATGATGATGATGGAAAGAAGAAAAACAAAAACTCAGCACGAGGCCTTCACATTCGCATTGGTCACAGGCCCCTAGTCCACGCTCTCACCAAACGCTGCCATCAGGAGAAAGTGCGGCGTTGCGTGTATCTGAAAAGGTCCATTGAGAACTGCAAGTTTCTCACTTGCTTCGTTTTTCAAACCTCTGCACTACTGAGTTTGGCTGCAGACACTCACAAGGTATGCCACACTTTCACTGTGGCCGCGCATGTCTCCGAGGCTGTATTCTCAAGCAGTACACTTCCTCATGGCCCTTTGTTATTGGTTCAGATGAGGTTCAGAGGCCACCGCTTTTGCTGGGATCACACCATTAATGCAAAACTTGATGAAAGTGGAGAATAACATGTAACGATTAAAAATAAGTAGAAGCCCTAGTTGTGTCAAACCTATTTATAACATAGATATGTTGTGCAAATTTTTTTACATTTGTAAAAAATTATTATGACAGTTTATCCATCTATTTAGCAATAAACCCAGGAAGGAATAGCCCAGGAAGCAGTTAAACGAGTGAACACAATCATTAGCCAGATGGAGGAAGGGGGTGAGAGGGGCATTGGCCTTCCCCACCATTATAGTTTTCTAACAACAGCTCTGCCTTCCCCCTATTTTGATTTTTTCATGCAACCCAGTTATAACAATTATTGGTTATAACAATGGAATTTTCATGGCACTTGAATATTGTTATAAGCGGGTTCGACTGTACATGGAAATGAAAAGGGATGAAAATACAACTGGCCGCAGATGGTATATAAACCCACATCTTCGAATTATTTGTGCAATGCTCTTACAAACTGAGCTATTGTGGCACCATTATTCCACCCGCTTTCTGGGGTATATATGTCTATCTACTCCAACTAACCCTGGCAGTGTTAGCCAGAGTCACCACTCACAAACCTTGGATGCGGATGTGGAACATCCTTTTCTTCCGCAGGCATCACGAGTGCGTGATCTTATTGGGTGAATGCAACTGGTAAATGTACCCACACATGCTACCTGAAGGCATCAAAGCTGCCGAATTCGAGACCCTCGCTATTTAATGAACGAGAAGAAAGGAAACCAAGCGGCCCGATTTTTATTAATCATATGATGAGAAGTCAACAAACAATGATACCAAGGACAGCATAGGGGAAATTAACTGCAGTTCTGAATTGAAATAAAGAAATGATAAACACATGGAAACGAAAGCGGATAAAAAAACAAGTGCCCATTACATAGCGAGAGTCTTGAATGTGAGTGCTCATAGCAGTTGTGGGTTAGCACTTGTCCTTTAGCTGTCACAATACTCTTGCCTCTTGTTGCATATTAAAATAGGCACAATGTGTTTCAGCCAACTAGACCACTTCGCTCCCCAGCTAATGGCACCTCTCTTGTGCACACAGACCTGAAGAGCCAAGGAACAAATGCTGCCACTCCAGCAGAGAGGCCGCAGGGCGTGTCGATGCGTAGCAACAACAACCTCTCCCGATCTCGGTCTTTCCCAAACCTGTCCATGGCTGCCGAGGAATCCACCTCGGAGTCGACAGGCCCAGCCACCAGCGCAGCAGTACCCCAGTTTGACCGCACTCTGAAGCCATCGCAGAGGTAAGCTCCCTGGAAATCATCATCAGTTTATTGTCACATGATGTAGGAACTAGGTTGCTACAAATCAGTCACCGAAATAAAAGGAAACACTTTTGCCACACCGCCTTGGCCCTAGCGGGCCGGCCTTCAATGCAGACATGCTCATGTTCCCATCTATTTCGCAAAGCCATTGTATGTCAGCTTGAAAAGCAGGTTGCTGTTGCTAAAAGGTTTGTAACAATCGCCACCTAATTCGAACTTGTTGAACAACTTGTAGCTGCGACAAATTTCTGAGAAGACTACGGGAGTATGTTCACCAGAACATCACCCAAATCAGTGCCACAGTCATTTGACGACCGTATGAGGGAAGGTAAATTAGGTTGTGCCAAACAGTTTCTGTGCAGCAATTCTCCCAGCTAAGTTGTGTTCTAATGTCCTGGTTTCTTCACGCAACTCCTCCTTTCTACGTAATGTCCTGTTGCGCGCTCTACATTAGCCTCTTCCTGCAAGAACAATGTTTAGCATGAGCTGGTTTTCTCTTTCACTACTTCAATCAATTGCCTGCAGTTTCAAAAATAAGGACAATAGTGCGAAAGACAACCACGTCTCGTCCTTTCTCTGCTTCGTGTATGGCTTTAGTGCTGTTCCATCACGAACACAATTTTCAGGAAGTGTTTTGCATAACTCTGGGAAGTGCATTTGAGTGGATTGTATAAACATTCCTGTATTGCAGTGTTGAGATGAGCACCGTCGTCATATCTCGCCAGCCACGAGCACGGACTGGCGATGTGTTCTACCCTCGTGTGAGGAGCATCAGTCCGTCGTCAGGACAGGAGGTAAGCTTGCCTTTGCCATAGTCACTGTTGCCATAAAGAGGGAGGGGGGTTGCTTATACAGTGGCAAACATGACTAAGTGTTAGTCATCTCATTAGTGAATAAAGAAGCCTTAGCTTGGGGCCCACTCAGGTTTATTTTCTTAAAATATATGTTAAATGCAAGAAATGCTTTCATGAGGCAACTGGGCTGGGCCAGTTTGAATGGAATCTGTTGCATTTTTAAAGAGTAAGGTAAATTCTGGCGACTCTGTGAACAAAATTTTTATTTAAAACTGGAATTGTTTACAAAAATACATGCGAAATTGGTAAGCTTAAAAATTATGCAGATACCACGCACTGTGGTAATTGATGTAAGCAAAGCTTTCAGTGCTGGATGCTTTGATTGACGATAATTAGTGATGATGTTGATGGCTAAAGGTTAATTTCTTCAACATTTAGGCTAACATGAGAGTGGTAAGCTGATATTAAACGTTACCTTGCGTGCACCACTGCTGTTTGTTTGCGTAGTACACAGAACACACAGGCAGAGGTGTTTGCTTAAGGCATTGTTGTGCGGCATATTTTATAACCTCCGAAAGGGTCGAGCTTTGTCATTGCCTCACATGGCACATCGCATTGTGGCAGAAGTATTAAACTTGAATTGGATTATGGGGCTGTACATGCCAAAACCACACTCGGATTATGAAGCACAACTTAGTGGTGGGATCCAGATTAATTTTGACACTGTGATTCTCTTTAATGTGTCCTAAATCTAAGTGCACGTACATTTTCTATTTCGCCCCATCAAAATGCGGCTGCCGCGATTGGGATCAAATCCATGACTTTTAACAATGCCATAGCTGCAAAGATAATGCGGCAGGCACAGAAGTGTTGATTTGACGGTCGACCGCTTCCATAGTGTCTCCTGGATCCTGCGGTATGCTTTAATTGACGCAGCTCTGCTTCTCCACGCCCTGCGTAAGTTGTATGCTTGACATATTTGCATGGTGTTTATTTTTCAGAAATAGCAGCAACTAACTGTACTGCACCATTAACTTAAGCTTATCCTGTTCCCCGCAGACGCTGTCGTATAGTAGTGGGGTTTCGTTGCCTTCTCACGTCACCTCCCCCCTCTCTTGTATGGGAACCGCCTCTTTTCCTCCCTCTCCTTCTTCTCCTCTCTACAGTTCCATCTGCATCCCCTCTGGCCTCGCACGTTAGTAGAACAGGAAGCGCTGCAGTTTCTGCAGTGCTTCTTAGGGCAGTCACGGATAATTACAGTTGTCAAGCGGCTAAGGTGGTGACGGCCAGGCAGCTCCAGAGGGCATTGTGGACGTTTGATTCGGGCGAATGAAAATGAGTTTCTCCTGTTGCCTGTCCTCTCTGACTCGCACCTGTCATCTATATACACGCTCTAAACCACCCGCCGACGCGGTGTGCACGACAGCTGCAGCAGCAGTGGGAAAGTCGAAGAAAGAGGCAAAGAAAGCTTCGCTTTAAAAATATTCAAGCATGAAGTTTATAAATCTGTAACTCTGCATTAAGACAGATATCGCAGTTCTGTAAGCTGCATCTGTTAAAGCATCTAAAACGGACGAATTTGATGCATCAGTAGTATACAGAATATGTGAAATTGTTACAACGTTTATGAGTGTTTATGAAAAGCTAGCAAAAACAGTCGTTTTTGATACCGAAACTGGAAAAGAAAGTTCTGCCAGCATTGCCACTCGGCGGTAGTGCTGCATGACCTACAATGCGTGGCTCCTTGGCGTGACCTCCAAGATGCTGCAGTGCCCGTGGTTGGCCACTGCACGGTGAATATCCTCTGAGGTGACGAATTGGAACTTGCATCATAGCCGCTAACTGCCATGTACACACATTCTCTTCACAGGTGCTGTTTAGAGGCTGCTAATGAGAAAATTGTGCGATTATCAGCCTTTCGGCATTGCCAAGATTGCTTCAGTGGTATATGCTACTCAATTATAACCAATTTAGCCCAAGTGTTGCAGCTGGCCTTTAAGTTTAGTTGTATTAGTAAATTAGCTTTCCATACTTCGTTTTGTACTTTGCAGGCAGCACTGCATAAGCTATGCAAGTTGTGCAGAGGTAGAAAACTTGCGCCATGCACTTTAGTCTTCTTCTCTCTTTTTTTCTTTTCTTTTTTTTTTTGCAAGTTACCGTGTTTTAGTTGCAAGCCCAAATGGTGCACTGTGGTCACTGGTGACAGAAACCTGGCACTGTGCTTATATGGTGGCAAATAGATTCACATCTGCAAAGCGTTTGATGTAATAAATATGTCATATAGTCATGTTGTAGTGACGGTGAAAACGAGACAGTAGCAAAACTGTCAGTAATGAATTATTGGGCAAACTTAAGTGAACTTGTGTCCAGAAGACAGGCAACGTAGAAAAGCATAACGAAAGCAGCAAGCATTGTCGTTGAACTTATAAATCCTATCTCCAAGTGAAGTGCACCAGCTATTCATACATGAGTCATCGGACATTGCAGTGTAATTGCTGGTGCTTGCATAGGTTCTCGAATGTACACCACTATTCACATTGCGTGTCCAATCTGATTACAGACAAGATTCCTTCGCTATATACTCTCTTGAAAAAGTTCCGATATATGAATATATATGAGTCTTGTGCTGAGTAAGAGCTTGTAACAGTTGTTAGTTGGTGCTAAATGGTGATAAACAGTAATCAGAAAAACAAACACTGTACAACCTGTCAATATTTCGCAATACAAAAGCATGAGACTTAAAGGGACCTTGTAATGATTTTGACGATTTTGCACAAACATACTGAGTCGTTGGGATAGGTCCTTCTGATACTTAATTGATGCATCTAAGTGCTCCGCATAAAGCGTGTATTTTATTGTAAGGTTTTAAAAATGTACATCGCTACCGATCACAGCACATGACTCCCTTGAGCTTTCAGCCACCCCTGACCTAGTGACGTGAGGTGACCATATGATGCCAGTAGGGCAAGCTACCTGATTGGCTGTCTAGGGTAATTAGATAATTTTCCCAACTTTATGGTGAACAAATGTTGTTCATAATAGTTGGAGTGTTGGTTAATTTGTTTTTTTATAAAAAAGAAATTAACAGAAAGAGAATGCACAAGGACAATTGATCACTACATGCAAGCACTTCCGGCACACAGCAAATGTTGTCTGCTTGTATTACAACATGCTCCGTGTTGACAAGAGCTGCACGGTCAAGTTGGTCTCGACCTTTCTCTTCGCGAGCACCATGGTTCGCCCTTCTTACATTGTGGGCGGCAAACATAGCGACTGGCAATATGTCAAGCTGCAACAGGGGAACACAATGTCATTTAAGATATTTTAAGATGTTTAAAATCTTTTACACTTTGTTAGAGCAATATTAGCTCTTGTGTGGCTCGGTAAGCGTTGCACCACCAGGTGGCTTAGGCTGCTCACATATGTCTACGTTAAAGCTCCTTCATCACAGCAATAGTAGTATGGAGACTCTTTAGTTTACGCCTCCACCCATCCGTCAAAACGCTTAGCTTGCATGTGATTACTGGAATACGAGACATGCTCGGCACCATGACAGAATGCTTACAACTCACGCTGCTTGGATAGCGCTTGCTAGGGGCCAAGGGCCACGTTGCTAGCGGAAAGTGGAAAGGCTTTATGCGCTTGCTCCAAGACAACTGGAAGTAAATGACATGACTCACATCGTGACCCAGAGCCAGTGAAGGCGGAGCTTAGCCCCAGTCATTCGACGAATGAGCTCAGGAGAAAACACGGCTAGGGAGGAGGGTAACTTCTAATCGTCTATAGCTCTCCTAATATGGGGCCCTTCACGTAAAATGTGGCATGAATGTTTTACTGTAGCTGTATCCTACGTGTCTACGAAATTTTTCCAAATTGTTTCAGGGACTCTTTAATGTTACCATGAATAACATGACCCGTACCTGAATCTTTCTTTCATATGTGACACACTATCTTCGGGTCACATATGCAAGCTGTGAGGGGGTTCTCTCCCACCTTCATAGCATTGCCTGCTATGTGTGAAATGGTTTGTAGAGCACTGAAAACTCTAAGAGGATTACCGTATTTATTTTACTATGAAGGGACGATGCAGTTGGGGGACCTGAGAAAAATTAACTGAAGTAGGGGACCTGAGAAAAAAAACTGAAGTATGCACACTTAAGTATAACACAATATAGATAGCCGACAAATTATTCAGGCCCTACAGAAATTGCCCAATTGGTGTGTCTGGTTGTCAGCGCTCTGTTCCTATCGCACTTCGATTCTACTCATTGCACGTTGCATTCATCGCAGACAATTTTATTGGTTCGTTCTCACGATTAAATGATATGTCCTATTGCTCACAGTTCAAGCGGTCAGCCGGTCTACGCAACCTGGGCAACACGTGCTACATGAATGCAACACTCCAGTGCTTGGCCAACACCATCCCCCTAGCTCTGCACTTCCTGTCTGACCGGTACAAAAGGGACATCAACAGGTGAGCCAAACTGCAATTGGTCTTCCGCCTGTGAATGGCCAACCAACAGTGTTTCTCAGTGGCTGTGGCTTTCTCCTGCAGACTATTGTATACACTCAACTAAGGGTCACACTCACGCAGGAGTCTCACCTCCAACTCGACAGCCTAAAATTTGAAGAAAAAGAAAAGAAAATTTTAAATGACGAAAGTCACTGCATGTGGGTGGCGGGCAGTTTCTTCTAACGCTGTTTTGAAAAGCTTAAAGTTGTAGGCATATTAAACGCCATCGCGCAGAGGACGGCAGTATCAATGAGTGTGCTGCCGAACCCAGCCTGAGCAATGGCGACAGTGATGACAACCAGATGGGCAGCAGGTACATAGTGCACAAGTGTGAACAATAATTGGATTATGAAAACTGGAGCATTCCCCTTTCCTTGGTACGAATGAAGCTTGGTGGTTATGCACGGCTGTTAAAAGTGGGACAAAAATGGCCCATCTGTGTGCAAAGGAAGCGATCTTGTCAAGAATGGAAAAAAAAAATGTGGCACCCACAATTTGACCAATTTCATTAAATCGGTCATATTTCAATTAACGAAAGTTGACTGCAGTAGCATTTTTTAAATGCTAAAGTGAAGTTCTAGTTGTGGATAGCTCAGGAAACCAATTAAAAATATTTAATTGCTATACAAATTAAATTTTAACTAAAGTATTTTATTGTTTGTTTTGGGGGGGTTTTCTTTTTGTACGAATGTAATTTCCATGCTCAGGAATAGAGAAGATTTAGTTGTTGTAGTTTTCTTTGATGTAGAATGGTGCTTCGGCGTAGTGTCTAGTCACTTCAAAATGAAGTAGATGTCAAGTGGAGTATTAAATGACAGTTTTCTTTCTCACTTCCTTCCAGGGACTCGCATAGAAGCACTGGTGGTGAGACAGCTCATGAGTTCAAGAGCCTGCTTGCTCAGATGTACTACAATGACAAGAGCGTTTCACCAAAAGGGTTCAAGGTTGGCCTTTTTATGTTTGCATAGCATTTGTGCAGGCTTTTACAATGAAAGTGTTGTATGATTTGGAACTCCACAGTGCCATGAAAGTGCTGTAAACCAGCGAGCAAGCATCTGTGCTTGAGTAAAACACCCCGCACCCCCAATTCTTATCATTCCTTAACATATCAGACATCCAGCCCTGTTTGAAGATGAGATCTTCTTAGCTGACTTCAGACGAGTTTGGCATATGGCATATCTGGGATCTGGGTATCTTGTTACCACATCCAGAAGAAAAAACTGCCACCTCCAGAGCATTGTAGCGAGTCGCAACAGGTATGAAATTATAGGTCTCAACGAGAGAAGTAATAATTAGTCACACAGTAAATGAAATTAATGGTACAGGCATAGTTAGCAGCAGTACAGTAAAAGATTAACCACATTGCACTATACTGCTGTAAAAATTGGCCCACCATGATATAGATGTGTTCAGGCAAAGCCACTGTACGGCACACTTTTTGGGAAATGGAGTGAGTTCGTTTGTACTAAGCAGAGCTCACGCAAGGCAATGGTGTCTGAAAGATGGCTTTGGTGGTGTCCAGAAGAAGTGAGAATTAGTCACGAAGTAGGTGAAGTTTTAACAGTTCAGGTTGACAGTACAAGTGCACCATAGGATGCACTCTCTCTGAGATTGGCCCACCTGGGCTTGTAGCCAAAGAAGGAAAAGGTCAACTAAGTTCACCAAATTCACCATGAGAACTACATAAGCTACATAAGTATTTTTGATCTGGACACCAGGGGCTTTGTATGTACACACGTACGCATGTGCATATGTATATGTGCATATGTTGGTACATGTGGGTATATATATGTGTAATGCATATGTGTGTACACGTATGAATTGTTGCCGAATATTTTTTAAGGGGGCTGCGGGCCTTGTCAAGCTGCCTCTACTGGAGCAGCTTTTACTCGCAGCCTCCTCCATCAAGTAGATGGAAATAAAGTTGTTATTGTTATTATTATAAGTGTTGACTTTAAGGAAAGCAAGGGTGACATAATTGCATGTGAAGTACGATTAGAATAAATTAATGAATAATAATAATAATAATAATTGAATAATGAACATGAAAAAAAGACTGAATAGAGTGATATAAGCAACATATAAACATTGAATCATTTGAACCACCATGTACGTCGACCTTGTCTAATTTAGCGTCAACACTTGTTTGACCTTTTTTTTTTCTTATAGTCTGTATCAACACATAAATGCTCCGGGAAGCGGGAACCTATCATACAATAATCAGTGCTTGACTAGATGAAGAGTGCTTTGCATACCCACCAGTGCATGTGCCCAACAACGGTAGTGCTTTTTCCATGGTCTTTAGCATATTGTATGTTCGCTAAAATATTCCTTTAATGACCTTGGTGAGAAATGTCAATGTAAATTAGTTGTTGGTGCTTTTTAAGCTGCATGGTTTCTACAAAAGGACTTAGCCATCGTTAAACTTAGTTATTATTGCACATTGGCAATCTAGCAGGAAGACATAAAATGTTAAGCATCTGCAAAACATTTGCGATGTCAAATTTATTGCTAGGAGCTATCCAATGCCCAGTCACTCGATCAGTTACGCTGTTGGCTGTCGTGCCAAACCAGACCCTTGTTTTGCTTGCCATTATCTACAAATATTGAGTGGATTCTTTTACAGTACTAGACTGTAGGGGGAACAGGAGTTTGACCTGGTGTCCATTTGCTGTTGCAGTGCCTGATGGGAAGGCTGTTCAACGTCTACGCTGGCTACGAGCAGCAGGATGCCCATGAGTTTCTCCTCAACTTCATCGACAAGCTCCATGAAGACCTTAACAGGGCAAGTCATAGATTGCTGTCATTCGTGTCTGCGTCTCACCCTTCTGCGGAGGCATATTGAAATGGCAAAAGAGTTTTGTTATTGTGAATGGGAGTACACGAAAAGCTGCTTGCGTAAGGATCGTTGCACTCCAAGTGTCCAAGATGGGTTGCTCAAACTTTTCAGATATGCTTGTAAAAATCATGACTGATATCAAGTGCATAGCTAGGGTGGGGCGCTCCAAGCATGCGCCCCCCCTCCTTCTCTCGCGAAATTTCTGTGTACCAGAATGCTGCCTGCCCAGAACCCTTCTGCCCTCCCCCCCCCCTCCTTTCCCGACCACACACATAAAATTTCTTCATGCACTGCTGGCTATTACCTTGCTGACAGTCATTTCCCAGTGCTTTTATGCTGAAAACCATTTGTTTGTCATGTGACATGCTTCCAGAGTTTGCTCAAGTATGTGAAACACAGTTCTGCAAGAAAATTAATACAGTTCAATTCCAGTATAGTAAAGTCGGTAAAATCAGCACTTTACTTCATTGCATTGAAATTTTGTTATATTGAAATTTAACCTTGCATGAAAATAGGTACAGGCACCGCCATGTCTTTCTTGCACGGAAGGTGCTGCAAGATTTCACAAATTATCAGGCATTTAAAAAAAAAATATTCATTTTGGTAAATTTGAGAGTCAGTGATGAGAGTGCAGTTTCATGCCGTGTCGGTGATATCTTCACATCGGCGTTACGGATCAATGCCTGCGACACTTTTGTGTCCAATCTGCCCACACAGCTGATATCTCGTCCGCATTGGGCCGACGCTATCATGAAAAGCACAGGCAGAGAAGAGCAAACGCTTTGTCTGCCTATCGCTTCAACGTATTTCCAAAACTAAAGTACTAAATGTACTTGAAGACAGCACACACGAAGTCACTGCCATCTCGGCTCATGTAGCCTTTGGGCTTACCACAGGTAACCTCGCAAGATAAGACGTGTGGGCTGCGTGTCTGAGCCACGCTGACAGCCATGTGCACCAAGGCTGGGCTAGAGGAGGAGATGCACGCTAGCCTGCCACTGCTCCAGACCCCCCCTTCTCTCCTTTCTGCTTGCTTGCGAAGGAAGCCAACGCGCGCCAAGCCACCATGTTCCTCGGCAGAGCCTCGCATGCTTTCTCTCACACCCACATTATACGCCGTGCAGGGCACGACAGAATCTTATCTCATTTAGAATTTTTACAGAGTGTGATGGCAAGAGGGTCTTGCTGTTGCGCTTCTCGCCTTTGGCAGCCACTTTCTGTCGAGCGGCGCGCAATTTGAGAGTTGCATTCACAAGTAGCCACGTGTAATTAAGCCATTTGACCATCTAAATCCATGGCAGTTTCCCTTTATTGCCTCGGTAATCCTCCGCTATTCCTCCACTATTCCTCAGCAGTAGCAGTGAAATTTCATTATACAGTCAAACCTACTTATAACGATAACAGATAAAGCGATAATAGGCTATAATGACTACATTTCACTGCATTTACGATTTTTTACACTGCCTATCAAAACTGTGTTTAGATATAACGAACCATACGGTTATACTTAAAACTCAACTGCAACACTTAAAACTTGGTTGCGGTTAAAGGTAAGTGCACAGAATCATAAAAGCGTGACCAAACTGGGCGGATGGCAGCGGCCCCCACGTCAGTTCATCCGCAACGAAGATACGACGCCGAGATGAATGAGCACCGTGCGTAAATTTCAGAAGTCGCAAGGAAAGTTGCTTACTTTCAACTATGTCCAGCATGCTTCAGGGCAAGGAGTTTGCACTGGCGACTGTGCTGGCTGCCGATAAATGTTCACTGTGATGTTCTACCTTTCTAGCTTTGCACTCTTTCAGCCAAAGTGATGTAGAAAACGCAACTCCACTGCACTCGGTGTGCGTGGCTGATGCCGCTGCTGTAATGGCAAAACCTTCGCAAAATGCTGGCATGCCACAGTAGTTTCTGCTTCCAGTCAACTAGGACCCTTCACTGCCATATGCAGAATGTACTTGTGTCCCGCTGTAAGTAAAATATATCACAAGCTCTTGAAGAAAATATAGCATGAGGCTGCGCTCGTCGTTTCCAAATGGCAAGGGATTGGGACTGGCCGGGCACCGTTTTTGAAGAGCAACGCTGCCGCATCTCATTCTTTAAGCAACATTCTTAGCGGAAACTTGCAGCTAGATGGCAGGAAAATGCCGGGAAACAAAAATGAAGATTATGTAAGTATGATTTTAGGACCAAAGTGGTATTGGATTGTAACTGCCAACTCCTGCTTTAGCGTCGCTAATTTTGCATGTTTTGAAGTGCGAGTCCATATACAGTGAAACCTGGTTAAACCGTGCCCACTTAAACAGTAGTTTCATTTCAAAAGTAGTAAAGTCAAATCCCCGATCCAGCGGCCATTGAACATAATGTGTTTTGTATCTGCATAAACCATACCAGCTTATTGCGTACGTATCAGTCAACACGCAGTGTTTCCACTTTTCATCGCGCAAACACGGCGGTGTGTCGTCTCTATCGGGCAGCCTGGCAGAACAAGCCTCAGAGATGAGAACAACAGCCTCCAACTGCCCTCTGTGTTTGCGCACGAAGCCACTTCAACATCAACATCATTTCGGCGCCGTGCCAAAGAGCGGCGAGCGTTGTGGCATCGTGCAAGCAAAGACGCGTGTCATTGCCAAAGCTCCAATAAAAAAGATGCCAGGAGCTCAGCATAGAAGAAAAATTAGACATTGTTTGTGCTATCGAACGTGACACGAAGAAGTCGGCGCTGGCATGCAACAGGAATGTACTGTTGACTATGGTGCGTGGCATTTGGAATGCGAAGAAGTTGCTCGGCAACGCTGCTGCGACCGCGAAGAGATGACGGCTACGAGGTTTGACTTTTCGCCATCGTTGCCTCTGTTGTTGCCGAAGTGTCGCCTAGTGACAGCAATGAGGATGACATGGAAAGTGACCGCACGAGTGATTGAGGCCTGACAGTGGCTGAAGCTGCAACTTACGTCAGCCTCATGAATGCAATCGTCGTGACGAGAACAGTACCCTGCAATGAGAAAGGTGCCCCGTGACTTCTGCAATGCTACCGCACCCGTGCACGGAGAACATCCAATGCCAACAAGGAATCTGCTACGCGAGTGTTTGCCGAGAAGACGGGGCTGGCTGAAATGCTGGCTCACAGCTTCAGTAAGTTCGAGGCTCCGCTGTCGTCGCTACTAGGCCACCGTGGCATCAAACGAAAATAACACTTTTGTCGCGCTAAGTGAATAAATACTGCATGTTTTTTCCCCTTTCATCGCACTCTCTCCGAGTTCAATTTTTGGCAGCTAAGTGGGCGATGTCATACTATTTCAGTTAAGCAGCACTACCATTTGGTACATACTTTTTCTGAACTTCGGTGAACTATGGCTTAATGAGGTTTCACAGTATAACGAACTACTGATACAAGACCACTTCTAGTGAAACTGTCAAGTTCATTATAAATAGGTTCAACTGCATTGGCATCGTGTATAAACAGACTTCGTTATATTGAGGTTCTATATATATAGGGTTCTTGTACACAAAGTTATAGAAAGTTAGATAATTCATTATATTGAGAATTTCGTTATACTCAATTTGGTGATATTGAGGTTTAACTGTATGAAAGATATTAAGTTATCTTAGTGTGTAATGCTGCACAACTTGTACTATTTAACTTACATATGTTTGTCTTCAATATGTAGTGGTGTTAATTGCCAACTTCGGTCAGAAAAAGGCTCACAGAAGCCCTAAATTTTGATTGACGATTGAAAATTTTGACGAAAATCTGACAAATGGTCTATTTCTTGCATGCAAAAATACTATTGATATATTCTGTAATTATTTTGCTTCACTGTCCCAGAGCTGTACATTACAGTAAAAATTCTGTTGTGCTGATACATTGTAGAGATCTTCTGAAAAGCATGACGAACGCACCAAAATAGTCACTCAGTTTCGAATAAATGGTTCTGAGATTGACTCTTAATTTGTGTTTGTTTATTGCCTACATTTCACCTGAAGGCATTAGTGTAGAGGAGTCGCAACAACATTCGGTCTTCACCAAGTGAGACAGTGTGTTGTATTGAGGTGGTACAGATCTGGAAATGCATTCTCCCTAATAGTGCATAATATGGAAAGCTTTACAAGGTTGCAAATCTCTGAGAATATTCAAGTAAAACGTATTGCATAACACACACAGCATAACAACATAATGTTTGTTTGACGTAGCAATGCTGAACAGATGAAAATCAATTAAGGAACACGCTGTTTTTTAAACATCAATGTCTCCTTTTATTATTTTCTGCCTAGAAACTGCTCGTTGTCTGTGGGATTCTGGTGCGAGTGCAAGGTTGCATGTTTGATTTTGCCACCATGTCCACATTCTGGTCGGAGGCTGGAGTCTGAAAATGCTTGTGTGCCAATCTTTGAGTGCACTTTAAGGAACTCCGTTTGGTCAAAATAGATCCCCAGCCTCACACTGTGGCATCTTTCATAGTGCCAGTATTGCTCTGCGCCATTAAACCACGACCTTCTGGTGACCGTTCACAGGCACTCCATCGCAAGGGTGCCCCCCCGCCTCTGCCACCCGCAGACGAAGCGAACCTGTCTCTGAACGGGCGCATCAACCGCTTCTGGTGCCAGCACTTAGACCGGCACCTCTCGGTGGTGTCGGACCTGTTCGAGGGCCTGCTGGTGTCCAACTTGACGTGCCTGGTGTGCCACAAGTCATCGAGCAGCTTCGAAGTGTTCTCCTGCCTGTCGCTGCCCATTCCAGCCGTCAGCGGGTCCGTCTGCTACCTACAGGTGAGCGGGGCTAGTCTAAGGCAAGCAGTTTCTTATTATTGGAAAGTCGAACGGAGCCAAGCGAGCATGCATGTGAACATGCGTGCATGTGGGCACGCATGGGTGTGCATATGCAACATAAATATGAAGTGAAAAGCGGGGCACAATCACACAGCCTCTTACAGAGCTCGGATCTCTTAAACGGACACTAAAGAGAATTTATAAATCAGTTTACACTGGTGAAGTATACCATGCATTCCATCTTTGCTGATCAAAAATAACTAGACCCAAGCAGATGTAATCAAAAGGCATGACATCACAGCAGGCTAATGAAAAAAAGACAATGTTGTTATCTGTATTTGATTTTTCCTCTTTTCTGGTTTACCAAGCCTCTCCTCACTGTAAGAGTGGCTTTGTGTAGAAAGGTCATTTACTAATACAGCTGAATTTATTTTTCTCTTTAATGTCCCTTTAACAGAAACAAATGACCACAGTCACACCCATAGTCACATCAGTACTTTCCGTTAGCACATAAAAACGCACATTGCAGGCACCCATGCAAGCATGTTTGGCAAAAGCGTTGATGAACCCGCCGTGGTTGCTCAGTGGCTATGGTGTTAGGCTGCTGAGCACGAGGTCGCGGGATCGAATCCCGGCCACGGCGACCGCATTTCGATGGGGGCGAAATGCGAAAACACCCGTGTACTTAGATTTAGGTGCACGGTAAAGAACCCCAGGTAGTCGAAATTTCCGGAGTCCTCCACTACGGCATGCCTCATAATCAGAAAGTGGTTTTGGCACGTAAAACCCCATAATTTAATAAAACTGTTAATGAGACCTAGGCAGATCTGTGCAAACACATGTACATTTGGCAAACACCCTTTCACATGAGTGTTTTTTACGTGCACAGCGGCTGTGAGCAAATTGGTGAGCAGGAGCCTCTTGTTACGCAGGACTGCCTCAAGCTCTTCCTGGAAACTGAGAGCATGTCGGGAGAGGCGGCATGGGACTGCCCAACGTGCAAGCAGAAGCGCAGGGCTGAGAAACGCATGATCATAGCCAGGCTGCCCAAGATCCTCATTGTACAGTTTAATCGGTGAGCATGCCCATTTCCAGCTGGCATCGTCTCTTCCATTCTGCAGCTGATGGTATACGGTGCACCACATTCTGTTATCTCTACTAATTAATTCATCACCTTATTCATCATTTTTCTACTAATCATAAGAACATTCAAGAGCAACATTTAACTAGTTAAGACTGGTGAACTATTGTAGCAGAACTTTACTGTCTTAATTTGGCAGCAAAATGTTCATTATTACCGAAGAAAATCAAAGTCAAATTTACACTTCCAGAATATTGCACCCAAATCTTGGCACCAGTACGTTAGTGTGACATCATGAAAGTCAAAGTATTTTCTTCTATATGCACCATTTTTGTACCAATACATTTGTCAGAACTTTCTTTAGGGAGTCTTTGGCTCTTGTGGAATTTATTGTAGTCCTTTTCTGCTAGACCCAAGTTGGTGTTGTCAGAAATTTGTGACATCACAATGACCTTGTGCAGGTACCTTAACCCTTTCCCTACTGAGTTTTCTGGCCAAAAATAATACAAAAACACCGATTTTTTTTCATTTGCCTAAATAATTCAATGCATTTTAATACAACCAAAAATATACTTAAAAGCACTTTATTTGTAAGATACATGCAAAATAATTTTCTTTTTTGAAAGCATGGAGAGAGGATTGGCTTCACTGCACTGCACAGTGGAGAATCTCTGACTTTCTGTAGTCCTCGTTGCAAAAAATGCCTATTTGTGGAAATTCAAAAACAACATGACAACTGGAGCTCATGCTTGTGGCAAGGGATGTCAGATTCCTAAACTGTAGACTTGGTGCGGTACATTTCAAAGCACGGAATAGTACAGAGTGCTACTCCACATTCCTCTCACCAGGTACGTGTAACGATTGGCTTCATGGAGAACGAAATCTCTTAGCTCATTCGTTAGAAACAATTAAAAATATGGTGCTGTTACGTTTCGCCTACGACGCGCGGTATAGCCGGCGCGGATGCAACGGACGCCGGGGCTTCCTTCAAAGCGGCGGACATTTTGGCCCGTTCGGAGCTGCCGCAAAGCCTCCCCGCCAAGCGCGTCCAGGCGTGTTTCAGTGCCACGTGTCTTCGTGCGTGTGTGTGTGTGTGCCCACGTTTGTCAAAGCGCGGCAGCCGGGGAGAGGAGCTCCCCAAGTGTGAAGCGAGGAGGTCCGACCGGCGCCGGTTTGGCGGATGCGTCACTACACTCGTCTCAACGTGTCTCTCAGCCTGTCCGTCCCCCGCCGTCACGTGGTTTCGTCACGAGGCCTTCCTCTTGCCCTCGACTCCGAGAGTATAAGAGCAGCTGCCCCCGGACGCCAAGAGGGAGGCTCCGATTTGTTCTGTTGAGTTACGTGCTCTCCCGTCTCTCCACTTCGGTCGACCTGACCGCCCGCTCTTTTGCGATGTTAGAATAAACAAGTTGTTCTGTTACCAGTCGACTCATGCTTTGCCAGGACCTTCGGATGCTTCCAGTTGTGCCCCAGGCCGCCAGGCCAACGCTACCCTTGGGGCTTGCGACCCATTTGCAACAACGGGCGTCAGCGCTGAGATTCCAACAACTCGTGCCAGCGGTGCGATTCCAACAACTGGCTGGTTGCCAGCGGTGAGATCGCGACAACGGAGGCCAGCAGCGAAGAGATGCGGTTGACTGTATGCTGAGCAGCACAACGACCATCCGGGAGCAGTGCAACGAGCCCTGTGTGATGACTGGTTGCCTGCAGCGGAACGACTGCGCTGAATTCTTGGCTGCGAGGTTTGGTGAGTGCGGGACTTTCTTCTTCTGAGTTTTGCCAGGCTTTTGTTAGTGTCAGAAACAGAGCTGGTAATTGTGGTTGTCGTTGCTGCCGGGTTAGTTTGCGGCAAGACAATAGTAGGCAGTAGACAAAGCAGCATTCAGAGCAGCCATGGGTTTGAAGTCCTTGCGCAAACCGAAATTGCTGGAGCTTGCAAGAGAGTTGGGTCTGGATGTCTCAGACTAACTCAGAAAACCGGAACTGCTGAGGGCTATTCTTGAGTTAGAAGCTGAGGATGACGAGCTGTCGGAATGCCTTGAGACCATTGAGGAGAGGGCAAAAAGACAGGAGCGCGAACTTAAAGAACAGAAAAAGAGACAGGAGCGTGAACGTAAAGAACAGATAGAGCGAGAGCAACAAGAGAAAAAAGAAGAGCGCGACCATGCTTTGGAAATGAAGCGTCTCGAGGTAGAGATGGAACGCGCTCGTAATGGAAGTCAGGCACACGGTGCAGGAGAACAAGTATTGTTCAAAATGACTGACCTGATGCGGCTGTTTAAGCTTCGAGAGGACATTGGTTTGTTCCTGGTCAACTTTGAGCGAACGTGCGAGAAGCAGGGGTTCTCTCGGGAAACGTGGCCACAGCGCTTGCTCACTTTGTTACCCGGCGAGGCGGCCGACGTAGTCGCTCGCTTGAATAGAGAAGAGGCAGAGGATTTCGACAAAGTGAAATCGAGTCTGCTAAAAAAGTACAGGCTGTCAGCGGAGGCGTTCCGTCGGAAGTTCCGGGAAAATGAGAAAGGTAAAAGTGAGTCATATACAGAGTTTGCCTACAGGCTTATGTCAAACATGCAGGAGTGGCTCAAAGAAGAGAAAGCGTTGGGTGATCACGAGAAAGTTCTGCAGTGTTTCGGGCTGGAACAGTTTTATAGTCGGTTACCTGAGAACGTGCAGTACTGGGTCTTGGATAGGCCAGACGTTAGTACGGTGGCTAGAGCCGCTGAGCTAGCCGAAGAGTTTGTGACGCGTCGGGCTCGCGGAGCTAAGGACGGTCAAAAGGGTGAATTTGGCTCGAAGTTTGAGAGGCCGAAGTTCACACCCATGAGAGCAAAGGGGGACACACGTAGTGCGGATGCGAGTGAAAGCAGTCCGACCGAACGTAAGGAGACGGCGGCAGCCGAAGCCGAACGCAGAAAGCGGTTCGAGACGAGGCAAGTGCGCGTGTGTTATACGTGTCAGAAGCCGGGTCACTTTTCGGCGCAGTGTCCAGAAACAAAAACAAAAGTCGTGTTTTTGTCATTATGCAGCACTGACGAGAACATGAAGCTTCTCGAGCCCTACATGCGAGACCTCCTCGTGAACGGGAAAGAGTGCCGAGTGCTTCGCGATTCCGCAGCTACAATGAATGTAGTTCACCCCTCTTACGTAGAACCCGATATGTTCACGGGCGAGTGCGCATGGATCAAGCAAGCCGTGGAAGCTCATAGCGTGTGTCTGCCCGTAGCAAAAGTGCTTATTGAAGGACCTTTCGGAGCGCTTGAGACGGAGGCCGCAGTGTCATCTATGCTGCCCCCCCAGTACCCGCACCTATTTTCGAACAGGTCCGATCACCTCCTGCGCGAGAAGGGGCTTTTGTTTGGTGAGGCTAGCGTTCAGGCCTTAACCAGATCGAAGGTTCGGGAGCTCGCTGCAAAGGCGGTAGTTGCGGGGCCGACGTTGTCGAACAATGAGAAAGGGTCAGAGGCGCAGCAAGCTGATATTCAGAGCACGCCCGAACTGAATAAAATTGAGCCTGTAGCGTTAAAGGCACCAGATACTGGAGAAGAAATTCCCGATGCGGGAAAGTTAGAAGAGCTATCTGCAGATTTGCTCATCGCGCCTACGTCAGATGGACTTAATAGGTTGCTAAAAGTCAGCCGGTCGGCTTTGATAGCCAAGCAAAAGAAGGATGGCAGCCTAGAAAACATACGCTGCATTGTGAAGGAAGGTATCGCCAAGAAAAATGCTCGCTTTGTGGAAAGAGGTGGGGTCCTGTACCGGAAGCATCTAGACCGCAAGGGAGTGGAGTTCGATCAGCTGATCGTGCCTCAATGCTATCGTCAGGATCTGTTGCGCTTGTCGCATGGGGGTTCGTGGTCCGGACACCTAGGAGTTAAGAAAACTAAGGACCGTCTCTTGCAAGAGTACTATTGGCCAGGGTGTTTTCGGGACGCAGACCACTTTGTGAAGACATGTGACACCTGTCAGCGGGTGGGCAAACCAGGGGACAAATCGAGGGCGCCGTTGAAGTTGGTACCTATCATTACGGAGCCTTTTAGACGGCTCGTTATTGATACAGTGGGACCTCTGCCGGTAACAGCCACGGGGTACAGACACATTTTGACTGTGATCTGCCCAGCGACAAAGTTCCCTGAAGCAGTGCCGCTTAAAGAACTCAGCTCGGTTGAGATAGTCAATGCACTACTGTCCATATTTGCGCGAGTTGGTTTTCCTGCGGAAATCCAATCAGATCAGGGCACACTGTTTACTAGCGCTTTGACGACAGCCTTTCTCGAAAGGTGCGGGGTAAAGCTGTTTCACAGCTCAGTGCACCACCCCCAGTCGAATTCCGTTGAGAAGCTCCACTCCGTCATGAAGCGCGTGTTGAGAGCATTGTGTTTTGAACATCAAACTGACTGGGAGCTGTGTCTGCCTGGGGTGACGTTGGCATTAAAGACCGCGCCGCATGCGGCTACGGGGTTTTCGCCAGCTGAGCTAGTGTACGGTCGCTCGCTGCGTTCTCCGCTTTGCATGCTTCGAGACGGATCACTGCCCTCTCCAATGGCTGCAGACTATCTCTTCCACAAATGGCCGCCTCCTGCGCTGGAGCCTCGCTTTGCAACAATATTCCTTTGAGGTGCGTTACAAAAAGGGGAGTCTCAACGGTAACGCCGATGGCTTAAGTCGAAGCCCCTAACGTAAGAATCAGCCTCAAAGTTATTTGTTACTGATGTTTTTCTTCCTGAGGCAGGATTTTTAACATATTGCTTTTGTGTAGTGTTTCAAAGTGATGACGTGCTTTCTAGTGCAATTTTCCGATTTGTGGACGCGTTCTGAGTGCTGCTAGACTACTGTAAGGAACTAGGCAGTAGTATCAAAGGGGGAAGAGCCTGGCATGGCTTAGTGAGGGTTGTGCCGTGCTTGCTGACTGAGCGGCTGAGTTTCGGCGCATTTCTAACGCTTGCTGGGAACGAGAACAAAAATGGCAACTCTCCCGAAGTCACT
The DNA here is from genome assembly GCF_023375885.2 of Dermacentor andersoni. NCBI lineage: Eukaryota > Metazoa > Arthropoda > Arachnida > Ixodida > Ixodidae > Dermacentor > Dermacentor andersoni. The sequence continues at coordinate 30,836,570 of NC_092818.1, forward strand.
TTGCAGTGTCCTGTGTGAACCTGAACGTGAAAACGAGGCCTTCTCGGTGCGCTGCGCTCAAGAAACGCCGAGGGACGACCGACTTCGGTTATGAGCATCATCGAGCGACATCCATCCGGACAGCGGATGCAGTCCCCTGACCATCGGGATCTCCTTCCCCCGGCGGGGCGGTCTGTTACGTTTCGCCTACGACGCGCGGTATAGCCGGCGCGGATGCAACGGACGCCGGGGCTTCCTTCAAAGCGGCGGACATTTTGGCCCGTTCGGAGCTGCCGCAAAGCCTCCCCGCCAAGCGCGTCCAGGCGTGTTTCAGTGCCACGTGTCTTCGTGTGTGCGTGTGTGTGTGTGTGCCCACGTTTGTCAAAGCGCGGCAGCCGGGGAGAGGAGCTCCCCAAGTGTGAAGCGAGGAGGTCCGACCGGCGCCGGTTTGGCGGATGCGTCACTACACTCGTCTCAACGTGTCTCTCAGCCTGTCCGTCCCCCGCCGTCACGTGGTTTCGTCACGAGGCCTTCCTCTTGCCCTCGACTCCGAGAGTATAAGAGCAGCTGCCCCCGGACGCCAAGAGGGAGGCTCCGATTTGTTCTGTTGAGTTACGTGCTCTCCCGTCTCTCCACTTCGGTCGACCTGACCGCCCGCTCTTTTGCGATGTTAGAATAAACAAGTTGTTCTGTTACCAGTCGACTCATGCTTTGCCAGGACCTTCGGATGCTTCCAGTTGTGCCCCAGGCCGCCAGGCCAACGCTACCCTTGGGGCTTGCGACCCATTTGCAACAACGGGCGTCAGCGCTGAGATTCCAACAACTCGTGCCAGCGGTGCGATTCCAACAACTGGCTGGTTGCCAGCGGTGAGATCGCGACAACGGAGGCCAGCAGCGAAGAGATGCGGTTGACTGTATGCTGAGCAGCACAACGACCATCCGGGAGCAGTGCAACGAGCCCTGTGTGATGACTGGTTGCCTGCAGCGGAACGACTGCGCTGAATTCTTGGCTGCGAGGTTTGGTGAGTGCGGGACTTTCTTCTTCTGAGTTTTGCCAGGCTTTTGTTAGTGTCAGAAACAGAGCTGGTAATTGTGGTTGTCGTTGCTGCCGGGTTAGTTTGCGGCAAGACAATAGTAGGCAGTAGACAAAGCAGCATTCAGAGCAGCCATGGGTTTGAAGTCCTTGCGCAAACCGAAATTGCTGGAGCTTGCAAGAGAGTTGGGTCTGGATGTCTCAGACTAACTCAGAAAACCGGAACTGCTGAGGGCTATTCTTGAGTTAGAAGCTGAGGATGACGAGCTGTCGGAATGCCTTGAGACCATTGAGGAGAGGGCAAAAAGACAGGAGCGCGAACTTAAAGAACAGAAAAAGAGACAGGAGCGTGAACGTAAAGAACAGATAGAGCGAGAGCAACAAGAGAAAAAAGAAGAGCGCGACCATGCTTTGGAAATGAAGCGTCTCGAGGTAGAGATGGAACGCGCTCGTAATGGAAGTCAGGCACACGGTGCAGGAGAACAAGTATTGTTCAAAATGACTGACCTGATGCGGCTGTTTAAGCTTCGAGAGGACATTGGTTTGTTCCTGGTTAACTTTGAGCGAACGTGCGAGAAGCAGGGGTTCTCTCGGGAAACGTGGCCACAGCGCTTGCTCACTTTGTTACCCGGCGAGGCGGCCGACGTAGTCGCTCGCTTGAATAGAGAAGAGGCAGAGGATTTCGACAAAGTGAAATCGAGTCTGCTAAAAAAGTACAGGCTGTCAGCGGAGGCGTTCCGTCGGAAGTTCCGGGAAAATGAGAAAGGTAAAAGTGAGTCATATACAGAGTTTGCCTACAGGCTTATGTCAAACATGCAGGAGTGGCTCAAAGAAGAGAAAGCGTTGGGTGATCACGAGAAAGTTCTGCAGTGTTTCGGGCTGGAACAGTTTTATAGTCGGTTACCTGAGAACGTGCAGTACTGGGTCTTGGATAGGCCAGACGTTAGTACGGTGGCTAGAGCCGCTGAGCTAGCCGAAGAGTTTGTGACGCGTCGGGCTCGCGGAGCTAAGGACGGTCAAAAGGGTGAATTTGGCTCGAAGTTTGAGAGGCCGAAGTTCACACCCATGAGAGCAAAGGGGGACACACGTAGTGCGGATGCGAGTGAAAGCAGTCCGACCGAACGTAAGGAGACGGCGGCAGCCGAAGCCGAACGCAGAAAGCGGTTCGAGACGAGGCAAGTGCGCGTGTGTTATACGTGTCAGAAGCCGGGTCACTTTTCGGCGCAGTGTCCAGAAACAAAAACAAAAGTCGTGTTTTTGTCATTATGCAGCACTGACGAGAACATGAAGCTTCTCGAGCCTTACATGCGAGACCTCCTCGTGAACGGGAAAGAGTGCCGAGTGCTTCGCGATTCCGCAGCTACAATGGATGTAGTTCACCCCTCTTACGTAGAACCCGATATGTTCACGGGCGAGTGCGCATGGATCAAGCAAGCCGTGGAAGCTCATAGCGTGTGTCTGCCCGTAGCAAAAGTGCTTATTGAAGGACCTTTCGGAGCGCTTGAGACGGAGGCCGCAGTGTCATCTATGCTGCCCCCCCAGTACCCGCACCTATTTTCGAACAGGTCCGATCACCTCCTGCGCGAGAAGGGGCTTTTGTTTGGTGAGGCTAGCGTTCAGGCCTTAACCAGATCGAAGGTTCGGGAGCTCGCTGCAAAGGCGGTAGTTGCGGGGCCGACGTTGTCGAACAATGAGAAAGGGTCAGAGGCGCAGCAAGCTGATATTCAGAGCACGCCCGAACTGAATAAAATTGAGCCTGTAGCGTTAAAGGCACCAGATACTGGAGAAGAAATTCCCGATGCGGGAAAGTTAGAAGAGCTATCTGCAGATTTGCTCATCGCGCCTACGTCAGATGGACTTAATAGGTTGCTAAAAGTCAGCCGGTCGGCTTTGATAGCCAAGCAAAAGAAGGATGGCAGCCTAGAAAACATACGCTGCATTGTGAAGGAAGGTATCGCCAAGAAAAATGCTCGCTTTGTGGAAAGAGGTGGGGTCCTGTACCGGAAGCATCTAGACCGCAAGGGAGTGGAGTTCGATCAGCTGATCGTGCCTCAATGCTATCGTCAGGATCTGTTGCGCTTGTCGCATGGGGGTTCGTGGTCCAGACACCTAGGAGTTAGGAAAACTAAGGACCGTCTCTTGCAAGAGTACTATTGGCCAGGGTGTTTTCGGGACGCAGACCACTTTGTGAAGACATGTGACACCTGTCAGCGGGTGGGCAAACCAGGGGACAAATCGAGGGCGCCGTTGAAGTTGGTACCTATCATTACGGAGCCTTTTAGACGGCTCGTTATTGATACAGTGGGACCTCTGCCGGTAACAGCCACGGGGTACAGACACATTTTGACTGTGATCTGCCCAGCGACAAAGTTCCCTGAAGCAGTGCCGCTTAAAGAACTCAGCTCGGTTGAGATAGTCAATGCACTACTGTCCATATTTGCGCGAGTTGGTTTTCCTGCGGAAATCCAATCAGATCAGGGCACACTGTTTACTAGCGCTTTGACGACAGCCTTTCTCGAAAGGTGCGGGGTAAAGCTGTTTCACAGCTCAGTGCACCACCCCCAGTCGAATTCCGTTGAGAAGCTCCACTCCGTCATGAAGCGCGTGTTGAGAGCATTGTGTTTTGAACATCAAACTGACTGGGAGCTGTGTCTGCCTGGGGTGACGTTGGCATTAAAGACCGCGCCGCATGCGGCTACGGGGTTTTCGCCAGCTGAGCTAGTGTACGGTCGCTCGCTGCGTTCTCCGCTTTGCATGCTTCGAGACGGATCACTGCCCTCTCCAATGGCTGCAGACTATCTCTTCCACAAATGGCCGCCTCCTGCGCTGGAGCCTCGCTTTGCAACAATATTCCTTTGAGGTGCGTTACAAAAAGGGGAGTCTCAACGGTAACGCCGATGGCTTAAGTCGAAGCCCCTAACGTAAGAATCAGCCTCAAAGTTATTTGTTACTGATGTTTTTCTTCCTGAGGCAGGATTTTTAACATATTGCTTTTGTGTAGTGTTTCAAAGTGATGACGTGCTTTCTAGTGCAATTTTCCGATTTGTGGACGCGTTCTGAGTGCTGCTAGACTACTGTAAGGAACTAGGCAGTAGTATCAAAGGGGGAAGAGCCTGGCATGGCTTAGTGAGGGTTGTGCCGTGCTTGCTGACTGAGCGGCTGAGTTTCGGCGCATTTCTAACGCTTGCTGGGAACGAGAACAAAAATGGCAACTCTCCCGAAGTCACTTTGCAGTGTCCTGTGTGAACCTGAACGTGAAAACGAGGCCTTCTCGGTGCGCTGCGCTCAAGAAACGCCGAGGGACGACCGACTTCGGTTATGAGCATCATCGAGCGACATCCATCCGGACAGCGGATGCAGTCCCCTGACCATCGGGATCTCCTTCCCCCGGCGGGGCGGTCTGTTACGTTTCGCCTACGACGCGCGGTATAGCCGGCGCGGATGCAACGGACGCCGGGGCTTCCTTCAAAGCGGCGGACATTTTGGCCCGTTCGGAGCTGCCGCAAAGCCTCCCCGCCAAGCGCGTCCAGGCGTGTTTCAGTGCCACGTGTCTTCGTGTGTGCGTGTGTGTGTGTGTGCCCACGTTTGTCAAAGCGCGGCAGCCGGGGAGAGGAGCTCCCCAAGTGTGAAGCGAGGAGGTCCGACCGGCGCCGGTTTGGCGGATGCGTCACTACACTCGTCTCAACGTGTCTCTCAGCCTGTCCGTCCCCCGCCGTCACGTGGTTTCGTCACGAGGCCTTCCTCTTTCCCTCGACTCCGAGAGTATAAGAGCAGCTGCCCCCGGACGCCAAGAGGGAGGCTGCGATTTCTTCTGTTGAGTTACGTGCTCTCCCGTCTCTCCACTTCGGTCGACCTGACCGCCCGCTCTTTTGCGATGTTAGAATAAACATCTGTTAACATTGTTCTGTTACCAGTCGACTCATGCTTTGCCGGGACCTTCGGATGCTTCCAGTTGTGCCCCAGGCCGCCAGGCCAACGCTACCCTTGGGGCTTGTGACCCATTTGCAACAACGGGCGTCAGCGCTGAGATTCCAACAACTCGTGCCAGCGGTGCTATTCCAACAGTGCACAGTTCCCATCCTCTGTCACAGGTACCATTATGCCAGGCGCAGCCATGAAAACAAACCTTGTTCACTGCCGGCACGTTGAGCCACTGTCGTCGTCCAAATCCAATGGCTCGGAGAAGATATGCTCATGCTTAGTATCGTCGCTACCAGTCTCATAGGAAAATCGAACTTCTTCACTGTCTGAGTCAAAGAAATCTTCCGCTAAAGTGAGTGAGTGAAAACTTTATTGCAAATGTCCGGCGATTTGGGCGGGGTGGGGCCATAAGCACCCCAGCCTAGGTGACGGCCTCGAGTCCTTGGACCCGGGCGGCTTCCTCGGCGTGCCGCACGGTCCACAGTTGATCGGCGAGGTCGTGGCTGAGCAGGGCCGCCTCCCAACGCGCCCCTCGGTTCGAGACTGCCATTTCTACCCCGTTCGTCGGGGACTCCTGCTGCTCGCTACCAGTGTATGCCCACAGCATGTGCTACAGCGTTGCTCTGGCTCCGCATGCTTTACAGTCGTCGGACGGATAAATGTCGGGGTAGCAGAGGTGAAGGATCGCCGGGTTAGGATATGTGTGTGTCTGCAATTGCCTCCAGGCGACCGCTTGTTTCTTGTTTAGTCTGGCGTGCGGTGGTGGGTATTTACATCTGTTCAATCTGTAGTGTTGCGTGATGTCTCTGAATGTGGTCATGCGATCCCCCCACGTCCACTCCCGCATCGCTCTTGCAGTGGGCGAGACATCGGGGTTGCCGGCGGGCGCCGCGGCTCGGCATGTAAGTCCTTGAGCCGTGGCATGGGCCGTCTCGTTTCCCGGGAGCGGAGGGTCCGTGTGGGTGGGGGTCCATACGAGGAAACTGTCGTTTTAAACTTTTTTTTTTCTTTTTCTCCGGAGCGGAGTCATTGCCAGCAAGCACAGAGAAGGACGGCGTTCTTTTAAATCCCAGTTGCCAGCATCAAGACGTTACTCGGCCAAAATGCAAGCTTTGAATGTATTTTTTTATTTTTTTACTCTGCTGTCTGTTGAAGCCAAAAAGAAGTAAACAAAATTCATCATGTTAGCTTGACTGCCGCAGTGCACAAGCCTTGTTCCAGCGTAGGCAAGCCCAGCTTGTCTTCGGTAAGAGCAGTACAAACCGTGCGGACGAGTTCCACTTGTCTACAGTAGAGGAAGGGTTAATGAGGTGTCACCCTACCAGTATTTTGTTTTCACTTCTTTACTTCCTTCTTCGAACCATGTGGAGTTGAGCAGCATGTGCTCCAAAGCACAATATTAGCATATTACATAAGCGAGTATATACTACTAAGGGTGTGGGAGTACTCAAATACATAAATACGAATCATATAGTGAACATTTGAATCATTCATTTGGCGAATGAAATATTTACTATTCAGTTTTATTGCAATAGCAGTTATATGAACACTGCAGGCAAATTTTTTGCCTTTGGCATCGACATCAATGTGATGTTCCATAATAAGGTCCAAGTGCAATAAGATCATGGCTGCGCACTATATGCTGTAGGTACGAGAGAAAGCGTGCGAGGGTGAGTCGAGAAGTATGGTGACTTGATGCATCTTCTTGCACACACAGGGAGGGGATTGGGTACAGATGGGGGAAGTGAGGGGGATGTGAGCATGCATTTGCATGTTAGCATGTTAACGTGTTACTGCGTCAGGAGGCACGTTAGCGTGCGTCTTCTCTAGACCAACTGCGGCTGCAACTGGCTGAGTGCGGCCGCACGTGCCCCATCTTGGAGGTAATCTGCAGTGGGTACAAAGGCTAGGCGTATGGAGGGCTTCGTGTGCTCTGTGCTCTCGCACACCTTGTTTGCGTTAAGCGAGAGGCAGCACAAAGGGCAATTTGCTCGCCGCTGCTGCCCCTCTTCCTCACGTCAGCCTCCTGATGGAGGGTGTTCGCGGTCATCGAGTGAGGTCTGTTCATGTTTCCCGTGAATATGTGACACCACGCTTGTTGACTTATTAAGCGAATGTTTACTGCAATGTATATGTCCAGTAAAACTACAAATCTTGCTTTGCGTAATTGTCTAATACTTTGCTATCGCTATCAATGGTTTGCTTTCTGGGCAAAAGTGCGACTTTCTTTTTTTTTTTATATTTGGTATATTCGGTGAAAGAGCCAGTCATGTGCAGTGTCTTGACATGCTCAGCAGTACCACAGTGCACATGGTACGAGGTTCGTCCAGGTTGACAGGAACGATCGATATGACTAACGTGATGCGGACAGAGGGAAAAACGAAAGCAATGCATATGGAAAGCACGAAAGCATGTGCGAAGATCTGGCCGCTTAGCCACCAGAAGGCACGCAGATCATTTTGGATATGCGTTTTCACGCACACAGATTCGTGCAGTTCGAAGCTTTCTGCCCACATGCAAGCTTAAGCGCGTAGACATTGAATGAGTCTAAATCCCCCTTTGTTTTGTGCGAATTAATTTGCGTAATGCTTTGAAACATAATAGGCCAACCGAAATATAGAGATTTGTTTCAACTAACCAAAATCTTAAATTGTGAAAGTTTAAGCTATATTGACAGTCTAGTGTAGACTCCTTGGCACACACATCACCGTGATTAACAAGGAACATCCATAGCAGTGTCAGGTTTTGTCATGGACCCCCCTTTCTTCTCTTCAGAAAGCCGGCCTGCTCCTTTTATTGCATTAGCAATCTTGGCACTTGATAGGAATGGCTAAAGTGAGTTTCAATAGCTTAACTGCAGCCAAAGGACTGAAGGAGGACAAAAGACATTTTTATGGCATTTACCATAACCACATTAGGATTCACGCTCTGCAATATCCTCCTGTCCTCTTGCTCCTTGCTACTGATCATCAAGATCAGACCACGGCTTTAGATACAAAGATATAGTTAAATCAAGGACATTTTTTACACATTCATTCTTTCTTAGAACCATTCAGGGATGAAATGCTTTGCCAAAAGGGCTGCAGAAGCACTGATTACCCATCGTACCAGGAAAAGCCTGTTTGGTGGCACTAATAGCGTCATCATGATGCGTGATTTGGTGTATTACAGTGCGACTGAATATGACAGTCTGGCAACGTACATGACGTATATGGCAACGTACATGACATAGACCTGTGGCACTGTGATCATTGATCAGAAGTGTAATCTGGAATTCACATAGTATTGCGAGTACTGCAGATAAAAAGTATGTTGCATTTTACAGCATTTTAATTTGCCACCTAATTATCACGACAGCCTCACAAAAGGTGTTGTAACTGTGGAAACGATGCCATCCATACTCCGCTCATGGTGTGCCAACTTCCACCTCACGGACGTTGTCGTAACTACATAAATGATGCCATGAACAACCTGAGCAGCCTTTACAACCACGGCGTGCCAACCGCAACATCAGTGGCCTGTTGCTGTTGAGAACAACAGTTCTACTTCATGGCAGAGTGAAACGTGGCGTCCAGAACAGCAAAACTTTGAGTTGAGGGTAACTCTCATTTTGCTTGTATTTTAACGTTTCGGCAACTGATAACCAGAGTTTTGCCTTAACTACCACAGTTTTTTTTGCTCTTAGTACTGCTTTTATGTGCTGAGAATATAGCAAAAACGTGTGGCCCTAAAAGAAGTGTCGCAGGGCCACTTTAAAGTCGCTTTAGCTACTAAGCAGTTAAGCTCAGTTGAATATCCCTTTCGGAACAACTGCGGCATATGACGTGGTGCTTGGCGTCGGGGGTCACACACTGCCGTGTTCATCGTTGCCACCAGGTTCCGGTGTGAGACTGCATGGCAGAGCAAGAAGCTGCAGACGTACGTGCACTTCCCGGTCAACAGCTTTGACATGAACTCCTACGTGGACCACACCCGGGTGGACACACAGCGCAGGCCACCCTACCACCTCTACGCATTCCTGGTAAGCACTCCCCCCTGTGGCATCATAACTAACCATCATAACCATCATAACTTCATTGCGTCATCACCTTCATAGGAAAAGAAGTGCTTGATGCGGCGCATACCTAAAACAGTAAACAAAAATATTGCAGAGGCTTTGGTGTCTAAACCAAGGTGCAATCGGTCCAGAAATGCTAATTTTATGTTCTCAGTGAACCGTAGTGTACATCAGCTGAAGTTGGTACTGTCAGAAGAAATGAAAAGAGAACAGGAAATAAATCAATTTTTAAATGTACAAGATGAGATGCAAGGCTCTCTTGCAGGGACTAAATTGTCCACTTTTCAATATATTTCTTCACCTTTGTGTATGTCTAACCTGCTTTCTTCACAATTTTTTCCTAGCAGATGAGATTTCCCCAAATTATCGACTTCACCAAGGTTTAAAAAGCTTGCTTCTCTTAGTGAAGCCAAGTTGGTAGTGAGCATTTGAGAGGTCTTTGTTTTTTATTGTTCAGCATTTTTTTGCGTATTCTGGTTACAAGATGGCTTCTTCGTCAATTTGGTTGCTTTCTTTCTCTGTTTGGACATGCCCATCATGACTTGGGAATAATGCGCAAAGCACTGTGCTAATGTAGATGGGGAATGCTCTCTCTAGTTCGTAAGTCAAACCTCCACATAATAATAGTAATAATAACAATAATAATTTTTATTAGTGGAAACATAGTACTCTAGAAGCTTGCAAGGCTAAACAGAAAGTCTAAGGCCCATACTCTAGAGCGTCTGTTAGCCAGCCATCTGGGTATAACATGGGTATAAGAAATTATCTAATGTAATCGAGTAAATCAGAAATGTTTCTCGCGAATTGTCATCATCAGCAGTCTAACTTATTTTCACTGCAAAACGAAGGCCTCTCCCTGCGATCAAGTCCAATTACCCCAGTGCTGCACCAACTGATTCCAACTTCCACCTGCAAGTTTCCTAATTTCATCACGCCACCTATTTTCCCGCCGTCCTCGACTGCGCTTCCCTTCTCTTGGCACCCATTCTGTAACTCTAATGGTCCACTGGTTATCCATCCTAGTCATTACATGGCCTGCCCAGCTCTATTTTTGCTCTTAACCCTTTCAGGGTTGATGTTTTTCGCTGTGTGCGACCGCCCAGAGTCAATTCTTTTTATTGCAGATTCAAATTCTTCTTAGGGACCTATTTTGAAAAAAATTTACCGTACTTTTTCTAGGGTGACCGTAAAGTGAGAAAAAAATATTTTGCTGTAGTATGTATGTGCTCTTTATTAATGAATAACAACAATAAAAAAAAGGAAATACGCTATAAGAATTAAAATTTGATCCATTGTTATACACATTCATGGCTTAGAAAATGTGCACACAAGAATGTTCCTCAAGTTTCAAATTTTCCTGCTCTTGCGTAAATATTTAGGTTCCTACTTTTCTTGTGTAGTATTAAGGTAGCGCAACGTTCTGCTATTTAGACAATATTGTTATGCAAAAACACAATTCTAGATTTTTTTACGGTGTCTGCATTACAGAAATTACTTTTACAGACCTTTGCTCAGTTCAATCTTACTTGCCGTTTCATGGTAATTTTGATACTTTAGGGTGAGGGGAGTCTTATTTACTTGTCCCGCTAAATTTCACAAAGGTCAGATGTCACATGCTACCTCGATTTCATGATGCCAGCAGTTTAGGCTCTCTAGTGCAAGTTCACATCAGCGGTTTCTGCCTACACGCAAACTTATTCATCCAGTAGGCCCACAGACAAACTTGGTAGGCATGCTTCCTGTAGTTATATCAACTGTTCGCCCATGGTCCCAAGCACTGCTTCTGCAACTCTCAGCCTAGCCCACACATGTAATCCCAGGTCTGATCATCAGTGAGCCACTTGATCAGTGGCAAACTTTGCGTGACATTTTGCCGCCCAACCCCACATGAGCCAGCAGCAAATTTTCGCCATGGCGTAGTCATGGCCCACTGCCTTGGCTGCTATAACCATTGTTAGGCCTAACCACAGCAGTGTCTTTCTGTCACCTTGTGTGTTCTGTTTGCACTACAGTGCACATGATGCCAACAGTCATTCCTTCTGAGCTACTTTGCCAGCTGTTGGTGACCAAGGTCAAGGTTTGGTGCCGAGTTGGCAGAGATGTATTCACAGTGGCTGTACGGCCCTCGGAAAATGAGATTGTGGGGTTTAACTTGAATGCACCAACTTTCTTCACGGCTTCCATTCTTTTTTTTTTTCTGCATTATGCATGCATCTGAAAAGTCCAGTGAGACACTGTATGGGACCTGAAACTTTGTTTGCCGTTCTACTTCGGTTCAGTAGAGAAGGTAGTGGTGCCATGGGGATGTTCAAATAGTTGAGTAGGTCAGAAATGTCCATGAGCGGCTGCAAAAGAATTCTTTGACACTTACTTTTCTTTTTTCTATGAGCCATGTCAATGACAATGTGCATTCCTTGCTCATTCAAAGTGGAACTTTCAGTGGTACATGTTCTAAAGCTATTTGTTTGTCCCAAATACTTCAGAAACTTCAAATGTTGAAATTAAAACAGAAGCGAATACCAAATAGTATATTATTTAACGAAATATTTCAAAATTTTGAATATTCATGCATGCTTAGACATATTGCTATGTGACAGTGCTGTGGTCACTGTTACTGACTCTATCTTTTGGGTATAGAGTACAGAGGATTGTGGAGCCACATATGTCTATGTGCTGTTAGTTCAGCAAGGTGCCTGTGGCCAACAGACCAACATATGACTTTAGTCCTAGTTTCATAACGTGTGCTCTGTTCTGGGAACTTGTGGCAGGTATTATGTATAATGGGAAAGAAACAGTGCTGGGTTCATTAAATTCACATGCGATAAATTGTTTACATTTGTTTATAACAGCACAGTTTAGTATGCACAAAAATCACAGCACTCAGGCTTATTATCATAGTACTACTACAGAGCCCATTTATAGAAAATTGAGGTATATTCTTATGCTGCCTGCATTGCATACACTTGTGCTAAACCTTAACATTGTCACAGGGTTGTGTAAATGTTGAAGGCCGTGGACTCACGCATGGCCTTTTCGTGTTTTGTACTCGCTACATAAATGCAACGGTACAGAATAAGAGGCACAAACCTGCCCCATGCATAGTTGATGGTGACAGCAGCATACCAAAAACATTCCTTGTGAGTGCAAAGCTTTGTTTTCTTCTTAATTTTATTTTTCCCCTATATGGCTTTCATCAATCATTTGCTAAATGTTGCTGTTTTGTTCTTTCTCTGTTTCAAAGAACCACTACGGGACACTGGCTACCGGGCACTGTAAGTTGGCGATCCAGTTCAGTTCCTTTCAATACGCTCAGTATATAATGTTTTCGTTCAACTTCTGCTAAAATATGGCCCACATTAAGCTTTCTTTTTTCCTGACACATAGCTCACCTTTTTTCCCTCCGCTTACAAATATTATTATGCAGTTGTATAGTATTAAGCAGTTGTTTATGTTCAGCAATTGTGTTGTTTGGGCTGCCTAGTCTGTACAAAAATGCCAAGGTAATAATTTAGCTTTAACTGTGGTTTGGCCCCTTAACCGTTTTCGTGCTAAATTATTCTATTTTCAATGAACCAAGCCATTCTCAAGCAATGTCTGGTAACTCTAGTACTTCTAGATTATCAAGTTTTGACACTTCGATGTTTGCAAATATACAGGCTGATTTCGCCTCCAGGAGTAAGCATATCTAGGTGAATTTAGGTGTACAGTAAGAGCCAACTATCAGATAAAAAGGAAACTCACATGTGCAGCACACGAGTCTTGAACACAGGCATGACATTGTCAGTAAATGCAGCAGTGCAGTGTGGTCACTGCTCATGTTTTCTTCAAATGTTTGCTCACAACTGTGCGTGCAAGTTGGCTACTATAGTTTGGTACAACTTTAGAACAAAAGGGGAGGCCCCGCCCAGATGACCGAAGTGCGACAGCCGATTGCCTTGTATTTTGATGACTGGTTTGGTAGAGCTCTCATGCTGGAATGCTACAGCACATGCCGGATCGCGAGACGGAAATAACCCTGTGCCTTCTACAATGCTGCACTACGTCTGCTTCTTGGCTTGTCAAGTGCAAGGGACGAAAGTAGAAAGAGCAGCCCTGCATAGCTTTTACGCTGCTTTACATGTACACGACACTTACTGCTCGCTTTCCGAGCCTAAAATGAATTAGTTGCTATTTAACATGTACTTATAAAGAAACAATACAATTTATTTAAATCATTACAGACCTGGGGCGAGAAGAAGATCGAGGCAGGAAAAAAAATGCTTCATTCATTGTTTTAAATAAATGCTCTTGGTTTTAAATAGCGTAAGATTTATATTTTTATGGCATTGTGTTTTCACAAACTTATTTTAAAGAATGTGCTAGCTTTTTCGTTTTTTGTTTGTTTGGTTTCGTTTCTTTTCTTCTTCATCTTCTTCTTCCTTTTTTTGCAAGCCTGTAGTCTCGCCAGTTCACATAGCGCAGTGCCAGCGATGCTCGTCGCAATCTTTTGTCGCTGGATCACGGCTCAGAATAAACGTGTGTGGCACCAATGGTGCATTGCAAGTTCACGATAATATTTCCGGCATGGTAGACCACCACAAACAGTTTGGGAATTCACTCTGATGAGCGGTAGACGCACACGACTGACACGAATCGGCCCAATTCGAAGCTCAGGCAGCTCATTGTTGGGGTCACCAGCAGTCCAGCTCGTGACGTCGATCTAAAGTGCGCACTCATTGGTGAAGGCTCGTGGGCATCTGCCTTGGAGGAGTACACGCCCCTTTTTTCTAAAGTTGTACCCGACTATAGGTGGCTTAACTCTTTCCCTGCCATGGGGAAAATAGGTGTTTTTCGCAAGCGCTGCCGAATTTCTTTTTTCTTAAGGAGCTACTGTACTCAATATTTTATGTAATACATAAACAAAAAGCGGAATGAATGCACTTTTCATGCATAAAGGCTTTGTCAATCAGATTATGTCATTAAAAAAGATATAAATTGCCAGAATCAAGACTGCGGGATACAACTGAACAAAGTTCATGAAGTCACACTTGTATCTACTAATAAAAAGATGTAACAGAAATTATGGGATATACAAAATGTATTGTCGTCTGATAGGCAAAAAAAATAAAAAAAACACAAAAAAATGTTTGCTTTGAACAGTTACACCAATACAAAAGCTAAAGTGCAAGCACTATGCTTTGGCATGCCGGGCTGTGGCCGCCGATGTTCCAGACTGGCTTGCATCGTTGTGGCTCTTACAGTCAAAGTTCGACGAAAAGACAGCATCCTCAGACTCGCTGCTGCTCGATCCATCGATAAAATGAGTTGTAGACGCAGCGAAATCACGAGATCTGTGATCTTTCGATCTTTCGATTAATGTTTTCTGCTTTGATGCTCACGAAACTTCGGAGCACATTAAAAAATTACCGCCTGGTAGGAAAAAAGTGAACTGCTTAGAAGAAAAAAAACAGTTCTCTTCCTTCACATCCGATAGCGCAGTGCGTCCGTGAGAGGTGCGGAAGGCTTCAAAAGTGGCATCTCAAACCATTGTTAGCAGACTAACGACGCCCAATAGGCATGGTAGGGAAAAAGTTAAGGTTCCTTTGTATAAAATCAACATTCTTGAAATAATTGCATAGCAGGGAGTTCTTGGCGAATGCAAGACACTGTTCTGTATGTCACACATCATTATCCAGCACTTGGAAACAGTCTTCTGAAGGTTGCGTACCTTTTGCATGATTTTGCCTAGTTTATCACTTATCCTCCGTATATTACTACTACTGGGGTATGTGGCTTTAAATATCTTTTTTCATTATGTAACTTAGTCTGCGAGGTTAAAGTGTTATCTGGTGCGCCATTTGTTAAAAAATGTGTGGCTTCAGAACGCTGTTTAACTAAATGCTTTTCCCCCACAGATATTGCCTATTGCCGTGCTGGTCTTGGAGGCCAGTGGTACATGTACGACGATGCATCTGTGACGGAAGTTACTTTATCTGAATCTGATGTGAGTGCACATCATTAAAAACAATCTCTATACGTGTTGCTACATCATGTGAAGGCCATGTTCTCCTCACATTTAAAGCCATCGCTAAAGTTGGAGATGGAAGTTTCTAGACCATGGGTCTCATTAAGTAAACTAGTTTCATTGCAGCCGAGGTGAATGGCTAGAAGTTGACTTGGGCACGTCAGTGCTCTCTCATACAGCGGCAGCTCCTTTGTTGCCACAGGTTGCATGTGTGGGTCGTGAAGAAGTGTAACATTCTTGCCGTTACTGTGCCGTGCAAACTTTTCTCTGTTTGTGCACTTCCTCTCAACTGAGCCTAAGGAAGCAAGCAAAATGTGTTGTGCTAGCTCAGCGCATAGCCAACATCATGACAAGCACTGTCTGCCAGTCATTGTCATAGGCATCAGCTATAGCGGGGTCTTGAAAAAATAACATTAACCCCTGCCTGCTCCATAAATACACGGTGCAAATTTTTAAGTCCTATGGAATTTTTTGAAATAGCCTGTTGCAGATAACATACTTATAGTCCTTGAGCTGGATTATTTGGAGAGGCGGACATTACCTACGTGGGAAATCGAAACATATTCAACTAGTTAATAAAGATCCAGTAATTATTTTTTGAGTTAATTACTTTACAGCACATATTGCAATTTACAAATTGTAGCCGGTGAGTTTGCAGAGCATATCCACTTGTAACGAATTTCCAGAATGATGCCAGTGTGGAGATATATGCGTCATCGAACTTGCCCTAAAAATGCAGTCTTGTTCCACTTACCTTTTTTGACAAAATGCTTTTTTATGCAATGAACCTTAAAGGTAACTGGAGTGCCCATGTATTTCATTCCACTCTTTGGGAAATAATGTCTCGAAACTGGTGTCATCCTGGAAATTAATTGCAAGTGCAGATACATCTTGCGAGCTCACCGGCTAGAATTCGTAAATGTCAATGTGTGCCGTAATTTACTTGAGTAGTTCATTAATAAAGTTTTGTTAATTATTTGAATATGAGTTTAGATTTCTCGTGCTGGTAATGGCTGCCTCGTTGAATAATAAAGCTAGCTAGAGGACTAGAATTATACTATCTGCCACAGGCGATTTAATAAATTCGGTAATACTACTTAGAAATGATCCCCCTGTATAACAGGCTTATTGTCATAGGCAGGTGGACACAGTCGACATGAAGGATATGAACTTTTACTATTCTTTCATATTATCCATCTAACTTGGTGCTTTCTTTGGTGCTCCACCACCAGAGGAAGCTTCGTGTTCGCAATAGCAGCAATGCTCTGTCATACGGCATACTATTGCTTGTAGCTACAGAAGTTTCCTGCAAGAGTGAGCCACAGGCACACATTATGAAAAAAGAAATTTATGTTGGTTATGTCACTGTTAAAGACAAAGCAGTCACTGCTTTCTGTGGAGTTAAAACTTTTCAAAAATGAAAACAAAATGCGTCATTGTCTGTTACATGATGCGTAATAGTGTTCCACGCCGGTGGTGACGACAGGTGCAGTCCGTCAACAGCAACCACATTAAGTGCACTTCCTGTGTGTTTTCACTGCTGAGTTCCATAAATGTGCAAGTTCAGCTGTGCTCATGCACTCCTGTGGCAAAATTTGGATTTCCTTACTCCTGCATGTCACCTTGAATATCCACTCAGATCACAAGAGTGCCTGCGGATCAACTGGTTCTTTCGCTGTAATGCTAGAGCATTCTCAGTTACTTTTTTGATGCTATACGACTCGCTAGCACCACGCCTCAGCGTTGCCTTGACCTCAGCCATTTGGCCACAACCTTTATGACACCCTTGATGGACTTTGTACCAGTTGCAACTGGAGTCGGTGAAATTTTAGTGTGTGGCAGTTTACTACATCCACCCATTCCATTCCATTGTGAGACAGCATGCACTGTTGTTCTGTGACCCGTGCATCATTTAACCCTATGAGGGTTTTTGCCATACATGTACAGCGGCAGTCTTATGTTTGATACCTTATGCATATTCAACACCACTGCTCATTGAGAGGTGCTGCCATCTCTATGGAGTCACCCAAAGACATTTGAAATTGTGTTTGCACTCACTGGAGCGCACAACTCGACTCATTTACTTCCGAGCACTCACTCGCATAATCACGTGCACGTCATCTGCTACTTTCAAGGCGTGCGTGGAGGAGATGCTGTCATTTTCTCACGGCCACTGCTACTGTGTTTACGATAGCTTAGATATAGCCCTGCATGGCTGAAGTTCAGAGCTACTAATAAGTTTTCTTTTGCCTTCGGTTATGGTTCCTCTTTTGGTTGGGATTCGCATAATCCCGTATGCTGGAGCGCACGCATTTGTGATTTCGGTACGGCTGTGGGACTTGTCTCTACTTTCGGTGACTGCTCAATCGTTTCTTCTTGCTTGTTTCTGGTGCGTTTCTTTTTCTTCTGATGAAAGGTGTTTTTGGGACAACAAATTGATAGTCATAAATATTGCTATATATTTTTCTCAATCTCTTACTGTATAGCATATTTGTGTGTTTACTCTACATGCAAGTAAAGCACTTGTGAGATAAAATATTGCTTGCCATATATTTTTGCTGTATTCATTAATGTTCAGTCATTTTCTACTACTGTAAACTCCTATAGTCCTACAGGAGCACGGTTCTTGTAAAAAAATAACTAACCCTCAATGGGTTACCTCGCATAGAACATGAATGCCACATGCAGCATTTTGCCACGACAGGACTTACAAACTCGAAATGGGGTTTGTGTCGTCCATTCCTTTCTGCCATGGCATGTGTCATTGTCATTACCTTGCCATCATCATGATGCCATCATTATCAGTGCTGTCACATGTACCCACATGTCACATGTACCCTTGCACCCAGTTGAAGGAGTCCCCAAGCACCTCCAATTCTAGAGCTGTCTGGAAATAATTTCTGTCTCATTGAGTTCAGCGCTGAAGGAATAGCTGGAGTTTGCTGTTTTTTATCAGCTGAGCAAATTCTTCACAATGATGTAGCTTGTACAACGCATGACAGTTGTGCATAATCACAGTAACATGGTACAAATAGCAAGTGTCACCGACCACTGACTCAGGATGCTGAAGTGTCTTCAACAGCATTCTGTTTCTGATTAAAGTAGCTTTTTGCATTACTTATCACGTGCTCATTTCTCTCTATTCTTTTCTATTTTTCAGAAAAGGAACGCATACATACTTTTCTACACGTCTGTGGATATGCGACATCAGTTCACCTCCCATTCCTAAGGCTTGGCCCTGGCGAGATTAGCATATTGATTAGAATATACGAGAAGTGATATTTGTTGGCAGTACAACAATAAATTTATTTTACGTATAGTATTCTATTTAGGCTATAACGCCACAGAAACAGGTATGCGGAAGTCTTATAAGGCCATTACGACGTAATTAGATGTATATAATGCAGAATTTGTTTTCAGTGTCGCTCCTTGATGCTTCTGTGAGATGTGGCATGCCTTGCTGTACAGAATTAGTTTGTAAAACTGCAAAAGGCGCAGGGTGATCTTGTGTAGATATATAAATAATGTATAATGTTGCTACCGACACAAGCAAACCAACCGTATGTGTAGTAAATAAATACATTTTTAACTTTTCTCCATCTACGCTTCAGTCTCCTGTTTTGCTCTGTGCTAAGTGACTGAGTTCCTTGTGCAAACTAAACTATATTGCTTAAAGCAACATTAAAGGGAAATCAATAGTTAAACTGTATAGTCTAAGCTCAATATAATCAAAATAGATAAACAAATTATAATGTATGCTTCTGTGAAGGCTTTAAGTAACTTTTAAAGATCATCTGTGGCAGATAGCACAATTATAATCCTTGAGCTAGATTGCCCAAACAAGTGGGCATTATTGGGACGAGAAGTCAAAATGCATGATCGACTAATTAACAAAAATTCACTGCTAAAGTGGTTAACTAATACTTTACAACACATATTGCAATTTACAAATTTTATCCTTGGAGTTCACGAGGTAGATAGAATTGGAACGAATTCTCAGGATGATGCCAGTTTCGAGATATGAATTCCTGAAATTTGTGAAGAAATAAATTGGCATTCTAGTTACTTTTGTGGTTGAATGCATAAAATTATGTTTTGTTAAGAAAGTAACTGGAATAAGAGTGCACTTTTTCAGCAAGTTTGATGATCCATATCTCAAAAATTATGTCATCCACAGAATTATGTTCAAGTGGATATGCCTTACACTCTGAGGAGCTACAATTTGTAAATTGTAATGTGGATTGTGCTGATTAGTTGAAAAACTTAATAAGTGATTTTTTGCAAATTAGTAGATTGTGCATTTCAATTTCTGGTACAAGCAATGTCCGCCTCTTTCAGGAAACCAGCCCGAGGACTAAAATTGCGCTGAATGCCACAGGCAGTTTTAATGTCTTCGCAGAAACAGCTGGTATATATATGAAAAAAGGTAAATAGAAAATTTTTACTGATGATATCGGCATGTAATCTGCTTACAACAAATGTCGGATCTTAAGAAGGTATGTCTGTGTCTCATGTGACTTCACTATATAATGAGGCTTGAATCGTTTAGTAATTAGGCTTCTGAAACAGCAAGATGGCCGCTCTTATCACGAGTGCAAGCTTGATAAGCAAAAAAAGATGCAATAACAGAATGCGGGTGGTGACGCTGCCTCGGAAGTTTTCGCACCAGCTTGCTGTGACATCACACGAGCTTTGGAAGCATGTGCTCAGGTCTAGTTCGATGTTTATCAGTAAAGGAGGACTACACTGAATTCCTTAAGGAACAATAGTAGCAGGTTTGTGGAACTTGTCCTGCACTAAAAACATTGCAGACTGATTAAGATGTATTTAAATTCTTCATGTCACCTTGACATGCTGCTTCATTTTGGCAAGTAATTTTACACATAGAAGGGTGTGCCTTCATTTTTTTAGCATAAAATCAGCATTTTGCTGCCAAATAAATTAAAACTGAGGTTTGAAGAAATGCTTTGCCAGCCTGAACTGACTGACTTAAGGTTGCTATTTGAGAAAAGGCAGCAGCCCGGAAAAGACACAGACGAAGACGAGACGACAAGGATCTAGGACTAGCATTGTGTTGACAAGGATCAACGCTCGTCCTAGATCCTTGTCGTCTCGTCTTCGTCTGTGTCTTTTCCGGGCTGCCGCCTTTTCTCAAATAGCAACCTTAAGCGTTGATCCTTGTCAATTCAACGCTCGTCCTCGTCTTTTTTGCACTGCCCACCTTGTCTATACCAACACACCCACTTCACCACATTGCTCTTTGGGGTTTTTCCTAGTAGTGTCACAGCACATATAAACACAAGAAAAACAAGGAGGGACAGGACTGGGTGCTGACCACAGCTCAGAAGTTGCCTAATGTCCTTGGGGAGTGACTCCACCTAGCAAGTGGACGTGGTTTCCTTGAGTGGCGACCTTTCTTGGGAGGTGCTGTCAAGCATTGGAAGTCTCTGCTGCCACAGAGATCCCGTCGTCTGGTTGATGGTTCTTGCAAACGGGTGCCTCTGGCTTGATCCATTCCAAGGCATTGGCTGAAAATGCAGGAGCAGCCACAGCTAGTCCTTATACAAACGGTTTGCTATAGCCATTGTGATAGAACTATTATATATGTTCTGATACCATAACCAAGGAATGTTCGAATGTCTCCGAACAAGGCTGTTCCTGCATCAGGAGGCAACACGTTTTCTAGGGACCCGGAGTGCTTACATCCTGTCCGTGCAAACACTTTAGTGGCAGCAGACACTTCCAGCTCTTCAAAAGCGCATCCCGAAAAAGGCTGCCACTCAAGGAAGCTGTCCACACGCGGGGTGGTGTGTCGCTCCCTGAGGGCATCGCACAACTCCCGAGTTGTGGTCAGCACTCTGTCGTGTTCCTTCTTGGCTTTTCCTGTGTTTAGATGTACTGTGACACTACTATGAAAAATGCATTACCAACAAGCCCACCAGCAAAGATTCTTGGAGTTCTTCGAGGTCCCCTTAAATTGACTAAAGAAAAGAGACACTAAACCAGTTTAGAAGTTTAGACTGATCAAGTGTTCTTTCTTCCAGAACTCTGTCTTCAGTCATTCCAAGGCAAGAGCTTGATTACTACGTCAGGAAATTAACGCCAAGCTGCTATTTTTATCTTCATGCAGAAGCTTCAGTGCTGGTATATCATTCAAAGTATTTTGTTTATTTGGTCTTGTTACGTTTCGCCTACAACGCGCGGTATAGCCGGCGCGGATGCAACGGACGCCGGAGCTTCGTTAAAAGCGGCGGACATTTTGGCCCGTTCGGAGCTCCCGCAGTCTCCCCGCCAAGCGCGTCCAGGCGTGTTTCAGTGCCACGTGTCTTCGTGTGTGCGTGTGTGTGTGTGTGCCCACGCTTGTCAAAGCGCGGCAGCCGGGGAGAGGAGCTCCCCAAGTGTGAAGCGAGGAGGTCTGTCCGGCGCCCGGCCGGCGGTTGAGTCACTACACTCGTCTCAACATGTATCTCAGCTCGTCCGTGCCCGCCGTCACGTGGTCTCCCCCGTGACCTTCCTTCTTGCCCGCGACGCCGAGACTATAAGAGCAGCTGCCCCCGGACGCTAAGAGAGAGGCTCCGATTTCTTCTGTTGAGTTACGTGCTCTCCCGTCTCTCCACTTCGGTCGACCTGACCGCGCGCTCTTTTGCGATGTTAGAATAAACCAGTTGTTCTGTTACCAGTCGACTCATGCTTTGCCGGGACCTTCGGATGCTTCGAGTGCCCCAGGCCGCCAGGCCAACGCTACCCTTGGGGCTTGCGACCCGTTTGCAATAACGGGCGTCAGCACGGAGGTTCCAACAACTCGTGCCAGCGGTACGGATTCCAACAGCTGGTTGGCAGCGGTGAGATCGCGACAACGGAGGCCAGCAGCGAAGAGATGCGGTTGACTGTATGCTGAGCAGCACAACGACCATCCGGGAGCAGTGCAACGAGCCCTGTGTGATGACTGGTTGCCTGCAGCGGAACGACTGCGCTGAATTCTTGGCTGCGAGGTTTGGTGAGTGCGGGACTTTCTTCTTCTGAGTTTTGCCAGGCTTTTGTTAGTGTCAGAAACAGAGCTGGTAATTGTGGTTGTCGTTGCTGCCGGGTTAGTTTGCGGCAAGACAATAGTAGGCAGTAGAGAAAGCAGCATTCGGAGCAGCCATGGATTTGAAGTCGTTGCGCAAACCGAAATTGCTGGAGCTTGCAAGAGAGTTGGGTCTGGATGTCTCAGACAAACTCAGAAAACCAGAACTGCTAAGGGCTATTCTTGAGTTAGAAGCTGAGGATGACGAGCTGTCGGAATGCCTTGAGACCATTGAGGAGAGGGAGACGGCAAAAAGACAGGAGCGCGAACTTAAAGAACAGAAAGAAAGACAGGAGCGCGAACTTAAAGAACAGAAAGAGAGACAGGAGCGTGAACTTAAAGAACAGAAAGAAAAAGAAGAGCGTGACCGTCAACACGCTTTGGAAATGAAGCGTCTCGAGGTAGAGATGGAACGCGCTCGTAATGGAAGTCAGGCACACGGTGCAGGAGAACGAGTATCGTTCAAAATGACTGATTTGATGCGGCCGTTTAAGCTTGGAGAGGACATTGGTTTGTTCCTGGTTAACTTTGAGCGAACGTGCGAGAAGCAGGGGTTCTCTCGGGAAACGTGGCCACAGCGCTTGCTCACTTTGTTACCCGGCGAGGCGGCCGACGTAGTCGCTCGCTTGAATAGAGAGGAGGCAGAGGATTTCGACAAAGTGAAATCGAGTCTGCTGAAAAAGTACAGGCTGTCAGCGGAGGCGTTCCGTCGGAAGTTCCGGGAAAATGAGAAAGGCAGAAGTGAGTCGTATACAGAGTTTGCCTACAGGCTAATGTCAAACATGCAGGAGTGGCTCAAAGAAGAGAAAGCGTTTGGTGACCACGAGAAAGTTCTGCAGTGTTTCGGGCTGGAACAGTTTTATAGTCGGTTACCTGAGAACGTGCGGTACTGGGTCTTGGATAGGCCAGACGTTAGTACGGTGGCTAGAGCCGCTGAGCTAGCCGAAGAGTTTGTGACGCGTCGGGCTCGTGGAGCTAAGGACGGTCAAAAGGGTGAATTTGGCTCCAAGTTTGAGAGGCCGAAGTTCACACCCATGAGAGCAAAGGGGGACACACGTAGTTCGGATGCGAGTGAAAGCAGTCCGACCGAACGTAAAGAGACGGCGGCAGCCGAAGCCGAACGCAGAAAACGGTTCGAGGCGAGGCAAGCGCGCGTTTGTTATACGTGCCAGAAGCCGGGTCACTTTTCGGCGCAGTGTCCAGATACAAAAACAAAAGTCGTGTTTTTGTCATTATGCAGCACTGACGAGAACATGAAGCTTCTCGAGCCTTACATGCGAGACCTCCTCGTGAACGGGAAAGAGTGCCGAGTGCTTCGCGATTCCGCAGCTACAATGGATGTAGTTCACCCCTCCTACGTGGAACCCTATATGTTCACGGGCGAGTGCGCATGGATCAAGCAAGCCGTGGAAGCTCATAGCGTGTGTCTGCCCGTAGCAAAAGTGCTTATTGAAGGACCTTTCGGAGCGCTTGAGACGGAGGCCGCAGTGTCATCTATGCTGCCCCCCCAGTACCCGTACCTATTTTCGAACAGGTCCGATCACCTCCTGCGCGAGAAGGGGCTTTTGTTTGGTGAGGCTAGCGTTCAGGCCTTAACCAGATCGAAGGTTCGGGAGCTCGCTGCAAAGGCGGTAGTTGCGGGACCGACGTTGTCAAACAATGAGAAAGGGTCAGAGGTGCAGCAAGCTGATATTCAGAGCACGCCCGAACTGAATAAAATTGCGCCTGTAGCGTTAAAGGCAGCAGATACTGGAGAGGAAATTCCCGACACGGGAAAGTTAGAAGAGCTATCTGCCGATTTGCTCATCGCGCCTACGTCGGATGGACTTAACAGGTTGCTAAAAGTCAGCCGGTCGGCTTTGATAGCCGAGCAAAAGAAGGATGGCAGCCTAGAAAACATACGCTGCATTGTCAAGGAAGGTATCGCGAAGAAAAATGCTCGCTTTGTGGAAAGAGGTGGGGTCCTGTACCGGAAGTATCTAGACCGCAGAGGAGTGGAGTTCGATCAGCTGATCGTGCCTCAGTGCTACCGTCAGGATCTGTTGCGCTTGTCGCATGGGGGTTCGTGGTCCGGACACCTAGGAGTTAAGAAAACTAAGGACCGTCTCTTGCAGGAGTACTATTGGCCAGGGTGTTTTCGGGACGCAGACCACTTTGTGAAGACATGCGACACCTGTCAGCGGGTGGGCAAACCAGGGGACAAATCGAGGGCGCCGTTGAAGTTGGTACCTATCATTACGGAGCCTTTCAGACGGCTCGTTATTGATACAGTGGGACCTCTGCCGGTAACAGCCACGGGGTACAGACACATTTTGACTGTGATCTGCCCAGCGACAAAGTTCCCTGAAGCAGTGCCGCTTAAAGAACTCAGCTCTGTTGAGATAGTCAATGCACTACTGTCCATATTTGCGCGAGTTGGTTTTCCCGCGGAAATCCGATCAGATCAGGACACAGTGTTTGCTAGCCCTTTGATGACAGCCTTTCTCGAAAGGTGTGGGGTAAAGCTGTTAGACAGCTCAGTGTACCACCCACAGTCGAATTCCGTTGAGAAGCTCCACTCAGTCATTAAGCGCGTGTTGAGAGCATTGTGGTTTGAACAACAAACTGACTGGGAGCTGTGTCTGCCTGGGGTGATGTTTGCATTGAGGACAGAGCCGCATGCGGCTACGGGGTTTTCGCCAGCTGAGCTAGTGTACGGTCGCTCGCTGCGATCTCCGCTTCGCATGCTTCGAGACGGATCACTGCCCTCTCCAAAGGCTGCAGACTATCTCTTCCACAAATGGCCGCCTCCTGCGCTGGAGCCTCGCTTTGCAACAATATTCCTTTGAGGTGCGTTACAAAAAGGGGAGTCTCAACGGTAACGCCGATGGCTTAAGTCGAAGCCCCTAACGTGGGAATCAGCCTCAAAATTGTTTGTTACTGATGTTTTTCTTCCTGAGGCAGGATTTTTAACATATTGCTTTTGTGTAGTGTTTCAAAGTGATGATGTGCTTTCTCGTGCAATTTTCCAATTTGTGGACGTGTTCTGAGTGCTGCTAAACTACTGTAAGGAACTAGGCAGTAGTATAAAAGGGGAAAGAGCCTGGCAGGGCTTAGTGAGGGTTGTGCCGTGCTTGCTGACTGAGCGGTTGACTTTCGGCGTAGTTCTAACGCATGCCGGGAACGAGAACAAAAATGTCAACTCTCCCGAAGTCACTTTGCAGTGTCCTGTGTGAACCTGAACGAGAGAACGAGGCCTTCTCCGTGCGCTGCGCTCAAGAAACGCCGACGGACGCCCGACTTCGGTTATGTGCATCATCGAGCGACATCCCTCCGGACAGCGGATGCAGTCCCCTGACCATCGGGATCTCCTTCCCCCGGCGGGGCGGTCTGTTACGTTTCGCCTACAACGCGCGGTATAGCCGGCGCGGATGCAACGGACGCCGGAGCTTCGTTAAAAGCGGCGGACATTTTGGCCCGTTCGGAGCTCCCGCAGTCTCCCCGCCAAGCGCGTCCAGGCGTGTTTCAGTGCCACGTGTCTTCGTGTGTGCGTGTGTGTGTGTGTGCCCACGCTTGTCAAAGCGCGGCAGCCGGGGAGAGGAGCTCCCGAAGTGTGAAGCGAGGAGGTCTGTCCGGCGCCCGGCCGGCGGTTGAGTCACTACACTCGTCTCAACATGTATCTCAGCTCGTCCGTGCCCGCCGTCACGTGGTCTCCCCCGTGACCTTCCTTCTTGCCCGCGACGCCGAGACTATAAGAGCAGCTGCCCCCGGACGCTAAGAGAGAGGCTCCGATTTCTTCTGTTGAGTTACGTGCTCTCCCGTCTCTCACTTCGGTCGACCTGACCGCGCGCTCTTTTGCGATGTTAGAATAAACCAGTTGTTCTGTTACCAGTCGACTCATGCTTTGCCGGGACCTTCGGATGCTTCCAGTGCCCCAGGCCGCCAGGCCAACGCTACCCTTGGGGCTTGCGACCCGTTTGCAATAACGGGCGTCAGCACGGAGGTTCCAACAACTCGTGCCAGCGGTGCGATGCCAAACAGTCTGTTGTGGTCCAGTAAGAGCTGTCGAAACTAGCTCACTTCAGACATTGGCATCTTTACTATGAGATACAGCCCATCTTTACCAATAAAAAATGAACTAAGCCCAAGCTCAGGATATCTAAATGCCCGGCGTTGCAGCAAGCTGGTGCAGGAACTCCAGGCGGAACTGCTACTCGTCTTCTGCTGTTGCACTTTTTCTGACTCGGCAAGCCTCGTCTTATAGTAATAATGGCTTCTTTTGATTGGTATTGGAGAAAGGTGAATTACTAACATGCAGCTAAACCTATTTTACTCTTTTGTGTTGCTTGAAGTTTGCTTTTCAGCATGGTAGCTGAAACATACAACATATCTACGAACACTTTTCTTTTCCAATACAGGTTGAACGAGTGGCCTAATCAAACTTGTGGCTTTTAATTGATAAAATTTATTTTTTCTGTTTCTGTTAGAAAAATGCAATCCATGTTACTGCAAAAAAGAATCTGGTGATTGACAAAGTCAAGGAGGCCACCATGACATTGCTTTTAAAAATTAAGTAATTTCTGCACAAACTTTCATGGTGGAGGTAGATTCATGAAATGGAAAAGTGACATTCTGCTCCTACACCATAAGGCTACACTTTTAATTTCAATGTCTTAAAAGCATTATTGTTGCATTTTATTACTGCTCTTAATTGGCTTCCATGTTATCCTTCATTTTTCTCGTAGGAAAGAGAACTCACTGGCTGCAATTCGTAAATTGCAATATTATGCTGTACAGTAAATTAAATAGTTAGTGATTTTTGTTAATTAGTTGTTTATGAATTCAAATTTTTCATGCAAGCAATGAACGCCTCTGAGTAATCCAGCTCAAAGACTAGAATTATGCTATCTGCCACAGACGATTTTTAAAAATTCTTTCAGCGTAAAAAAAATGCTCGGTACATCACATTTGCTGCTGCAAGATGTGAAAGCGCAGGCCAAAGAAACAAATATTGCTTAACAAAGCTGCCCTTACAGCTACTGACAATAATGCAGAAAGGGCCATGAAAAATAATTTCCTTATTTCCAGTGGATGAGCATTGATAGATTTTGGAGCAAACAGAAAGGTAAAAGCAAAGGAAAGACAGAACTTTTAACCAGAGGGGCAAGCTTTGCAAAGTTTGCAGGATCTATGCCATATTGTTCTTTTTATGGTGGTAACATAAAGAATAAAAAAAAAGAAACTTGCGTGTTGCTGAAGAAATAAAAGCACACCCCATTAGCTTCAATTGCATATACCCTGATGCTAGAACTGTGTGATTTCATTCATCCATATACACCCTTGCCTCATATGTATGCTGCTGTACGTACTGTTTTCAATTTTTCACTTTACCAATGAAGGCATGCAGCTAACATTCTGATCATTTGCACGCTCCAGAGTTTACTGAATTGTGTTCCTAAAGGCAGATATATATTGAACATTTTACACAATTATCATAAGAAGACAGCATAGAGAGCAAGCAGCTCATAAATATGCTTCATTTGCCAATATGCAAGTATGTAACAAATGTACCTGTACGTAACAAAGAATAAACTGGACATGCGTGCTGTCGTGCCAAACGTTCCAGGGTGGTGTCATGCAGGAGCAGAAAAAAAAAAAAAAGCATTGCAATTATATATATATATATATATATATATATATATATATATATATATATATATATATATATATATATATATATATATATATAAAAATCATGACAATGGCCGGGCCTCCGGCCGAAAAGTCAGTAAGAACAAGAACATATGCCTTAACATTCCTCTCTTTTTTGAATATTATACCTTTGGCTCTGGCGCAAAACCCTTCATCTTGTATGCATATATATATATATATATATATATATATATATATGTGTGTGTATATATATTGCACTTGAACAAACTTCGTGTGACCTCGAAGAATTGAGCACTGAAGTGACGGCATTATATGAGTACAGTATATACAAGACCTCCTAGTAGGAGACAGTTCAATTTCACAGCCCGAGTACTCTCGGCGGTGTAATCTTCTTTTGTGTAATTATTGCATACTTGGCTATCACTAATACTGCTTCGCCTTTCGGGCGAAACTGCAGCCTCTCTTTCTTTCTTTTTTTTTCTATTTCTGTGAGTCCGAGTATAAGTGATGTTGCGCATGACTGCTGTTCATTCTGATTTTGAGTGAATCCAGCTTGGCCTCATTTCGGTTACTGAGTGAATTATACAGTGTTCCCCAACTATCATACACCAAGACTTAAAAAAAGAGCAGTTACATTACTCGTAGAAAACCTAGTGCGTATTGTTTCCAGTACAGTGGAGTAGCCGGCAGTAACTCTTTCGTTACTGAGATTTATTTATTTATTATTTATTTACTTATTTATTTACAGAATACCTGCATCGCCTCGAAGGCATTGTCGCAGGGGGGGACAGTTAGAGAAAGATGTATTAAATCGTTCACTAAGTAAAGAATGTATAAATTAAGGTAACATCAAGGTGGGAGCACACAATAAGTGAACATTTTCAAGCACAACAGAAAATTAAAACAAAATTAAGACAGTAATGCATTGTCACAAACACAGATGGGAATAAAAATTGTGATTATCAGATATTGAAGCACATTCCTCCAGTAACAAGTTCCAGTCTGTCACAGGTTGTGGAAAAAAGGATTTGGCAAAGGTATTACAGCTCTACTCTCGCACCTTCTTTGAGATTTAATTCGGTAACTGCAATTAATTATCTAACTCGAAAAGTACTGTCCTAATTATTAAAGTGTCAATGAGGCATTTGTAGGCACCCCAAATGACACCTAACTGAGGTGTTTTGAGCGACGTACTAATTGCGTACAATTTTTTCCGTTTGGCAAAGAAATCTCACGAAATATGAAAAATACCACGTGACTGGCGCTCCCTCCCAACACATAATAAAGCAGCGCCTTTAAATAACCTGATTAAAAGCAACTGCATTGCCTGTAGCAAACCCGAATAAACAGCCCATCAGCTTGATAATTGCACGGAAGGAGCACCAATAGCAAGTTTCGCTCCTTTGCAGCTATTCCTTCCTCTCATTTCTACGTCAGACTTATAATCCATCTCTCAAGGCCAATCGATCACATTGATAACGAAAGCCCCTTGACACCATGACCTAAGTGCCGCTCTGATCACGCACGAAGCGCAAAAAGCAATGGAATAGGCAAAGAATGTTTCAAAATCCTGGCTTTGCTCGCATCTCATCGACAGGGTGAGCGCGAAGCTATATTTCCCTCCAGAAATTTGCTTTGGACCAAAGTCAAATTGATGTGACCGTTTTATTTTTCATGAAAGTGTATACGTGCTGGAAAAATAGGTTCGTGTCAAAAAAATAAAAGCGAAGTGAACGGACCAGGAAGCGACCAACGTGTAGAGAAAAGGCGAAACCGGCGCTTTCAAAAAAGTAACTAAATGAGCCGAATTGGCAATCACGATGTGTGCACAAAGAAAAAACAAAAAAAAAAACATCAGATTTCAGCATGCCCTTATTATCTTTGAATTTGTAAGCTCTGTTGAACACCAGCTGGTGCCTAGAGGACTTGTTCAAATAGGTCTCCTTTTGCAGATACGCAGTACTGTGTCCGTTCTTATCACATCTTCAGTGGCTTTCTTGATGACCGACACTGGAATTATACGGCAGACATCCGTTATCTATGCCTTGAACTAATCTGACGTCTGTCTCGATCATGTACACATGATCTTTCACATAACCTCAAAGAAAGAAATCAAATAGAGAGAGGACAGGTGACTTAGCCGGCCAATTTACAGGCCTGTCCCTTCCAATCTACTCTGCATGAAAAGTCGCATCCAGCCAGTTTCGTGCTCGGCTGCTGTGGTGTGCTGGCGCCCCATCTTGCTGATACCACATAAGTGGAAGACGTGACAGTGGGACTTCGCTGAGAAACTCATCCACTGCTTCGAGTATTTCGTCCACGTAACTTTATCCAGTCACTGTGTAATTCAAGAAGATGGGACCGATTATAGCACTGGCGAAAATTTCGCACCCACATTGAACCACTGGTACTGTTGCCGAGTCTACATTACCCAGTGTGGATTGGAGTCACTCCAATGGTGTGCATTGTGTTTAATTTACCTGGCCGTTTCTGCAAAAATTGGCTTCATCTGTGCACACGATGTTGCTCAAGAAGTCCGGTGACTCATCAGCTTTTGTGAGGAGCCAATTTGAGAAATCTAGACGATTTTACAGGTCCCTATTTTTCAAGCACTGGTGCTGGTTAACATGGTACGGGTGAAAGCATGTCCTTTAGAATCCTCCAAACTGATGACTTGAAAATTGATGCCTGGGCAGCCACGTCCCGCAAGCTAGCATGAGGGTTTGAGGCCATAAATGCTTTGAACATCCGTGCGTAGGCTAGGACTCAAAGATGGAGTACTCCACCGCTGTTTCTTGAAGCTGCCGGCTTGTCTCAGGTTTTCATAATTTCTTATGATAGTCGATGCATTTGGTCTACCGCCACACTTCCATGACTGATATATATATTTGCGGCCTTCCTCTTGTTGCCATTTGCAGATACGAAGCAAAGGATCATGTTTACCTTCTGCTCATTAGAGAAAGACATGGCGACTGGGACAAAGCAAAACACGCCTTCAAACCTTTGCACTGACGTTGATTCGCTTTTGTGGTGATATGTTTGTGGCAAAAATAAAAAATAAAACATCCGTGCACTTTATCTATGCTAAGACAACAGCTATCGCAGCTTGTTTCCAACTAACACCAAACGCAACATATTACTTCGGCTGTGGTGCGGCACGTAAGGCACTAGCCCTAAAGCCCCTCAATTAGCTCGATCACGATGCTTTTCTTTATTTCCTTTATTTCGTTCTGGATAACTCAGAGGGAGCCTGTTCGAGGGCGCTGCTTTATGATCGGGGTGGGAGCGCAGTCACGTGGTATTCTCCATATTTCTCGGGGTTTACTTATCAGTCGGTAAAAAATGTTCACGCAATTAGTACGTCGCTGAAAATACCACAATTAAATGTCCCTTGGCTGTGCCTTCAAATGCGCCTCATTGGCACTTTGATAATCAGGATAGTATGTCTCGAATTAGATAATTAATTACAATCACCTAATTAAATCTCAGTGACGAAAAATTACTAGCAGCTACCCCACCGTACTGTAAACAATATGCACTAGGTTTTCTTTGAGTAACACATTGTTATTTCTTTTTAATCTTGGTGCACGACAGTTAATTGGGACACCCTATATATATTTATCTCGTTTGCATGCAAGTGACAATGTTTCCATCCATAATAAATATTGTGAATTATTAGAAATGGCTTTTCTTTTTCATGAGTCGTTAGCATTGCTTATTGGAAAGAGAAGCGCTACTGAGACACACAACATTCACTTGCGTTTCACAAGCCATTAATAAGAGTCTGCTGAAAGGGTCACTGAAATAGGTTTCTTCTTTCATGGTCGCAAAAGCATGCCAAGCAATTTGAAGCGTGGTGAACATACAGCAACATAATCATTCTCTTGGCATAGGATCCATACGTTTAGAAAATGCTTTTATTGGCTACCTCCATCTCTTTCAAAAATATAATCAACTTTCTCCTGTATGTACATTTATATATATTGTGTATGTGCATGCATGGCGTTTACAGTGTAAATTTAAAACAAAAATTTGAAATCGCAAAATACGGATGAGGCAGCCGCCGCTAGTACTTCTAATGCGCGTGTCCTCCTATCGTCAGGATTTACAGAAATAAAGCGAAAGTATGAATTAAAAGCCGCGCACGTTTGGGCCAACAATGATGCAGTAAGCCATTAGCCCCGGTAAAATTTCAAGTGAAAAAGTCGAGGAAAGTCAATAGAAACCACAAATGATGTGGGTGACAAAGATATGGTAATGATACTTTAGGTGTTGGGGGAGGGGCTTCGGCATCGCCCGGTGGGGGCTCAGCCCCCCCTTCCTCCCCCCCCCCCCTGAAAACTCCGGAGGGGGCTCGGGCCTGTATGGAAACAAAGCGCGCTGCTCACAGCCTGCTCTACAGCTACATAATCTAATAGAAACCTACATAATCATAATAGAAAATATTGACACTCGAAATGAAAATAAGCTAGAGATATGCGCTCAAATTTCGCATTAGGGACTATCGTAATCGTCGGCGAATTCTTGTCAAGGTGATCACTCAGACCTTCGAATAAAAAAAAACAAGGTGCCAATTTCATTCCGTCGACGCTGTACCTGCATGTGCACGTAGCTTGCTAAATATATTAGGCATCAGACAAGGCTAGCTTCTCTGCACTATGGCGCGTTGTGAAAAAGCCCGCTTTCCCGGACATCCGGACATGGATACATGCAAACTCGTAACCTTGCATATACGAGGACAGTAAGCAAGCCAACTGTACCACTAATACGATTTCTGTAAGTGGGTATTTTAGTTTAGGTTTTTATAAAAAATGCTAGCCAATGTTGGACTACCTAATCCACTTCAAAGCACGCTCCTTCGAGCAAGTTCCGAAACCGAAACTCAAAATGGCACGCTGACATTTGAGCGCATGATTTAAATCGATGCACAAGCATTTGCGTGAAAATACGTTAAAGTACTAACGTACACATTTTAGTCCAAGTGATCTAAGCAGGTCGATTTCATCGTGCTCTACAGCCTAGTCAAGCGCCCACGGCTAACGGCACTAAAATCGGAGCTGTCTTTCGCGCCGTTGACAACGTTGGATCGATTCAAATATGGCTGTTGCGGCTCTCCGCTTCTGCTCGTGATTCCTGCCAATGTCCTTCCCCGCTTGTGTTGTTCCGTGTGCTGTGTCAAAAGTGTCGTGTTGCTTCGCCTAGGTGTTTTTTTTAAAGAAGTCGCCGAAATCAGCGCGTAGGTATTTAGGCTTTTTAAACTTTAGTATGGCTGGAAACAGAGACTACTGCGATAAGGAGGTCCTGAAGAGGTGAGCTCGGTTGTCAAGTCGCCCCTGATTAAACGCATGCCGTCCTGATGCAAAATTTGTTGTGATTGTTACCTTCTTCAGGGTGCTAAACGGATCGTGGGATGGAAGCGCCGTGCAGTTCTTGCAGGTAACGTTAACCGGTCTCTGTGAGGCCGCGTGTTCGCGCCAGCAATGCTGGTGTGCTGAATAGTAGAGAAGTTATAATATATGTTTCTCACTTTCAGAAGTACGAAATTGAACGAACGGCCATGTCAAACCCACTGATACGAAGGCTAGAGATTTCAGACAAGTCCGTCATTCTGGTCCAACGCTATCAGGTGGCGATCAACTCTTCTTATTTTGCCAAACTTTTGTCAACTGTTCGTGCAGGTTAGCGCAAGCTTGTGTGCTGGAAAGGCTACTACCTCTAAGGCATTGCAGCTTAAGTCTGCTTTACTGTGCAGTTGATACTTTATTTCTTTGAAGATTGTCATAATTTTGCCTCTTTGCAATCGACCTAAAACCTAGACATAAGTGTATAGCTACTTTCCAAGACATATCCCAACCAATCTACGGAGCACTAGAAGACAAAAGTATTTGTCAATACATACCTTTGTTGCGGTGACATAGTCTCCATTTTATGATTAGCAAAGGAATCGTTGTGGTTAATTCGTTTGTTAACTTTTATTTGCAGCAATCGCGGAAGATGTCCCGATCCAAGTCGACCTCCTCATCCTTGTTCATCGATGACACATCAGATTCAGAGTGTGAACTGGAACTCACCGGATGTCCTTTAGAGTGGCCGATGGAACCGAAGAGCTTTTCAATGCTTGAATCTCCGTCATACGAAGATTCGAGCAAGAATTCAGGATCCCCATGCAAAAACAAGCTGAGGGCTCTGCCCGCGGATGAAGGAAGGTGAGCGTTTTGTGAACTCAAGGTCAGACCATTTCATTTGCAATGATTTCTGAGGGACTGAGAGGGAGCCAAACCGTTCGGTGCTCGTGGCATCAACATCAGTTAATTTTATGTCCACTGCAGGACGAATGCCTCTTGCAGTGATCTTCAGTTGCTTGTGTCTTGCGTTAGCTGACACCATCTGATGAAGATATGTTTCCTAATCTAATTTCACCACTGCATTTCTTTTCCTTTACCTTAGTACCGATCTTGTAACTCTAATAGACCAGCAGTTATCTACCCTATATGGCGCATTCAACTCCATTTCTTCCTGTATATCAGAATTTATATAGGAAATGATATTCTTCCAGAATATCAGCTACTCCCATTTGCTCTCCAGTCTACACCATTGCCTTCCTGTCCCTTGACGTTACACCCATGATTTCTTTCTTCTGTCGCGCCACACTAAATGTGCAGTAATAGTGCAAATGTGACACAAGACACAGTCTGCTTTCTGTTGTTAAGTTGTGTTATGTGGTTGCATGTTATGAGGCATGCAGGATGTAAATATTGGTTAGAAAACAAACGGGTATAGCTGGTACTCCTGTTGATATTAAAGGGACCCTCACTAGGCCCCATAGCAAATTTTGGTTATACGCTAGAAGTTGTTACGTGTCCTCTAGGGAGCGTTCTGCCGAAAAAAGTTTGCAAGTCGGCTGATTAATAGCCGAGGTAGGAATATTTCAGTGCCGTGAACCCATGATTTCAGCAGGCGGGCTCCACTGCCAAGCAAGACGCTCTCTTTATTCGCCCGGTCTAGCCTACGCAAGCGAAATTCCTTCCCTGCGTTCTCCCACACCGGACCTCGAGGATCGTGCAACGCATACATCACAGGCCCCACCTTAATTTTTTTTTGCTCCTCGCTTTTTTTTTTTTCAGCGCTATGCATTCCTGCCGATGGTGTCGCGTTCGAGCTGTTGTCTTGTTTGCGCACTGCACTATTTTGCGCGCTGTGCACTAGGAAACATGACTAGCGGTATAATTCAGTCCTACATGAGTACTGAGGCAGAAGAAACGGATCGTAGAGCGTGATCACACGCTGGAACATTGTCGAAAATAGCATAGTTTTGGTACCTGCGCACGTGACTGCACGACCATGGGAACAAGCAGACAAAGCGGAAGTACATATTTTTTTGCTTTGGTGCGAAGTAAAACAAAAAACACGCAGACATTCCGTTTGTGTCTTTTATTATTTCTCTAAACTTCAATTCGTCAATTCAAGCAACAGATCGCACATATAACAGATGTTATCTTGAATAATTCCCAAAGTCACATGTCACCATGAGCGATGTCACATTGTGGACACGATTACGTAGGCGCAGGGGCACGATTACGTCACCGTCCGGCTTGGAGCGCGGCGGCCTCAAGTGAAGAGGGAAACGGCGTTCAGATTGAAATTTCAGATCTTTCCGCGGCGTGTAGCGATGTAATACTCTGCAGACACGATTGTTATCACGCAATGTATGCTCTGCGCTTGTCAGCTCAAAATGGCCAGACCTGGTGAGGGGCCCTTTAAGAGATTCAGCATATGCTCATTCATGTCGACGATTGACAGCGCTTGTGTGATGGACTGTGACTGGCGACCAAGGAGTGACCCATGTCAACCGATGTTCACGCCGGCAAGTGTGAGCTGCCTGTCGTCACATCGAAATCGCTTGTGATTGACGCTGTTCATTTCTCCTTATACCACTTCATTACCTAAAATAAGCGTTAGCAGATACAAACTGTAAGGCATATCCACTTGAAAGGAATTGTGTGGATGACACCATTTACAAAACATGCAGCATCAAACTTGTGTAACGATGCACTGTTGTTCCACTTGCTTTTTTAACAAAATGTCGTTTTATGCATTGAAGCACTTAAGTAACGAGAATTCCAATGCATTTCTCCACAAAGTTCGGGAATGACTATCTCAGAACTTGTATCATCCTGAAAATTGGTTCCAAGTGGATCCACCTTGCGGGCACTCCTGCTAGAATTTGTAAATTGCAATATGTGCCACAAGGTAATTAGCTAAAAACTTAATTAGTCTGTTTTTGTTAGTTAGTCAATTATGTATTTCAATCTTTTCTGCAAGTAATGTCCGCTTGTTCGAGTAGACCAGCTCATAAACTAGAAATGTGCTATCTGTCACAGGCAATTAAAAAAAAAATTGAAAGTGTTTGCTGAAACACCCTGTATAGCTGCCCATTGCTGCCACCCTCAACATAACGCAGGAGATTAATGCTAAGTTGCATTTGTAAAATATACCTTTGTGATAACAGGGACATCAGTCTTAGTTATCCAGAACAGATACAAAAAAATAAAAGCAGGCTTGAAGCCTCTGGGGCACGAGCCCTTTGTGACATCACGAGATTTCGGCAGTGTCTGATTGGTACAAGAACATCAGTGTTACATAAATATGAGTGCCATGTCTCTGTGACTCTTTTTCTTAAACTTCTCTCTGATCTACACTCAGCTTTCATGCATTTTAAAGAGATTCAGTTGAATATCACATTTGCAAGCGATGCTAGTTTTTTTTTACTTCTCTTTCTCTGCTTTTGCTTTTATATTTTGCACGGCAAAATATGGTGTTGCAGCTATCTGAAGTTCTGATAGCCGCAACAACTCACCTCTTTATGATTGTACTGCATCAATGGAATGGCTGCATGCACGGCCGCAGGATGGCACCTCCGTACACCCAATTTCTTACCCAATTTATTACCCAGAATTGCTTGCAACAACCTAATCCTGGCTGGTGAGCGAATATGCCAGATCTTTTAAATTCCAAATAGCAGTGGTCAGTATGTGCAACAAGAAAAAACTCTTGAAACAATAGCTGTGCAAAAAAAAAAGAGAAAGGAAGCATTGCTTACTAATTCATGAAAAAAAGAAAAAAGGTTCTGCAGGCAACTGGCATAGCTTTGATTTCAGCCATGCGTTTACATTTAGAGGCAAGGCTCGTGTTGGTGACGCGGTCTCGTGATATTGATCAAGTGTCGAAATGACTGCTGCTGCAGAAAGAGACGTTTAGGGTCGACCACCGCTGAGTCATGGTGCGCAGCAAAGCATCTGGTGCATTGCGCCTCTGAATAGTGGGGATGCCGTGCAAACATTAGTTGCTGTGGTGCTGGATTTCAGGCCACAGCTGTTGCATTCTGATCGAGGTGGAATCCAGAGGCACTTATGTGACCATGCTTTAGGTGCGTGTTAACCCCTTCAGGTAATTCTGTCCATTGAGAATTAACTTTAACCACATTCCTTGCACCTTCAGGATGGGGAAAAGCAAACAGCTTCGGAATAGATAGAGAATTTTAAAATTCTTTAGCGAGCTTTTTTCCAGTTTCGGAAATCTGTGCGCCATGGGGCGAGAACGGTGTACACGAATGTCAGATGTGAGAAAATCGAACTAGTAGTTCATGCCTAGCATGAATTTGAAAGAACCTGTCCAGCCAATGAAACTTTTGCCTGAGGTTAAACATTGTGAGACGCAATTAAAGGAGTGAACCTGCTACATAATGACATACTGGCACTGGGAACAAATTTAGAAAAATTGAAAAATGTGTACCCAAGAAAATCAAGCACATAGGAAAACCCAGTCCATGGGTAACTAGAAACATTATTCATTTAAAATGGTGACTGAATCGTGCATGTAGAAGGATGCCAAGGCAATGTGCAGAAATAGCCAGTCTCAGTATGCAAGTTAGAAAAGAACTAAAAGACGTGAAGGCGGCATTTTTTTCAACAACACTGGTGGATTACTTGCAAAACACGCCTCAAAAATTCTGGAATTACTTATCTGGTTCTACGTGCAACATTAATGAAATTAAGGTAAATGGAAATGTCTGCACTAAACCAGCTTTGATTGCACAGGATTTTAACAGTATGTTTAACTCTGTATTTACACCTGCCAGTAGTAGGCACCCCATAAATGTGAGCGATGATTTGTTGCTGTGTGAAGATAGAAATTACATACATTGTACTTTCTCGAGAAGGCATTCTAGCATTGTTGTTAAAACTGGATACCAAAAAATCTTGTGGCCCCGATGAGATACCCAATGAGTTTTAAGGCGTTATTGTGAATGGATATCACATTTTTTGTCTAGAATCTTTGCAATGTCATTTTGTATCGGAGGTGTGCCAGAAGATTGGCTCCTTGCATGCATCGCACCTATTTTTAAAGCGGGCAATACATTATTGGCGGAAAACTATCGGCCAATTTCCATTACATGCTCCGCGTGTAAAATGTTAGAACACATAATATCGAAACATCTGGTTGAATATATAGAAAATAACAACTTCTACAGTAAGCAGCATGGCTTTCGCCAACGTCTGTCAACAGTGACGCAGCTTTTTGAGGTGTCTCATGCTTTTGGCGTCGCAATTAACAACAACGAACAAATTGATGTTATAGCAATTGATTTTTCAAAGGCTTTTGACCGGGTGTGTCACACAAAACTTATTGAGAAATTGGAGAAATTATAAACTTGGAGTTAATACACAAATTGTGTAATGGATCCATGCGTACCTTACCAATAGAAAGCAATATGTTCAAATAGCAGGCGAAAGATCATCCTCCTTACCTGTTTTATCTGGTGTGCCACAGGGTTCGGTTTTAGGACCAATTCTGTTTCTATTATATGTCAATGACATTGCTAATGACTTGCATCCTAACATTGAACTGTGTCTATTTGCGGATGATTGCCTTATTTACTGCCGCGTTAAGAATGTCCAGGATCAAGTGTTGTTGAACGAATGCTTGCAAAGAATTTATGACTGGTGTGTTACGTGGGACATGAAAATTAATTTCGAAAAATCAGCTTACATGACTGTATCTAACAAGAAAACCCCGTTGCTTTTTTCTTACAGAATAAATAATAGCCCACTTCAACATGTTAGTAAGCTTAAGTATCTTGGGGTCACAATCACGCACAATTTGAATTGGAACGCACACATTGAAAACATTTGTGGTTCTGCTCGACACAAACTCGGTCTGTTAAGGCGAAAGTTGAAAGATGCTACACCCGAGGTAAAGCTCAAGGCGTACAAAACAGTTGTACGGCCCACACTGGAATACGCATGTATAGTCTGGGATCCGCACCAAGTGGGCTTGATAAATAAGCTGGAACGAATTCAAAAACTAGCCGCACGGTTTATCTTTAATGCTTATCAAAGGACGCAGACTGTAACTGCGTTATTATCTAGTGCCGGTTTGCCCGAACTCACAACGCGCAGAAAAATAGCCAGGTTGAAATTCTTGTACCAACTGTATAACAATAAATTCAATTTGGACTCCAGACTATACTTGCGTCCCCCTGGACGAGTGTCCCCATGTACAGGTCATCCTCATGCTGTAATGCCCTATGTGCCGTGCGTTGACGCCTTCAAATTTTCCTTTCTTGTGAAAACTATAGTCGATTGGAACAAACTTGATGCAGATGTATTTATTGAAACACACACAACTGAATCATTTGAGTGTAAACTGTCATGTATTTGCTGAATGCATTGTTTGTTTATTGCGGAACTGGTGTTACGTGTTTGTGAAAAATTAATTTTCCCCCACCCCTGTAATAGCCTGCAAGGGCTAACAGTATCGGAAATAAATAAATAAATAAATAAATTTGCAGCCATCTGCCTTCCTCGTTTTAAAAGCGTGCATTAGAAATGTAATATTCAAGCTTGCTGCACCTGTCCAATCAGAAAGGCATCAAGGTGTATGCAACATGTTTTAAACATCAATATTTTCATCGATGCTATTGCTTTGGCTGCACTATGTCAGAATTATCCTGCAGCTTCCTACTGCTAAGTTATCTTGTAGTCTGTGTGTTGCAGACCTGTCAGTTGCTCTGTTATCCACGCACGCAATTGGCTTTTGGTCTTCAAGCTCGCCAGAGTGTGGTTTAACAGGGCACTGACACTTATTTTTGAACTTGCGAAGGTTCTACCACACGTTAGATATTCATGTTGGGGTGCTAAAGATACGTTAGAAAAATACATGCACACTCACAAAAGTGCTTTGCACATCTGCACTTTTTTTATATGTCTTTTTTTGTGCCCAAAAGCAATGTTAGGCAGACTTGCCCAAGAAGAAGTCATCTACCACATGCTTGTTGCACGTATAATGATGGCACTTACTAAGTGTGAAGGTTGGGAAAGGACTAAAGACATTTTAATATGATGCTAAAGTTGGTCTTCAAAGGTAGTGCTACAGGAAGGTTGACATGTGGACGAGTTGGTACCACTTGTGGTGCGATTTCTTCTCCGTTCTTGTTTTTTCGTTCTACTCTCATTTTACCATGTTCACGAAAAGCCTGACCTAATTATTGACATTACCGTGACGTCATGACGGAGAGCAAGATTAGCAGGTGTATCTAGTGACACCAAACCGAAACATGATGACATTGCTGAAAAAAGAAAAGGAGAGAGAGTGCTGTGCTTGTTCCTCCTGGCTCAACCTTCAGAGTCTGGACCTTCATTTGGCGGAAAAAGAAATATGACTAAGGTGAAAATGTTGTGTCATTACTTCTTTAACGAAGTGGTGTCCAACTATTGTGCCAGGACACTCCTGAATGCGGTAGTGAACATGCTGAGCACCTGTGGCTACAAGACGGAGATGGACCCAGTGTGGGTGGCGTGCGACGGCACCGACCCCCAGTACACAGCCTTCCTGGGTTACCACTGCGGAGGGGGCACCTGCTCCCGAGTCATCGTCTCCTGCCGGGGTGAGTCCACGGTGCAAGCAAGGGGGGTGTGGGAGGTGTGAGTAGACGAACCATAATTGTGGCTGGAACTTGAGCCTGTCAGCACAGCTTCGCAATAGAAAAACAATGAACGGGATCAGAAAAATAGGACGCAGCAGCAACAGCACAAAGAACCATTATGCGTTACACAGCTTGCCCTCGGCTGCGCTGACCATCAGTGCTACAGGAGAAACGGGACAAGAGGGTACAGAACTGCAACTTGTCTTGTCCGCTCTGTATTGTCCCACTTCTCTCTGCTTTTGTGGTGTGAAGCCTGTGCCTACGAGCTCAGATTTGGAATTCATAAGACAGTGGCTTGTTGGGCTAGTTGGTACATGGTTATACTTGGAGAATGCCAGCAAACTCGAAGAAGGGAAAGAATACGAGACGTCGCTTTGTCCATGTCTGCTTCTCGTTTTTTTCCCTTCAAATTTGCTGGCATTCTCCTAGTATAATCAAATTTAGAAGCTTTGGAAAATGCTGTGGTTTATGTACTTGCTAGCAAAAATGGATATTTCAACCCTTTGAGGGTCGATTTTTTTCGCCATATGCGAACGCCCAGGGTTGATTTTTTTTATTGCAGATTTCAGTTCTTCTTAGGGAGTTATTTCGAAAAACATTTACGGT
The DNA here is from genome assembly GCF_023375885.2 of Dermacentor andersoni. Lineage (NCBI taxonomy): Eukaryota > Metazoa > Arthropoda > Arachnida > Ixodida > Ixodidae > Dermacentor > Dermacentor andersoni. Next base: position 30,877,873 of record NC_092818.1, read on the forward strand.
AATTTTTCTAGGGTGACCGTAAAGTGAGATAAAATATTTTGCGTTGGTATATATGTACTCTTCATTCATGAATAACAACAATAAAAAAGGAAATAAACTTATAAGAATTGAAAATTTCGTGCATTGTTATAGCTCGAGGCTTTGAAAATGCACCCAAGAGAATATTTCGCAAGACTCAAATGTTCCTGCTCTTACACAAATATGTACATCCATAGCGTAATCGAACTGCGTAGGGGAGCGCACTCAAGAAAACTGTGTGGTTGTGTGTCCATCAAAAAAAGCAATACGTGTGACAAACGTCTGCTACTCTTCATCTTATTGCTAACCAGAGGCAATTAGATTTCATGAGTCTCCCGCCCCCCCCCCCCTCAAAAAAAAAAAAAAAAGAAGAGGAAACGCATGCACGGCTGCACTCTTCCTGTGCTCATCCCTGTGAGCACTAAACGAGCGAGAAACAAGCGGTCGCCCTTTGAGCGATTAGTAACGAAATATCCATCAGTTTTGCAAGCGCAAGAAGCCGAAATTGCCCGCGGAACAATACCCAAGCTGCCACTCGCCCACGCGCCAATGCGCAAGCAGAACTATATAGACACGCGGGAGTGAACTAGCGCTAAAACAAACCACGCAACGGAAAGTGAGTGTGAGGGAGGCGTGCGAAAAAAATTCCCTGTATTCCCACATAGTGGCAGCACATGACAGGAAAGGAAAAGTTAGGAAATTGCCGCGCTTTTTAAGTTTTTTTGGCGCTGTAAATATACGGCATCGACCATTTTGGAGTTCGTTCGCCGCGCCATATATTTACGTCATTGACCCTCAAAGGGTTAAATAGGGTCTTTGAATTCAAATGTTTAGGCATCCTACTAACACACGATTTGTCATGGTTGGAACACATTGATGTCACCTGTAACAAGGCCCTTAAATGACTGGTGTACTTACATCATACTCTGCGTCTTGCTCCTCAAGAAAGTAAACTTCTTGCAGATAAAACCCTCATTCACCCCATTCTCAAATACGGCTGCGTTGTATAGAAGCCATACAAACACTGTGACGTCAAAAAACTAGAATGGATGCAAAAAAAAGCTGTGCGTTTTGTTAGTAGGAGATATGACAAATAATTTTTGCCGTCTAACTCTCTTTCCCTACTTGGTCTCACTCCTCTTGCAGGGCGTCGCAAACTTGAATGCCTAAAATTCCTTCACACGTTAATGAACTCTCCTCGCCTCTCCTCTCTTGATAACTACGTTACTTTTTTCAAACCCTCATGTACGAGGAGTCACCATGCAGTGTCTCAACCTTTTTTGCCCGCACTGATTCCTTTAAACACAGTTTTTTTCCATCAGCAATTGAAGTCTCAAATTCATTACCAGGCAGCATCCGTTCACTACCACTAAAATAATTCAAACAAGCTTGTTTATAAATGTTTGTATGTTTGTTGTTCATCCCACTCCTGCAATAGCCTCATTGAAGCTGCAGTATGTATGTATGTATGTACGTACGTACGTACATACATGCATACATATGTTCGTTCGTACGAACGAACAAACAAACAAATTAATGGCCAGCCAGCCAGCCAGCAGGTATGGGCCACTTCAAAAGTGCAGGCGAATATCCAAATACTGTAGCTTGTTCTCATGAGGGTATTCAACCGTGAAATTAAGTCCTAGCCCCGATTTTTTATATACTTTCTGAGCGTTGAGAACCCGGCCCCCCAGCTTTCCCCTGTCGACAAATAGCAGGTAGTCATACAGCTATTCTACCCAGGTCGTCACTAATGGCCCTGTCATCTTTTGACAAAAAGATGTTGCTGAGGGTGGGCGCTACTCTGGAGCCAATACAGACCCCCCGACTTCTGAATGAAAAGCTGTCCCCACCAGGAAATGTAGGTGGATGACAAATACAGACACAAAAGTTCCAAGAAAGCTTCCACAGCGATACCACACTGCACAATAAACAGCATCGATGTTGAGGATTTGTTTTATGCAATACCTCAACCAGAACTTATGATTGCTGCAAAGGAGTGCGTTACAGAATAGTATAACGACGAGCAGAAGTTTATTGTGCCGGTTGGAAATAGCTGTATGCAAGTAGCTGTTCACATCTTTCGCTATGTGGATGACTACCTGCTATTTGTCGGCAGGCGAGAGCTGGAGGACCGGGTTCTTGACGCTCGGAAATTATTTTAAAAATTGGGGCTATGACTTAATTTCATGGTTGAACACTCTCATGAGAACGAGCTACAGGATTTGGATATTCGCCTGTGCTTTGAAGTGGCCCATACCTGCTGGCTACTTCATCCCAGATCCGTGAAAGCACCGTTAAGTTTTTTTTCGGTCATTCAAAGACAGCAAAAAACGGCATTGTTGTGTCCAGCATTGGTGCTGCCCTGATGAAATCTTGCAGCCACATAGTGGCGGAGAGTGTTGAACATCAAGTGGTTAGTCTATATACAGCTAGTTATCCGAGTTCTGTGGTAGCAGTTGCTTGCGAAAAATTGATTAAGACAGTAAAGTGCAACGTCACAGCTTCATCTCAAGACAACAACCAGGAGCGTAAGAGACATACTGTGATCCCCTATTAACGTAAGGTGTCGCACAATTTGAAGAATGTGGCGCAACATTATGGGGTGAATGTTGTCTTTTCTGCTCCATTAAAAATAGCCCGTTTGTGTGCACAGGTCCTGATAAAGATTGAAAAGATACCTAGCCATAGCCCTTTCGTTTGCCATGTAAGCCACAGGTCACAGTTTGTTTCCTGCAGGTGCAGTGTGGTTTACGAATTCCCTTTCTCCTGCGGCAGTGTTTATGTCGGTCAGAGCTGACGCTGTATTAATATCCGTTTAAAAGAACATATTAAGAATTGTTCATCTGACGAATATTCCCACGTCGCAAAACATTGCAGGGCTTGTGAAAAAGAGAGAAAAAAGGTGTGCCTTCCGCTTCTAAAAGAAACTAAAATTTTATACTGTCATAGGGATCGTCGTACACGGGAGCCAATCGAGGTGTATGTTATGAAGAAGAAAGCACATGTATGTGTTAGTGATCCTTCCATTGTACTTGCTCATTGTGAGGTGCAATTTCTGTACGCAAGATTGTGATGGCAGCAATTTTGGATGGCCTGTTGGCACGATGACGTCATTTTGATAATTGTATATATATGTCATATCTCACCTAATAATATTCAGTTGTCAGTCTGCGCACGTCCTGTCCGCTTCTACTTCTGTTGTCTGTGTGTTTTATCATGCAGTAACCCCCTTTTTACAAGATTTTAATATCACATGTGAAGTGCCATTCAGCCTGTTTATGCAGATTATCTAAAGATGCGGACATTGCACAATAAATTGTAGTGCACATGTAGGTAATTAAAAAATTATAATTAATATTTTTAATTATTTATACATATAATATAACACGTTGAATTGCAAAACTCAGCAGCAGTGAAGCCATATTTGTAGCATGCCTTTTAACACTAGAGCTCATTTTGACACATCTGTCTACAAAATGTACAGAATGCAACAGAATTTCCGTAAACAGTTTCCCAGATGCCTCGCTATAACAGTTCAGAATTATATTAACTGCAGCACTTGTGCTTATTTTAGCAGAATTTTTGGGGCAGATATCTCAAAAGCTATGCTAGTCTCTGTATTAATGCTAAGCAGATACAGTCGCTAACCAATAATTCAGATTCAATGGGGACTGCCTAAACATCCGAATAGTTGGAACTCCTAAATACCAGATTTGCCCAAAAATGAGTGACTTTACTACACAAGTAAACGAAAAAAGGTGGGCCATATTCTGGGATCATAACTTCAATTTCACTTGACTATAGCGCAAGATGTACTGGCGCTTGGGAGGGAGCAATATCCTCTTTTACGCAGTGACAAGCGCTCTATCTAGTCTCTGTGGAAACGTCGCACGTCAACGCGTCCGGTGCTAGTCATGTGCATGAAAATGGAAGTATTTTTCCAAAGTGATCATTCATGAACACAGCTCAGGTTTGTCAACATGTTTTGCTGTGCACACATACGCTTGCCCTTGGCCTAGACATTCTGTGGCAGTCATTTTCAAGCAGGGCCTATCATTTTCACCCTTTTCGTGCTTCGTCAGTGGTCAGAGCGAAGTTCCGCACGCGTTATGAACGGGATCAGCCGGCCATGAACAGGGGTGACAAGAGTGGCACAGAATCGAGTGGAAGTTGTCGCTACTAAATCACAGCCCATATCTCAACCATCGTCATGCTGTCGCTGCAGATGGGTGAAAGTACAGTAAAGGCATGCACTGAATTCTCATTGACGGCTACTAGATCAACTAGGCTTCGCTAGTTCCAGTTTCGTGGAGCATGGCTGATGACCACGCCGGCGACTTCTCGAAATGAAAATATCGTTATTCTTGCTTGACTCAGTGGCCATATTAGCACATAATTGTGCAGTCAGAGTCCGAATTATCACACGACATGCTGTAAGGTGTCCGAAATTTTGTATGTCCTTGTGCATTAACTCTGTGGGGATAGTGGCGGTGCTACAGGGCTGTCCGAATAATTAGGAATGTCCGAATCATCAGTGTCCAAATAATCTGTCGTTGACTATACTGTGACATCACTGGTTCTTGGTTTCAATTCTGCGATTTCAGCCAGTTAATAATTTTAAAAGTATGAGTGAATTCTTTAATTAGCTTCATCAGAATTTCAATTTCTTGTGTAATGTCAGCCTGGTTGTGTAAATGCCTGATCAGGACAAATTGTATTGTCTTTCACAGATTTCAAAATGATGCATTTAAGTAAACCACATGCGCATGCTTGCAGCCACACACATACCGATCGCAGTGAAATCAGAACATTGTGTGCTGACATACATGCAGATGTACAATCAATAACTGCTAATCTATGGGATTGCTACATTGAGTTGGGAATGGATTTGGTTGAATTGGTTGGATTTGGTTACTCCTGCAACAGGAATAAATTTTATCATGGAATAAATTTATCATCATATTCTCTCAGCCATTGCAACGACTGCATACAGTGAGTGTGTGTGCATTGTATTTTGTGAAGACGCAGCATCCATAAAGTGTTTTCTGCTTTTGGTTTGACCAAGAGCATTTATTTAGCAGTGAAAAACTTCTCTCACATTGAAGGCACTTACAGAAATGTCCAGGAGGTTGCCTGCATGGTGCTGAATGAGGGTTGACATTTGCTCTTGTTGGTATATCATAGTAACAAATTTAATGGCAAAGGCTAAGAAGGAGGACACAACTCGAGCTCTAACTCACAACAGATTTTTGAAACCGATTGGCAACAGATTGGCAATGCCCATACGCTATAACACTATGCCGTGTATAGAGATACGGCCTTCTTTTTGCTTTTGATATGCACACACACACACACAAACGGAACAGCCACACTATCAAATTGCACACTAGGACACGTCCAAAAATGGTAATCCTATCTCTGACAAAGGTAGGGAAAGGAGTGCTCACACAGTCATTGCCTAAACTTGAAATTTTTGCTGCTTCTATTATCAATCCTGTCATTTCGTCTCTGTGTTTAGAGAAAGCAGCGGTCCTTTGAAAAAAAAAGACGCTTTGAACCAGCACATGCTACAATGCAATCGACCAGCCACCCATTGGATGCTTTCCCGCCATTATTGCAGTGCTCTTTTAATCTATAATTCAGGCAGCAACTCGCCTGGCGGACATACTGCTTACCTCAGGAAAGAGATATTTGGTACTGTAGGGGGTCTATGGGGTCTCACAGGAGTACCGACAACCGTGGGTTTGGGCTTAGCCATCACCTAGTGTGCATGCGCGCTCAGGCCTCAAAAGGCGCTACTGAGCGCTACGAGCGCAAGAGAGTATTGCCCCGAGTTGGCGGAAACCGTTTATTGTTTCTGGCGGCACCCAACACTGCACAAACGCCTGGTCCTGGGCTCCTGCGTCAAGGGCGAAAATAGACAGGGGCACCTATAGCACGTCAGTGTGAGAGCAAAGGCTCCCGCGACATGCCGCTGGAAAAAGACCACGTGGTATGCTGCTTGCCCTCGCGGTAACAAATTTATTCAAAATACCTTACAGGCCCGAAGAACGGGCATTAGGTAAAGGGAAAAAAAAATTTCGCGAGATTCCAGGCAGCCTCCCTCTGCTTGGGCCTCCGACAAGTGCAGCTCGGCGCACTTCAACCATGTACGAGTACTATGCACCGCTCTTCGGCTTAGCGTCCGGAAAGGATAAACGCAATGTATGCGCTCACCGTATGAGCAAAGGCACCGCACGTGACCTCAAGTCCGAGACACAAAGAGGCCAGTGGAGCAGAGGAAGGCATATATGTACTCATTGCTGCCCCAGAGGTGAAGTCCCGTACTCCCATCGCTGGCAGCTGCCAGTGGCTCCACCGCGCTGCGAGTGCCCCCACCGCAAACCATCGCGACTGGTGCACCACCTCCTGCAACTGTTGCGAATAGAAAGGGAGGGGCGTAGGGACGACAGAACAGTTTAATGCGCCGCGGCATACCTCAATCCCCACAGTACATAACTCCTGGCAGTTCACAAACCGTGTCCCATGCCATTGCGGTGAAATTGACGGCCAGCAGCCAATCTGTGAGGAGCGTGCCATGTCATACCTCATAGCATGTTGGGGTGGTGCTCCCGGAAGGTGGCACCACTGTGTATGTAGGGCTCAATAAGAAACACACATATAACAAATTAGTGGATATAATCAAGGTATTTTTGTGTTGGATATGACTTTGCCAGAAGAATGTTCAGTTGTATTCTGGAGGCCCTAAGAAATGTTTTGCCGTGCCTTATGTCTGGCAGAGGTGCTTGCCACTGTCTTCTGCCTGCATAAGGCACGTGGGGCCATTAATAATAGTAATACAGTAGAATCTCGATGATACGAATTCCTCGGGAGCACGCGAAATATTCGTATCATCCCGAATTCGTATGAGCCAAAACAAGCCAATCTCGACATGATAATGAACACAAACTTTATTGGCCACAGCTACTTCCGGCCGAAAAAGTCAGTTATGCTCGCTTGCACTTTTTTGCCCTCGAGGTCGTTGACGAGACACGCCTGAAATGCATATAATCGTGCAGCGGTTTCGTCGCTCACGTTGCCGGCACTTACGGTGCGGCGCAGAACATCGAGAGCGTTAAGGCTTTCTGACGTCGACGGCAGTTGATCGCACTCGTCGGCGTCTTCACAATCACTCTCGGTCTCGACTTCATTCACTTCGTCGACCAACTCTTCAATGGATCTTAACCCGCAGGTCGCGACGTTGTCGTCCGCGGTGACGAAGACGTGTGCGGAAGCTTCAGTTTGCAGACTCCCCCAGCCTTCAATTCGAAAGTCCTCATCGGGCTCTTCATTTTCTCCCGTCGGAGCCGCGTCCCGTCCCGTTTTAAACCCACATTTGCGAAAACAGTTCGCGATGGTGTCCGAGGTCACATTATCCCAGGACATCGCCAAAAAATGCAACGCATCGAGCAGGCTGATCCGCAAATTTTCATCTTTGCGATCAATCTTTGCCAGGAGACGCCTTACTAAGAGTCCTTTGAAATGATGCTTTACATTCCGAATTATTCCAGCGTCCAGTGGCTGCAAATGGCTGGTAGTGTTGGCAGGCAGGAACCTTACGGTGACGTTGTTGAAGGTCGTTTCCTTTGGGTGCGCCGAACACTGATCTAAGAAAAGCAAGATCTTTCGGTTTTTTGCAGCCATTTTTCGATCCAGGATCGTGAGGAACTCGCGGAAAAATTCCGCGGTCATCCACGCTTTCTTGTTGCCCTTATAAAAGCAAGGTAAACGTCCTGCCGATCGAAAGCACCTCGGCTGTTTGGACTTGCCTATGACGGTAAGCTGAATTTTCTCCGAGCCGTCGGCATTCACGCAAAAAAGCACGGTGATCCTCTCCTTACTTTTTTGGCCGCCCTGGCAAGCCTGGCCCTTCACACACAAGCTCCTCTCTGGTTGTAAATTGAAAAAGAGGCCCGCCTCGTCAGCATTAAATATGTCGCGCGGTGCATAGTCTAAAATCAGTGCAGGCAGCGTGTTCAGCCAGTCGCTGACGGCTGACTGGTCCACTTTCTTTCCTTCACCGCAAACGACTCTGTAGACAAGTCCATGCCTCTCTTTAAAACGATGCAGCCATCCCCCGGAAGCTTGGAAATTTTCGATTCCCAGGGAAAGCGCAATGTTGTCCGCCTTCTCGCGTAGCACCTTGCCGTCCACGTTGACGCCGGCCGCTGTAACTTCGCCAAACCATGTCAGCAGGACCTCTTCCAGCTTCACGTGTGTAGCCGTCTTCGCCTGTTTGACGTTCACGCCGAAGTGCTGGGCATTCTTCATCACAACGTCTCGCTGCCCAACAATGGTGCACAGCGTCGACGGTGCTATGCCTAGCTCCTTCGCCAACTCGACACGTTTCTTCTTCGGGTTGTCGTCGACCTTCTTGAGTATTTCAATTTTCTCCTTAAACGAAAGGGCCTTCCGTTTTCGCGACATGTCGAACAGCAAACCGGTCTTTCCGCGCGCACTAAACTTCCGCCCGTCAGGTTCAGGTAGTCCACGTTGCAAAACGCACAGGGCAGCAGCAGCAGCAGCGAACACTGAACAGACGCATGCAGCAGCAGCGCGCAGCTTCCTGTGATGGCGATGGCGATTCGGCTTTTCCTTTCAGATCGGGTCGCCCTGCGCGAAAGCGCGGCGTAGCGAAAAAAGAAAGAAGAAAAAGAAGCTAGCGTACGCCGATGGCTGCCAGGAAATGGGCGACGCAGAGTTGTCAGGCACGTGACTCGCCCTGGTTAGGCAGGTTTCGTGCCGAGCCATGTGCCGAGCGCACTTTAAGCCCCAACCACTGGCACGCGCTGGAAAGCTTCGGCGCGCGCCGAAGGGTCAAACTCTACGGCGGCGGCGTGGGCGGCGGCGGCGACGTGGAGGTGAAGGGAGGCGTGTGGAGAGGAGTGCCTGTGGCAGCTGCCGCTCGGCCGGCAGAGGGTGAAGGGAAGCGGGCTTGAAAAGACGTGGAGGTGAAGGGAGACCGGTGTGGAGAGGAGGGCCAGTGGCCGCTCAGCCAGCGCAGACTGGAGGTCAAGGGATGCTGGCGTGGAAAGGGCCAGCTACCGCGCATTAGCCATGGTGGCTACTCTCCCCCTCCGAGACCAGCCGCGTCGCCCCGCTCGCGTGCGCCGGTCATCGGCGCGTTCGTATCATCCGCGAAGGCTTGAGAAACTGTTCGTATAATCCCAAATCATAGCGTATTCTATATAACGTAGACCATCCAAAACACTTTTGAAATTCGTATCATCGCGAAATTCGCATCAACCGTAATCGTATCATCGAGATTCTACTGTAATAATAATAATAATAATGGAAATAATAATAATTCATTCCTTCATTGTATTTTAGCAATGACTTGTAGGGCAGCACCCAGCAACTGAGGACATCACCATTAAGCATTAATTTTATTCAAAACAGAAGTAGACAGAAAGAAAATAATGAACAAAGGCAAAAGAAATTGCAGTATAAAAAGAAGTTATGCGCACATGCTTTTACGCAAAAAGAAAAGTAACCTCTACAAGAACACAATTAAGAAATTACTCGAAGACAAGCAATATGCATTTAGCTTTTTTGCGAATGTGGCAACAAAGTGGTTCCTGCGGCACTTTGTTAAAAAACAGTAGGCACATATCATTTTCTGAAATGTTTCTCAAATCGAGTTCGCACTTCAGGCATAAAAAAGTGCTGACTTGGGTGGAGATCACATCCAAACGCATAAGGGGTGCAGTAATTTTGGAACGATCAATATCTTAAGATGGTTGTTTGTTCAAATAACATGCATGCATGTGTGAAAAAGTAAACAGCCAGAAAATTGCAGGGGCGTCAGATGTGTTACTGAGCCAACGCAAAGTGTTTGAATGTTTCACATATGTGTATGTGCTTCCAGGTCCAATTGAGAGCAAGGAAGACCTGCCAACCTTTGGCTGCATCCAGAGGAAACACTTCTGGGGATTGTCCCAGTCACACACTCATGTGAGTGCCTCTTCCCATCATGCTTCACTGCCCAGTACAAATATACAGCCTGTGCTTGATCGTTTTATTTGTTAATTTCAGTACACTCGGGGCTCGTAGGCATTACAAGAGAGGCTGGGATCAGAACTATGAGAACAAACTGTACTGCAGGAAGAACAATACAAAAGGCAGTCGAATGCCTTTATAACGACATGCTTGGGACCTCCAAAATCCTTCGTAATGCCAGTCAGTTTATTGTAAGGATTTGAGGTCGTACCACTGACTGTAGAAGAGGTGTTTTAGTCAACTGCAAGGTGGTGTGGCCGCCCCTCTTGTGTTCGCATCTTTGGCATATCATGCTTTCTGTCACAGTAAAAGTGGCAGGAAGCACAAAGTGTAATTTGCTAATGCAGCCAACTTCGATTAATTTGGCCCAGACTGGACTGGCAAAACTGATCAAATGATCCGGCGGGTTGAATTAAATAATATGCAGAAAAAACGCCATAACACACCACTGATTAATTTGGCAGTGTTTGCCATATTCTAGCATGCCCCCTGAATCAAACGCACCCACGCTTTCTATGTGTCCAAAGTATAAAAATATTGAGAAATGATATTAAAGCTCTTCAATGCAGAAATCTAATTGGCACTCGATTTTTAGCAAACAAGTGGGCAAAGGTCTAATATGTATTACACAACAGTGGCTGGTTCCCTAAAAGCAACTTCTTCGCATTGAGTTTTAAAGTGAACTTTGCCTCAATACATCCGTGTTATGCGCAAAGTATACAAATGCCGCAAAGGTGGTTTGGTATCCTGTCCGACTGGTCCACACCGGCAATGTTATTGAAAAAATAATAAGTACGTATTAAAATCGTGTAAGTGCAGGTCTGAAAATAGGCGATGCATATTCAATGCATTCACTGTCTCGCTGCCACTAAAAGGGTCTCTATTTGGGTCACCATAGGGGTCAGGCACATGCCTGCTGACTGGTCAAGTTCGAATCATTCGACGATGGTCAATTTTGGGATCGAATTACAGAAGTTTAAGGCCATAGAATTCATGGGCGCCAGTCTGGACCTTTGGCTGGGATCGAATTAACCGAAAATTTCAATTAACCAGAGTCCAATTAACAGAAGTTTACTGTGCAGTTCAACTTGCTGGAACTCTCTTGATTGTCTCTCACAGTGTGGTCTACTGATTGTACATTTTGCTGCTACTCCCATTTAATCATTCATCCATTCCCTTCTTGGCATTGCTTTTGTCAGTAGTGTCTTGAAGCTCTCTTGAAGCTAATGACAAAAAGAAGCAATGGGTGCTTGCCTCCTTCTTTGTGGGCACTTAAAGGATTGCAACGCAGGCACTTGAGGAATTACCTGCCATGATTGCTTAGTGGCTTTGGTGCTGCGCTGCTAAGCACGAGATCATAGGACCCAGTCCCGGCCACGACGGCCGCATTCTGACGGGGGCAAAATGTAAAAATACCCATGTACTTAGATGTAGGTGCATGTTAAAGAACACCACACGGTCAAAATTAGTCCAGAATCCCCCACTACGGCATGCTTCATAATCAGATCAAGGTTTTGACACGTAAAACCCCATAACATAATCTACTTGGGGAATTTTCTGGCAATGAGCACCTTCGGTTTTCATTACTTCTAGCATTATCTGCTAAAGCCTGTTCTGCCTTTGCAGACAACATTTGCTATTTATCTTTTTGTGTACCGTGAAGGTTCCTTTCGTAAATAGCCAATAGCACACTCGTACGTGCTGTCTTTGTCGTGTGTTGCTGTTTGTAGGCGCTTGTTCCTGCATGTTGCGGCGCCTTCTGGGATTACTTTTCTCTTGTAGTATCCCTTCTCATATATCTCACATTTATGCAGTGGTATCTCCTTTTTCTGCCGATAGTGAAGGCGGTCATGATCGCAGTTAGCCAGTGTTCACTTCGTCGGATGTTCGGATGGGTGAATGTTCGTCAAAACTGATGTATTCCAAGTAGGCCATCGATGTTAATGGAGCACACTGATTGAGCAATGGCCAGGCAGTCTATATGACTGTTTATACGTTCAAATATTGCTTTTGTGATCGACACTGTTTTTCATGGGAAGCTTCTCGCTTCATTGCAGACGGTTTGCGAGTGCATTTTCGTGCGCCTTGTGCAGCCTCTGCTCCTGAATTCAGTACAGGGGCCAGAACAGAGGCACCATCAGCCAAAATGAGCATTTTGGCACGAAAGTTTATATGCCTAAGGTACCCTGTGCAGATCCTACTTTTTTGTGTCTTGTCAAATGATGACAGAACGCCAACTCATCAACGGCGGTGGGCTATATGATCAGTGCAAGCAAATATCCTCAAGTGATCACATTCAGCGATACCATCACTTTCAGTGATACCATCACTTTCAGTGATACCATCACTTTCGAAAGATTTTACGTCATTGCACTGGGTGCGTTGGACAGCATTTGTCGTGCTTTGCAAAGATACTGAGCTTGGCACAACATGCATTCATCATCATCATTATCATCGTCATCATCATTTATTATTCCCTTAAGGGCCCCATGTGCAGGGGGGGGGGGGCAAAACAATAATACAAACATCGAAGGAATGGTAATGTACAAAGCAAAAAAAAAAAAAGCAACAACTGAAAAGACAATTCTTTGCCGAGTCGCACAACATCTCGCAAGAGTAATTGTATCCCCAAATGCAATTGCTTAAGAATACTGCTCCGGCTCTTCGGCATATGTTACTACATATTTCTAAGCGAGCAATGCACAAGTGGCTGTTGGTTGCGGCCATGCCAGTAGCATGATTTCTCTTATCCCGGCCGGCTGCCCATGCTTTTGATTGTGCAACCTTCAGACAGCTTTTGGTAGCCTTGGCATCTCAGCTCACGTGACCATGACGTTGTCTCCTATCAGGACTCGCACTAGCTAGGTGCAGTCTGGCTGCTGGAACTCCAAAAATTGGTAGAGGCCTAGTGGTGCTAAAGCTGCCACTCACAAGTGGGATGTTTCTCCTGTGCTGGCAGAACAGCAGAAGCAGGTGAGCACATCCAGCATATCCTGGATAACTCCTAATCCGGTAGAGCACTTCCATTAAAACAGTGTGCTCCAGCTGTGTAGGTTGCGTTCCGATCGCAGAATAGGAGGTGTTTCTGCCAGGCAGGGGTGCCCGCTTATAAAGTCGGTTGGCTGCTCTGGATCATTGGAATTCAGCATAAGCAAATTTGTTGTCTGCTACTTCTGGAACATATGCAAAGTGGTTTGCATTGCTGTTTTTGAGCATCTGTGTGTACCTTCACTGCGAAAAAGATGTGCCACCACCTGCTGTGTTTTCTTTCCCCACATAGGCGAGCCAGCGCATGACAAGAAAGCGCTCTTTTTGACACTACTGTGTCTTGCAAAATATTTGACGACATGGGGAAAGGACTGCAAGAGGTTGTGATGTTGGGTTGATCTTAGAAAGCATGGAAGCAGTGCAAGAACATGGGCACAGACAATAAAAAAAAAAAAAAAATATCAGTGTTGACTAAGATTTTCTTTGTTTATTTGTTGCACAAAAAAGGAGTTCCAGAACTAGAGTTCAGAGCACTTATAACGTAACCACATATAATGCGGGACCTGATGTAATGCAGTCTTTCCTTACTTCTGTTTAGCTTCCCATAAAACCCAATGTATTGGACTCGAGCTCCACCACTGGAAAACCTGGCGCCACCGTCGGCGTGACGTGCTAGGAGGGATCACGTGGGCATAGCAGCTACGTTGGCTGCTTCGGGAGCGCCGAAGCGAGCTGAAAACGAGTTTAAATTCCCTCGTACACTGCGGTCCTCATTTAATGGCGAAATTTTCCCGCTTCGAGTGTCTCCTTTACAACGCTTGAAAGCACTACAATAGGTAGTGGCTGCCTTTGAAGGCGCGCAACATGGTAGGCTACTGCTCGGTGCCGCAGTGCCGGACCTACGCAACGGAGCCCGGTGTCAGCCTTATTCACACGTAGCCGCAGGAGAAGAAGCTGCGTGAAGCTTCGCTCGCGAAACATAAAACCGGCAAACAGTCATCGGATATGCAGCAAGCACAGACGCGAGGAAGATTTCTGCTACGGTGCCCGGTCTGCGATGTTCTGAAAACGCGCACTGAGACGCTCGCCCGAGTCCGCTGCCCGACTAATGTCATGACGGTTTGGTCTATGAACTTGTCGATGCTATAGATACTGGCAAGTTCACTGCAATGTAAAGGTTGCGGTAAGACGCACATTAAACAAAGGCACGGCATATGGTCATGTTTCTACGTGTTATGAATTAATGCACCGGATTTCAAAAAAGAAGCAGCGGGAATCGCACGCTGAGAACACCGATAAACATAGAGCGCGACGCAAGTCGAGAAATAATATGGAAACGTCCAAGAATTTAGAAGAAAAAAAAAAGATTGAATCGTTGCGACGGCACATCACAGTCCCCGTAGGCGTCGAAGTCTCTACAATGAAATTATTTTTGAACAGCTCTGATAGCGCCCACGCAACAATGGTTGCTTGTATACTGTCAAATGCTCATATTCTGCGGCCTAAAGCTCATGGCACGGTGCAAAAACGCGCGCGCGGAGAAAGCGAAACAGTGCGCGGACAGGCATGCAGACGCGCAGTCGGTCGCTGCGAATCTGCGCGATCGCTGCTTTGAGGCTTCGCTCTATTACGCTCCATTTAGTTATACAAACACTATAAGAACATATTTAACATAGTTTGCTCACAACGTTTACCTACCTTTCACGCAAGAAGCCGGTTCGGGAGACTCCATCGCGGCGACCGCGCGCAGTGGCGTTCACTATACGTATTCGGTAAAGAGAGAGCGTCTGTAAACGATTGTGTGCTTTCAGTTTGCCCAAGATTATTATATAGACACTAAAAAACTTCTCTTGTTTCGAAAGTACTTACAGAAATGTCCGGGAGAGCTCACGCGTGGTGTTTTCAGTGAGCGCTGACAGCAAAACCTATGAGAAGCGCGCCGCGTGATCCCTCATACTACGCCAGCGAGGCGCTTCCGATAGATGGCGACTCCGTAACTCCTCGCCGCCAATATGCATACCACTTATAGTGCAGCTGCCCAAGACAAAATACCGGTTATAATGCAGTTGCAGGAAAATCCCGCAGACAAGCAAGGTGGCAAGCGCGCTTCTCAACGAGGCGTGTCAGCCGAGGGGAGAGTGACAAGGGCGATGCGGAGAAGGAGGAGGCGTGAAGCGAGTGAACAAACGTGGAACAGAGGGAAAAAAAAAAAGAAAAATGCCACGGCAGCTCGCTGGCTCCAGCACGGGGGTTGTGCGGGGGTTGCCGAGGTGACGTAGAAGCCTTTTGCTCGGGCCGCTTCTCAGCTGCGCACAGTCTGCACCGAACATGTGTGCTATGCGGCGCTTCAGTTTGCATGTGGAAAGTAAATGCAGTCATCGACTTATTTTTTTCGGGTACGTATGGCGTCGTAAAGATGTCTGCATTGTCGGGCAAGCCAGAAAAACGAATCCCAATGATAAAATCAATTTGTTGTTTTGTTTACAACTCCAGCACCTTGGAAAAATTGGTCCACGGCACGAGTGCATTTCGCATTCATCCATCACGATGCGCATTGCCGCGTAGTGCAGATATTGTGTGTGAGATTTTGACTACGCAATGCTGTCAGTTTAAATGGTGTTCCACAATTTCATCAGTTCGGAGTGTTGTCTACATGCGAGCTTTTGTCTTTGTTACTAGTACGCATGCATACAAGCTTCTGCTATACGCGTTCGTGGTAGTTACCTGCTGATGGGCCGCAAATCCTGCTTCACGGACACTGTGGTCAGTGCAGCCTTTTGCTCATCATCTTGTACCAGATCTCCGTACATTCGTTTATGGGTACGAACATATATCAAGGGCGAGCTTCCCGTGACAGCACGCCGCCCAACACTCCCGCCGGCTAGGCCTAACCAGTGCCATCTCGTTGGTAGTCCTGCTCCCACATACTGCTCCCTCGTGAAATCGAAACTGGCTGTAAAAGAAACTGTTATATCAAATTATTAGCGGCACTCTGGGGCTTGCCACAATGTTTTCTAGGTTTTAGAGGTCTCGCACTTTCACTTAACGCAAGAAATGAATAGTAAAAAATATTTCAGGAACCGTTTAAAGGGCCGCTCACCAGGCGATTTTGAAAAATTTCGGTTATATACTCGAAGTTCTTATGTGCCTTCTAGGGAGCGCTCTACCACAAGAATTTTTCTGTTTGGTTCTTTAATAACTGAGATAGAAATATTTTGCTACCGCGAACCCATGATTTCATTAGACGAGTTTCACTGCCAACAGAGACACACTCTCCACTTGCCCCATCTGCCCTCTGCAAGCAAAATTCCTTCCCTGCGTTTTCCCATACCGGAGATCAAGGATCACGGGGTGCGTATGCCAGGGGCCCCACCTTCCTTTTTTTCCGTTGCTTTTTTGCTGCACGGCGCACTTCCGCTGACGGTGTTGCGCTCAAACTGTTGTTTGTCTCATTTTGCGCAGCACACGATTTTGCACGCTCTGCAGGAGAACACCTGATTAGCGGTTGTTACGATGTGTTTCGGAAAACAGGCTTAATTCTGAGAGTCAGGGATGCCTCCGAGGGCGGCAAGGAAGGAACGGCAACAGTCATAGCACACAAACATATATTCCAACATAAAAAATGCAAATACATGGGCACAGAACATGGGGGCATGCGTGACCAAGTGTCCCTACAAAGCGTTCTGCGAAGCTGGTGTGGTGCATAGTTCGATGAACTGCACAAGCGGAGACGGCAGGCGAGCTCTCGCACGCTCTTGTTCATCGGCTGGTTGATGGGAGTGGAAAACATGTCGTTAAGAGGGCCCCTCGTGCTTTGGCGCTCGACTGGGCCCCTCCGACCGCTGTTGGCCTCCTATGTGTTGACATCCGACCCAAGCCAATTCGCCTTTTTTTGCTCCGCTTCTCGGCTCTATCTGCCTGCTGACGTGGTTGGTCTCTTCGCCTTTCATAGGCTGCTTGAGCGACGCATTACCTGCTGATTTGCTGAGCACTCTTTTGTGGTGCTTGCTTATTCGTTGATGTTCATCTTTATTTTTCTTCACTGCACGTGTGACACTGGTGACCTCGGGCTTCCATGCTCGAGCGCGTGCACAACCACGTGCAAGGTTCGCTCCCACGGGTATCTCGTGACACATGGTCCAGTTTATGGCTCCGACTTGGCAACCGGGCTAGCTATTGCATCACACTGCTTCCATCTCTTCGACGTCAATTCGTCGTCGCTTCACCACAGCAGTATAAGTCTGCCACAATCACAAGCACTGAGGTAGGTGCAAGAGGATGAAAGAGCATAATCGCGTGCTGGAATGCAGTAGAAAATGACTTAATTTCGGTGTCTGCACGTGCGAGTGCACAGCGTGGGAACAAGCAGACGAAACGGAAGTACATCTCTCTAGCTACGACGTGAAGTAAAACAGAAACACACAGACATTCGATTTGTGTGTTCTATTATTTCTCTAAGCTTTAATTGGTCTATTGAAGCCACAGATTACACAAATACAGTAAAAGCTCGTTAATTCACTACTCGATAATTCGAAATTTCGGATAATTCGAATTAGTTGCCGCGGTCCGTCCCACAATGTATTGAAAGCAATATGTAACACATCCCGCTAATTCACACTGAAATCCGCACCGCCACCGATAATTCGAACTTCGCATCATCGTGGATGGGGTGAGTGCTAGTGCGCGGGAGCACGCTGGCGTCGCCGCGCGGGTCGCGCAGCTTTGCTTTTTCGATCAGCGGCAAGGACGATAACACCCTCGCCGCGCGCCATGTTCTTTGCGTACGAGCGTGCGAGGGTGAGCCGGCGGACGCGGCTCAATCTCGCGTGCGCGAGAGGGGAAGGTGGGGCGGAGCGCGCCCTCTCTTGTCGCGCGCGAGGCAGGAGGGTGAGGCGAGGGAAGGACCGGGGGACGATCTTCGGCGGCTGAGGCGGCCGCTGCTTACGGCGCGGCCATGCGGCCGCCGCATCTTGAAAGCGATCTGCGGCGTGGCCAAAGTGCGCGCCCGCGTGGGCCTCGTCTTCAAAGCGATCTGCGACGTTTGCAGAGTGCGCGTATTGCCGGTAGCTTCATATGCGATGTGATTTCTACGTTTCGTTCGCGTTAAAGCGAGGGCTGTACGAACGTCAGTTTGCTCGCTGCTACTGCTGCGTGCCCTCACTCCAGCGTTTTTCAGCGAGTTTCCGCGGTCATCGAGCGAGATGCGTTCATGCTCACCTGAACGCGCGTGACACAGTGCTTGTTAATTTAGTTAATAAGCAAAAGCTTACAAGTTTATACGGCCGATAAAGCTATTATCCTTACTTCGTATAGCTATCTACTAATTTTCTATCGCAATCGATGCTTCGCTTTTCGCGCGAGACGGAGACTTTTTTCTCCGCCCCAGTCAGCGCGACGAACGCGCAGATGGAGCAAGAGCCATCTCGACGTCGGGCGCGTTGGGCCGCGCTGGCCGCGTCCGGTTACGTTGGCTGCGCGAGAGCTTCGAAGTATAGACGTTTTTCACGCCAACGTGACGTAGCGTGTGCGCGCGTGCTCACGCCACGTCAGACTATATACGCGCCTTGACCGAGCGATTTTTTTCTCTGACTTTCATTAGTTCGAATTTTGTATAATTCGAATTTTCATAGCATCCCCGCGGAATTCGAATTAACGAGCTTTTACTGTAACAGATGTTGCCTTGAATAATTCTCGAAGTCACATGCTACTATGACCGACGTCACAGCATCGCCATGTATGTAGGCGTACTTGTGCGTTATCCGTTGACTCTCCAGTTGGAAGCTCGGCGCCCGTGAGGAGAGGGGCAAACAGCGTTTGGTTTGAAATTTCAGCTCTTTGTGTGGTGCGTAAAAATGCAGTACTTAGCACGACATGATTGTTAGTGCGCATTGTATGCACGGTGCTTGTCAGTTTAAAATGGCCAGACCTGGTGAGGGCCCTTTAATGTTTAAAAGTCGGCAAGAGGGCTGTATAGATTAGAGAGCAAATGGATGTAGCTAATCTTATAGTTGACATTAGGAGGAAGAAATGGAGTTGTGCAGATAATGTAGTGCAAAGATGACATAACCAAATATAATGGGTGCCATGGGAAGGAGAACACATTTGGTGATGGCAAATGATAACTTGATGGTGCAGTGAAGTTAGGAACTATGGAGGCAAAGGATGGTGTCACTTGATGCAAGGCGGAGTAATTGGAGACACAGCTGAGACCCGTGATAACGAAAATGCTGTGACAACGAAATATTTTCGTATCTCCGGCGAATGCCCATAGGATTCAATGCCTTTCGTACCTCTCGACAACGAAATGCGGCTGTACTACAATGCCGCATCATCGAAATTTGCTGGAGCGTAACCCCACATATTACGTACTCGTGCAAGGCTATCAGGCTCCAAAGTGTGCTCAAATGCGATTGATTTGCTCTAAAATTGCATAAAATACTGCGACATTACGCTTGCAGAGGCGCCACCATTTTTGTTTACAAAAACAACCAAGTGGCAGAAGCGATCGCGTGCGCTGGAAACACGTCAGGACTGCCACCGTGTTTGTCAATCGCCCGTTTGAAGCGGCATGCATGTTTCTATCGAAGTGTGATGACAGTTTCTGCACACCTAGTGCAGTGCGTGATGTGTGCCTCGGTGAGAAAAATGTAGAAAGAACAAGGCAATCCACGTCCCACTGACGTGGAATCGGTTATGGCGCTTGATAAGGTGGTCACAGCATGGAGTGCCACGCGTCGGTCCTTGACTGAGTGATCGTCAGGGAATATGCATTCCTTGCTTCAAGAACGCTGGTTTTGGTGCCTCCCGACAGGCACCACGTGTGGATTCGGCGCTGAACGTAGATTTGCGCACAAGGGCCTTAATCTCGATCAGTTGCCTTTGGGCGTACGAGATACGATCGCTTTCACGCTCGGCCCCAGACCCGTTGGCGCCAGCCGACAGCGTGCACTGGAGAAATGCTGCTGCATTCATGGAGCGCTGTTACTCTGTGTCTGGTGCCGAGTTATACAATATCTCGCAAAAGTGGTCTTATCTCGGAAAGCAATTGACCATGAACACTGCTCCACGGCAGTGCGGCCACTGCTGATCGAAGCATGTAGGGCACTTTGTATTGTTGGCAGTGTGCGTCTATATCCTCGAGCAAAGCTCGCCAAAGTCGGCTAACGGTATTTTGACAGTAAAGTTTTGTTCTGTGACGCATTACCTATCTGTGCTGTCATATTTCGCAACAACAGAATTCTTACCAAAGCGAATTTTTTCGCGTCCCCCACCGATTTCGTTACTGCGAGGTTCAACTGTAAATGGGAGAGATCATTGCTCTGCAACAACTCTGTGTTGTTGCGCTACTGGTCATGGTGGCCTCATCCTGGTCTCATCCTGTTGGCCCCGTCCTGTTGTGGTCCTGGTCATGGTGATCTCATTTTGATGAGGGCGAAATGCGAAAAACACCAGTGTACTTACTGTTAGGCTCTTTTTAAAGAATCCCAGGCAGTCAAGATTCATCCGGAGCCCTCCACTATGACGTGCCTCATAATCGTACCGTAGTTTTAGCTCGTTAAACACTGGGATTCAATTTTTTTTAATTCTCTGTTGTACAGAGAAAGTGATAATTAACCCCTTTCTATCTTTGTGCATGATAGGCCCTCAATTTTTGCTTGGTAGTTTGCACGAAGGTTTTCTGTCCTCTTGTTTGCTGCTTTCTCAAATTTTTAATATCTACTTGGGCAGAATAAAGTTTTATCGACAGTCAGTGCTTTGTGCATTCCTTTCAGAACTCCGTATAACAAACCTGGATGTAATGAATTTATTTAATCTACAAAGTAAATCTGAAATGTTTCTTGATAATATCAGCACCTAGCAGATTAGTGCTTATACTAACAGATATCAAATATAACGAAAGAGCTTTTTTATGTCGAATACGACTTTGCTATAACGAGGATTGACTGCAACTGCCTTTGCTACCTGCCATGGATATGCATACTGTAGGGTTTTAAAAGGAGCACAATTGTAAACCAATTCAGCTCTTGTCGCATGTGTTCCATTAGCAGTGCTGATCTCGCCGAATCTTCACATTGGGCATGTATTCTGTGCAGACGACGATGCAGGTGAATGCGAAGTACGACATCCTGCGCCACTACGACCCCTCGCAGCAAAGCAGCCGTGAGGACATCATGGTCCTTGAATGCTCCTGGAACAAGGCTGCTGTGTTGCAGCAACCGCCATGCGCCGACGCGCTCTGCCATCTCGTACGTGTGTGCACGTCTTTCCTTCCTCACTTCGCTCACTCAAATTCTGCAGAGGAATAGTACGTCGTGGAGGTCTCAGCCGACCTTTTCTGTGCCCTGCGAAAGAATGCGTTTGGGGAAATGTTAACCGGGAGAGGAATGCGTTTCTACGCACGTATTTAGAACAGCTTTAAATTGGTGCGAGGAGAGCAAGATTTCTAGCAGATGGGAGTGATCTGCATTTGAGGTGGCTTCAACCCTC
Source organism: Dermacentor andersoni (assembly GCF_023375885.2). Taxonomy (NCBI): domain Eukaryota; kingdom Metazoa; phylum Arthropoda; class Arachnida; order Ixodida; family Ixodidae; genus Dermacentor; species Dermacentor andersoni. Next base: position 30,899,407 of record NC_092818.1, read on the forward strand.
AAATTGCAGCGATATCACGCTATAGTGAGCTTCTTTGTCACCATTACTTTGTTTTAATTGTCGTCCGTCCTTACAGCCACCACTGCCTACCAACCTCTGGGTGCACCAAAACTAATGCGAGGTCCCCCCCTCCTCCTCCGGCACTGAAGCACCATTGAAGAAATTTAAGAAGAGTGCACGTGTAATGCTGGTGAATTCCCAGGGAGGCATTGGATAAGGCGGATTGTCAATCTGAGAGCTGTGTTGAAAATGAGCATGTGACGCAGCGACAGCTGGAACGGATTGCTTTTTGATTTCATGTGCTTCTTCACATTGCAAAATTAGCTCTGCAATTGTGTTGAGCCTGGGCATGTTCCTGTAAGGTTGGTATCGGACTGATGCCGGGTAGAGCTGTGATTGTGCACGTAGCATCACAGTTAATTCTGTCCAATTGTGCCAACTGTGCCAAAGTCCGCCGTTGAAATTGTGCCTGATATAAAATTCGCGGCTGCAAGACTGCATATACCAGCCGCCGAGCTACGTCAATATGAGCTCCACCGTCCAAAAACGGTACCTCCACCTAGCAGCCAAAGCCAATCACACAAACCTCAAACGGCAGCTGAAAAGGGGGACGTATGGGCTGACTCCTATAGGCAGGGTATTACATCAGCAGTTTGTGGTTGTGTAACATCGCTTGTGGCGGTGGTGCTTGTCTAATGTTGTTTAACATCAGTTGGGGTAGAGGTACTTGTCTAACGTCGATTATGCTTGTCTAGTTGCTGTGACATAGTTACTAGTGCGAACAAGACTAACAGAAAAAAGGTGGGACACAATAGAGCGCTAGATTTCAACTGACAAGCTTTATTCAGAAAAAACATGCAAAGAGGCCATTGTATGCTCATATAATTGTGCAGGCAGACGCGTAAACGAATGTGCCACGTAGGAGACAACCAAATGCGCAGCGAAGCCAATACGCGCCTACAACAAGCCTACAACAATGGCTTGTTGTAAACAGTGCACCCCAATGCACTGTTCGGGGTGCAGACAATGCAGAGCACGTGCACGACCCAGTCTGTGATACAACACAGCTGTGGTAGTGTGTAGAGGTCAGGCAGTATGTATGTAGTTGTAGAGTGTGACAGTAGCGTGCTGACTGACACGGCAGCACAGCTGGTTCTATGTACAGTAGAACCTAGTTGATACAGTCCCGTTTTGTACAATTTCTCGATGCCAACGTTCGTGATCAAGAATGCAAAAAATGACCCAATACACTTACGCTTTCTTTTTTTAATATGTTCCCGGAAAACACGATCTTTCTGTACGGACCAACGCTCAGTACATCACTGAACTGTGACAGTATGACTTGTTTTTTGGCTGTAAAATAAGCGTCAAAAGAAAAAGCAGGAGCCACGCTCGATCTAGAGCAGTAGTCACCCGCCTTGGCAGCTTTCCCGCAGTACTTGCGCCACCCGTGTAATGTGAAAATGCCAGCACGCACTCAGTTTCACCTTCTGGTAGTCTCAGGTCTCCTCGCGGGTCATTGCACGTCACATGCACAGCTATCGCCACCAACCTTATTGCAATAAGCACCTTTACCTATCAATTCCACAACATGTATGCTGTAGTGCCGAATGTACTGCACTCATTTAATGCGTTATAACCTAAACGCACAGCTGTTCCCTGCTGCAGGCTGTGCAATGTGAGCGACATGTTCCGCCCTGGGGGCAACGTATTTCGGTGTTGCCGACAAGTTCAATTTCGTTTCGGTTTCTTGCCGCCGTCTTAAAACGCTACGCAATGGGAAAACGACAGAGCGAGTCTTGAGTCGCTCGGGGCCCCACCAGCCAGACAATGCGTGGGTGCCTTGTGCTGCAACAATTTTTGTTGAGTGGGCACATCAAAACTTTTCACAAAAATGCCTCGCCCAAAGGCAGCTACTGACCCTGGGCGAATTCGAAGAAGACAATTGTAATCTTACCAAGCTGCTTGGGCCCCGCCAGCTTGGTGCATTTCATCGTCACATGCTGCAACGATTTGCGCAATGCTTCGAATTATGGAGATGTCAACTACAGTTGTACAGTTGAGTCTGCCAAATGTTTTAGTGACTTCGGATCGTGCGTTTTCCCGGCTCCTTTTTTTCGCACGTTTTTTGGGGGGGAGGGGGGGTATGTATGAACAAAGTTTTGTATTGCCTGGTGACTGATAGCTCTTGGCAGTTTCGAACTGCTGTATCAGGTGAGTTACTACCGGTGCCACACCCTGTGAGATTTCATCCTCACCAGCTTGAAATAATTGGTAAATGTTTGTTATAAGCTAAGGAAAGGATTAGTATATTCATTTGGTACAATTTTGCTTCATTAACAATGTTATAAATTTGTGAGGTTTTACGGTATTCTCACGGAGAAGTGTGATTAATGATTGCTTCATTATGTTCATTAATTTGATATACCGTATATACTCGTGTAATGGCTACACCCGTGTAAAGGTTGCACCCAGAACTTTGTAAAAGAAATTCCCCCCAAAATATATTTAACAATTACCCGTGTATAAGCCGCACCGTTGATTTTTGAGAAGGTTGGCAGTGTTATCTGTTGTGTGGTACGAGAGTTCTGAACCTTTTTTTTGTGTTTTTTGGAAGCAAAACAAAACAGCCGTGCTGAGTTTTCGGCATCTCCAGGTAGCAAAAGCACAGCCTCAGAGATTTAGTGGCTACCTCCGAGACGCTGCCATCACTGGTCTGTGGGACATCACCATTTATTCCAGCCAGCAGGTGATGTGCTGCAGGAATAGCCAAGAATAGCCAGAGCCAGTACAAGCAAGTACTGTAGTTCATTAAAGGCAAGTACGTACCACTGAAAATATTCACAAAAAGAAAGGTGTATCTTTTTCTGTGTAATGGCAACACCCCGGATTTTCACTCCAAATCTCGGAGAAAAAAAGAACAAAAACATGGCCATTACACGAGTATATATATCGTAATCTGCTTCGGTATAGTGAGGTCTGACTGTACAACATATCCTATAGTACTGGTAACTAAGATGCTGATCAATGAATTTAAGTAGCATATTTATTCATTTGTGATTTTCTCACCGATACTGTTGTGTGTCGCTGCAAATTCTGTGTTGTCCAACCCACACAAACCCATGACCTCTGGTGGGAGTTGAGCCCACGACCTGGTGTTGGGCGCACCTTGTGACAAACACCGTTGTTCACGTTGCGGTGCTCCTGCTGACATGGCCGCTCGAGTCACGTGAAAATGTGTCCGCATGTCTGCTGTGCTGTGTTTATGAATCAGATACGTGTAGTCTTTCCTGGAACGGCCGTTATGTTGGTTATCTACAGTTGCAAAATTCTTGCGCGGTATTTTGCTGCAAAAAATTTGCAAAAAAGATCATTTTTTCTGTGAATAAAGCTCAATACGTAGTAATTGGCATTTGTCCAGCAATTTAATTGCGTAGGCGGCTAATGTGATAAAAACTGATTCTGTTTGCGCTTGTACATGCTTGTAGGTTTTGTTTTTCTTTCAGAACGTCCAGACCTTACCTGGAAATGAGCGCAGTGCCGCACGAGGTGTGTACAAGGAAATGAAGTTTGCCAAGGTGGGGAAAGAAACTTTCTTCTTTTTACTTGCACATATTTTTTTTCACCTGGCTCCTGCTTCTGAGTTTGCGTAACCCATCCTTGCTGCCTTACACTTGTACTGTACACTAGGGCATTCACTGGTATAGTACTGAAGACAGGCTTGCCCCAAGTGCCAATCGTCAGACATTCTCTCTTTGCATGCACATAGTGCACTGAAATTCAAGACAAATTAGTGTAGGACAGGTGGTCTGCAGTCAAGGTTTGTTGGAAGGACAAAGTAACCGCAACACCTTGATTTGGGCGAATTGATTCAGGCTAACGGTATACTGAGTGAGGGCAACATGAGTAATGAAAACGGAAACATGCCATGTTGTGTTCACAGCTGCTCCTCTTCAGCGACAAGATATCGTGTACTTCTTCCTCGCAGGGGCGTCTGCGTCAGCAGGCGTTTGGTGTGTTGCAAAACCACGTACCCGAGCACACGAGGGTTGGACCCTCCCGCGTGTAGCCGTGTGCGGCTTAGCAGTGTCCGGGAAAAGGGGGATCCTGGGGGTTGAGCCGATGCCGGGTGTTCGGACCTTTAAGGCCCCCCGGCGGAGGCAACACACCTCTTTGGCCTCTGCTTCACGTAGACGGCACCCCCGGACTGACCCACCCGGGGGAAATCGGCAGTCGCCTTTTCCTGTCCTCCTCTCTAGTCTTCATCTTTCTCTCTCGCCTTTTTCATCTTTCCTGTCTTCTCATCACTTCTCCTCACTTCCTAGTTTCCCGGCGGCAAGGGTTAACCTTGTGTAGCTAGCCAGCCTTGGTTATGCTGTATTTGGTTATAGCAGCGATGTACGGCTGGCGTTGGCAGAGTTTCTTTAGCAAGAACTCCTGTCACGTCCCCCTGTTGGGCTCCATGGTGGGTGGTCGGCATCACGGCCGAAAACCCTACTGTACTTATGGAAAATGCTTTTCCTAAACTCCCTGATTGCCCTTACAAACGAGGGTGCACCGAAGACCTCTTTCAGTTTTTCGGACGACAAGTCCAGAACTTTCCTAGATACCATATGATTCACTCGGAAAACCCAGACAAACTAGTGCGCAACATTTCACCGTTCCTTGTTTCGAAGTCTTTAACTGAAGTTTTTGGAACAGGATATAAGGCGTCGAGAATGACAAGTGGTGATCTTCGCTTGGAGCTCCACGATCAGAAGCAGTACGAGAAACTGCCGAAACTTGTGTCATTTGGGGAGACCCAAGTAACAGTAACCCCGCACCGTACCATGAACACTACCCGCGGCGTTGTCTCGGACGATGACATGCTAGAGCTCACTGAAGCTGAACTCTTGGAGGGCTTCAGCGAACAGAATGTCATAAATGTTAAGCGAATTAAGATGAGGCGAGATGGTAAAGAGATCAAGACGAAACACCTGATACTCACTTTCGGTTCTAGTGTCCTCCCCGAGTCCATCGAGGCCGGTTATATCAAACTCCGTGTTAGGCCATACGTGCCCAATCCCCTTAGATGCTTTAAGTGCCAAAGGTTCGGCCACAGTTCACAGAACTGTCGAGGCCGGCTGACATGTGCCAAGTGCAGTGACAAAGAACATTCTTCCGAAACGTGCCAGAACACTCCACATTGTGTGAACTGTGAGGGCGAGCATGCCGCATACTCGCGGTCCTGCCCGTCCTGGAAAAGAGAAAAAGAGATTGTGACAGTCAAAGTCAAAGGAAACATATCTTTCAAAGAGGCACGTAGGCGGGTGTCATACCTGTCTAAGAGCAGCTTTGCTGATGTGGCGCGTAAGGGGGCAGCATCACAACGGCCTCCGGCGGCTGTCCGACCCACAGGCAGTGAGTCGGCAGTTACGCCATCTGCCCCCGCGGCGGTTGCAGCTAGCGCTGCTCCGTCAACACAGCAGAGGGGACCATCGACCCCGAAGGTGGGCGCAGCCGAGGCTGCCCCAACATCCCCGGCCCCTTCCAACGCTGGCAACAGCCGGCGCAGCCAAATCCCGCAGGGTGCCCCATCGACCTCCGGGCTGGTGGGCGCAGGGGTCTTGCCCTCCAAGGCGGGACCTTCCCTGGTAACTTCTCGCTCGCAAGAGCATGTGTCCGGCGCCTCACAAGAGGCAATGAACACTACACATGTCCTCAAGGCGCAACAAACGCCTAAGGAGCGGCGAGGCTCCCTCGAACGCTCCAGAAAGGGCAGAACTCCCGTTACAGGGCCTCGAAAGAGCTCTGTAACCTAAGGCATCACCTCCGTTTCCATAAACACAGCACAAATTTTTCTTTAAATATGGATACACAAATCATCCAATGGAACGTCAGAGGTCTTCTCAGGAATCTCGATGATGTGCAAGAACTCATCCATAAGCACAATCCAAAAGTGCTGTGTTTACAGGAAACACACTTAAAACCAAAACACAAGCTTTCTCCGACCGTATGTCAAGTTCCGCAAAGATCGCGATGATGCTGTCGTATCATCAGGCGGTGTTGCCATTTTTATTCATAAAAGTATCTCCTGTCAGCGTTTACAGCTACAAACGCCCCTTGAAGCAGTGGCGGTTCGAGCTGTTCCCCTAAATAAACTCATCACCATTAGCTCTCTTTACATACCCCCACATTACAAATTAACGAAACATGAATTCCAATCCTTTATAGATCAATTGCCGGAACCTTATGTTGTTCTTGGCGATTTCAATGCGCACAGCTCCCTGTGGGGAGACTCTCGCATAGATGCGCGAGGTCGTCTTATTGAACTGTTCCTTTTTTCTTCTGGTGTGTGCCTTCTGAATAAGAAGAAACCCACATATTACTGTCTTGCGAACAACTCCTTTTCTTCAATTGATCTGAGCTTAGTTTCCCCATCCATACTGCCTGAACTCGAATGGGAAGTTACGAATAATCCTTACGGAAGCGACCATTTCCCCATACTATTAAGAACACTTAAAGAAGACGAATATCCACCACAGGCTCCTAGATGGAGGATTGAGACAGCAGACTGGGAGAAATTCCGAAACTTAACTAGTATATCATGGGATGATATGTCCTCGTTAGAAATTGATGCTGCCGTGGAATATTTTACAGCCTTCATAATAGATGCCGCAACTAAATGTATATCACAAGTAAATGGATTGGCATGCAAACGGCGTGTCCTGTGGTGGAACGACGATTGTAGGATCGCTCGTAAGAAACAAAACAAAGTGTGGGGGTTGCTACGCGCCTCCCCCACTGCGGAGAATCTTATCAATTTTAAAAAAGTAAAATCCCAAGGCAGGCAAACCCGCCGACAGGCCAGAAGAGAGAGTTGGCAGAAGTTTTTATCTGGTATCAACTCCTATACAGATGAGGCCAAAGTCTGGAACAGGGTTAATAGGATAAAAGGGCGACAAACATATTCACTTCCTTTGGTTAACACACAAGGTGAAACACTGAAAGATCAGGCAGACTCACTTGGAGAACACTTTGAGAGCGTGTCGAGTTCAAACCATTATTCGCAATCCTTTTTGAAATACAAACAAATAGAAGAATGTAAGCCAATAACACGAAAATCCAGACAGAATGAACCTTATAACCGGCCGTTCAGTATTGCTGAGTTGAGAGCTGCCTTGACCACATGCAAAAGCTCTGCACCTGGACCTGATAGAGTCATGTACGAAATGATCAGAAACTTACACACTGACACCAAACTTACACTGCTCACGCTTTTCAACGCTATTTGGGCTACGGGATACCTCCCATCCACATGGAAAGATGCGATTGTGGTCCCTGTTCTTAAGCAGGGTAAAGACCCTTCCTTGGCGGCAAGTTACCGTCCGATAGCTCTTACAAATTGTCTTTGTAAGCTTTTTGAAAAAATGATTAACTGCAGACTTGTGCATTTCCTTGAACTCAACAATATCCTCGATCCCTTTCAGTGTGGCTTCAGAGAAGGGCGGTCCACAACCGATCACCTTATGCACATTGAGGGAAACATTCGCGACGCCTTTCTACATAAACAATATTTCCTATCCGTATTCCTCGATATGGAGAAGGCGTACGACACTACGTGGCGCTATGGAATCTTGAGAGACTTGTCGGGAATTGGCATCTGTGGCAATATGCTCGTCCTAATAGAAAGCTATTTGTCCAACCGTACATTCCGTGTGAAAATCGGCAATGTATTGTCGCGACCTTTTATACAGGAAACTGGCATACCTCAAGGAGGTGTACTTAGCTGCACGCTCTTCATCGTGAAAATGAACACCCTTCGTGCTTCATTACCGCCAGCCATTTTTTATTCTGTTTACTAGACAACATACAGATAGGCTTCAAATCCTGCAACCTTACTGTATGTGAGAGGCAAGTTCAACAGGGCTTGAACAAAGTGTCCAAATGGGCAGAAGAAAACGGATTTAAAGTTAACCCCAACAAAAGTTCTTGTGTGCTTTTCACAAGAAAGAGAGGGCTCATTGCAGAACCCAGTATCGAAATGTATGGTCAGCGAAGTCCTGTGAACAAAGAACACAAGTTCTTAGGCATCATACTTGATTCGAAATTAACTTTTATTCCACACATAAACTACCTCAAGGTCAAATGCTTAAAAACAATGAACTTACTCAAAGTGTTATCCCACACAACATGGGGCAGCGACAGGAAATGTTTAATGAATCTTTACAAGAGCCTCATCCGATCACGGTTGGACTACGGTGCCGTGATCTATCATTCTACAGCCCCGAGCGCGCTAAAGATGCTAGATCCGGTCCACCATCTAGGAATCCGACTGGCCACTGGAGCTTTCAGAACAAGTCCTATTGAAAGCTTATATGCAGAATCAAATGAGTGGTCACTTCATCTGCAAGGAACATACATCCGCCAAACATATTTTTGGAAAGTCCACTCTAATCCTCAGCATCCGTGTTTTAATACCATTAACGATACGGCATATGCTACACTCTTTCATAATCGTCTCTCCGTAAGACAGCCTTTCTCGCTGCGTGTGAGGGAGCTTAGTGATGAAATGCGTGTCCCAATCCTCGAGCTTCGCCCAATGCATCCAGCCAAGCTGCTACCTCCTTGGAGTGGCAGCTGATACAATGCGATATATCCTTCATGCAAGTTACAAAACACGCTCCAGAGATTGAACAGTTAGAACAAGAACAGTTACGTTCTTGGCCCCCCGTAACAAAATCACGGCGAACAGATGTCCTATTCTGTCGCCTCAGAATAGGACACACGTTTGGCACGCATAACTTTCTACTCACCGGAAATGATCCTCCAACCTGTGGTAGATGCGGGGAGAGGCTGACCGTCCTCCACGTCCTCCTGGAGTGTCGGGCAGCCGAATCTGAAAGAAGGAAACATTTTTCCCTAGCATACCGGCAGCACATCCCCCTACATCCCGTAATGCTACTCGGCCCCGAACTTTTATTTGACGCCAACGCAGTCCTAAGTTTTTTGAGAGATGTTGTCTTGCATGTTTTTAACCCCACATGTTCGTAGCGGATCCTCTCTTCAGAGGATGCCGCTGCGATAGCTCTTTAGTATAGCACATGCCTCTAGGCCCTTGTGTTTCAAGGGCTCTGACGAGGCAGCAGTGCTCCAAGTAATTTTACCATCCTATATATTTCTTATTTTGCATCATTTTCCTACGATGGATTTTAATGTTCATAGTATTCGTCATTAGTCATCACCATAATTTTACAGCACGTAGATTTTACGCACCTTACAGCGACTATTTTTAGGCCCCTTTACAGCCAAGTCACATCTTTCTTCACAGAACTCATCATTCCACTGCTAAATCACTAACACTGTCTTGGCGCTCTTTGACCATATCTGGCCCTTGCGCCACTAAACCACACACATTCATTCATTCATTCATTCATTCATTCGTGTACTTCTTAGTCAAGGTAGTGCATGCATTTCTAGATTAGTTTCACACCAAGAGCGTGAAATGAAGAAGGACAACTGCATCAACTTGATTTGGGCAAGTTGGTTGACCAAGGATAGGATAACAGAAATATACCATGCAGGGTAACGTTGGCCTATTGTCTCTACAACTGTAAAAAGGCAACTTTTGTGTCATGTTTGCCTGCAAGTTGTAGCATACTAATGCGAAAGCATCAAATCATCATCATCATCAGCCTGGTTATGCCCACTGCAGGGCAAAGGCCTCTCCCATATTTCTCCAACTACCCCGGTCATGTACTAATTGTGGCCATGTTGTCCCTGCAAACTTCTTAATCTCATCCGCCCACCTAACTTTCTGCCGCCCTCTGTTACGCTTTCCTTCCCTTGGAATCCATTACGTAACTCTTAATGACCATCGGTTATCTTCCCTCCTCATTACGTGTCCTGCCCATGTCCATTTATTTTTCTTGATTTCAACTAAGATATCATTAACTTGCGTTTGTTCCCTCACCCAATCTGCTCTTTTCTTGTCCCTTAACGTTACACCTATCATTCTTCTTTCCATAGCTCGTTGCGTCGTCCTCAATTTGAGTAGAACCCTTTTCGTAAGCCTCCAGTTTTCTGCCCCGTAGGTGAGTACTGGTAAGACGCAGCTATTATACACTTTCCTCTTGAGGGATAATGGCAACCTGCTGTTCATTATCTGAGAATGCCTGCCAATCGCACCCCAGTCCATTCTTATTCTTCTGATTATTTCCGTCTCATGATCCGGATCCGCCGTCACTACCTGCCCTAAGTAGATGTATTCCCTTACCACTTCCAGTGCCTCGCTACCTATTGTAAATTGCTGTTCTCTTCCGAGACTGTTGAACATTACTTTAGTTTTCTGCAGATTAATTTTTAAACCCCCTCTTCTGCTTTGCCTCTCCAGGTCAGTGAGCATGTATTGCAATTGGTCCCCTGAGTTACTAAGCAAGGCAATATCATCAGCGAATCGCAAGCTGCTGAGGTATTCTCCATTAACTCTTATCCCCAATTCTTCCCAATCCAGGTCTCTGAATACCTCCTGTAAACACGCTGTGAATAGCATCGGAGATATCGTATCTCCCTGCCTGACGCCTTTCTTCATTGGGATTTTGTTGCTTTTTTTATGGAGGACTACGGTGGCTGTGGAGCCGCTATAGATATTGACACGTGTACTTATATTTATCGGGCGACCACGTTTCGCCGCCTAACAAATCTTATCGCACAGCGCGGGACGCGCTTGCATGTATCCGAAGTTTCTGGAAAGTTATCGATGCTTCTATCCACAGTCTGTTGTCGACGAACCTTCTGTTATCTGATTTATTCGCCTGACTCGAATGGTGTAGAACTTTGTGGAAGGCACGCGGGTCCCAACGATTAGTCTGGAACATTCGACGATCCTGTATAAAAGCCGACGCGCTTGACCCGCTGATCAGATTTCTGACGATCGCCGACTGTGTTCGCCGCTTTCGTTGTGCTATAAGTGTAGCCTGTTTTGTGGGCACAAGTTCGCCCAATAAAAGTTAGTTTTCTCGTTCACAGTATTGCTACTGTGTTCTGCTACGTCACCACCACGTGACATCTGGTGGAGGTGCTTTGCGTTCATGTACCGGACGCCCCCACAAAGCCGTGACCCAAGCCCTCACTCGGAAGACACCAACGTCGCCAAGAACCAGCGAGGTAGCCGCAGGCTGCAAGGACTGCCCCCGGAGCACGGACTTTTGCCTGAGACGACTAGGAAGATGGCCACCACGTCAACCCCAATGGCAGCCCCAGCGTCACCCATCGTGCTGCAGCAGCCCAGGGAGCCTCCGACGTTCCGCGGTTCAACTTTCGAGGACCCGGAAAGCTGGCTCGAGACGTACGAGAGAGTCGCTACCTTTAACAACTGGAACAGCGACGACAAACTGCGATATGTCTTCTTCGCTTTGGAAGACGCGGCCAGGACGTGGTTCGAGAACCGAGAAGCCACCTTAACGACCTGGGAACTTTTCCGAAGCGGCTTCCTGCAGACGTTCGCAAGCGTCGTACGCCGAGAACGAGCCCAAGCGCTATTAGAAACCCGGGTGCAGCTACCTAATGAGACGACCGCGATCTACACGGAAGAAATGAGCCGTCTCTTCCGCCACGCCGACCCTGAAATGCCCGAGGAGAAGAAAGTCCGCCTGCTGATGCGTGGTGTGAAGGAGGAACTTTTTGCCGGAATGGTACGAAGCCCACCGAAGACCGTGGACGAGTTTCTTCGCGAGGCCACCAGCATCGAGAAGACACTCGAGATCCGAAACCGGCAATTCGACCGCCGCACAAACTCGACGAACTACGCCGGAGTTCAATCACTGGCCACCGACGACCTGCGCGAGGCTATCCGAGCGGTCGTGCGGGAGGAGCTACAAAAGCTGTTCCCACCATCACAGCCTCAAGTGGCTTCGATTGCCGACGCCGTGCGTGAAGAGCTCCAACAACAACTTGGAGTAGCCCCTGTATCGCCCCAGCCTGAGCCGCAAGCGATGACCTACGCCGCCGTCGCACGCCGTCAAGGTCCCCCTCCGCGACCGCGCCAGGGCCCTGTCACGCCGCAGTTCCGTCGTCCGCCGCCGCCAGCGCCAGCACGACCACCCGTCGCCCAGTGGACCTACGCGAGGAAGACGGACATTTGGCGCGCTCCTGACCACCGCCCGCTCTGCTACCACTGCGGAGAAGCGGGGCACATCTACCGCCGATGCCCATACCGGGAGATGGGACTGCGAGGTTTCGCCGTTAACGCGCCGCGGCCACAGATTGGCGAACGACCTCGCGATATCGCCGACTACCTCGCCGCCACTCAGTGGAGCCCTCGACGAGCTTCCCGTTCGCCGTCACCAGGCCGCTACCTGTCGCCGCAGCGCCGACCATACACTGGCCCAGCCCGGGGCCGGTCCGTCAGCCCATATCCGGAAAACTAAAAGCAGCAACCGATGGAGGTGCGGTTGCTGTTCGTCGAACTGACGAAGATCCTCCGCCGCCGACGAAGACGACGAAGAAACCATCTCGACGACTTCATGACGACACGCCACCGTCCCGAAGAAGTCGGGAAGCCAAGACTACACCGACGAAAGACGACTTGACGACGCGACGTTCCAGCTTCAGATCAACACGACGCAGCCGTGATCCGACGCCAAGACCCAACTGCAACGCCAGACAAAGAACCACCGACCTCGACGTGCTTCTCGACGGCCACGCAGTCACTGCCTTAGTCGACACAGGGGCCGATTACTCCGTAATGAGTGGACACATCGCCGTCCAGTTGAAGAAGGTTAAGACTGCATGGGAAGGCCCTCAAATTCGGACCGCTGGAGGACACCTGATTACGCCGACAGGAATGTGCACGGCAAGAATTACCATTCACGACCGGACTTACCCTGTCACCTTCGTTATCCTCCAACAGTGTTCACGAGACGTCATTCTCGGCATGGACTTCCTCAACCAACACGGCGCAGTCATCGACCTGAAGTCGAAGTCAATAACGCTGTCGGAAGATCATGCAATACCGCCGGAGAGCCCTCGTAGTCACCACGCCTTGAGTGTGCTTGAAGATCAAGTGAGCATCCCGCCTCGCTCCAGCATTGTTATTTTGGTCGGCACCGAAACACCCGCTGACGTAGAAGGCGTCATCGAAGGCGACCAACGTCTACTGCTCGACCGTGAAATTTGCGTCGCAAGAGGGATCGCTCGACTGCACGGAGGAAACACGAAAGTGTTGCTGACAAACTTCAGCAAGGAGTTCAAGCACATCAACAAGGGCACGACAATCGCATACATCGAGGAAATTGTGGAAACCAGCGATGCCTTTGTCCTCTCGGACTCTATCGCATGTACCCCGACTACCGTAGTTCCCGAGCCAGACTTCGACATAAGTCCAAGTCTCCCCGTGATTAAGCAGCAACAGCTCAGAAGTCTGCTTCGACGATACAAAGGCTGCTTTTCGACGTCATCGAGGATTCGACAAACACCAGTCGCAAAGCATCGCATAATAACCGAAGAATGCGCTCGACCACTACGCCAGAGCCCTTACCGAGTTTCGACGCGGGAACGTGAAGCTATAAGAGAACAAGTCGACGAAATGCTGCGCGACGACATCATCCAGCCGTCGAAAAGCCCGTGGGCATCCCCTGTTGTCCTGGTAAAGAAAAAGGACGGAACCCTACGTTTCTGTGTCGATTATCGTCGACTGAACAAGATCACGAAGAAGGATGTATACCCCCTCCCACGGATAGACGACGCATTAGATCGGCTCTGCAACGCTAAATACTTCTCGTCGATGGACCTAAAGTCTGGCTATTGGCAAATTGAAGTCGACGAAAGAGATCGCGAAAAGACCGCCTTCATCACCCCAGACGGCCTCTACGAGTTCAAGGTTATGTCATTTGGACTGTGCTCGGCGCCTGCAACGTTCCAGCGCGTGATGGACACGGTTTTAGCAGGATTGAAGTGGCAGACCTGTCTCGTTTACTTGGATGACGTCGTTGTCTTCGCCGAAAATTTCGACGAACACCTTAGGCGGCTCGCAACAGTACTCGAGGCCATCAAGTCATCAGGGCTCACTCTGAAGCCAGAAAAGTGCCGCTTCGCCTACGATGAGCTTCTGTTCCTAGGCCACGTCATCAGCAAGTCTGGAGTCCGCCCCGACCCGCAGAAGACAGCTGCCATCGCAAAGTTCCCGCAGCCCACCGACAAGAAGGCAGTGCGTAGATTTCTTGGCATGTGTGCCT